>NC_139609.1:20160786-20744943 GCF_964270895.1 Podarcis filfolensis
AAACGTACAAAGGAAATACATCGAGAGCCAATGAGTTAATTTTAATATTTTAGTTGTATGCATCAAACTAAAATGCAAATTGGTGATGCCATGCAAATGCTGGCTGTATTTCTGAAACACCAGTTCATATGCACTCTCTTCTCACATTTCTCCAGCACATCTGTGGCTGCTAATTGTGAAAGAAAACTATTGTGTCAACTGGCCTTTCAGACTCACATGAGCAGAGGAACAATGTATTAGGATATCCTTTAATTGTCTTGTTTCCTATTTATTATAATTTATTGAAATATTAAAAACCCATCCTTCATCTATATAGATACCAGGGTGGCAGGACAACACACAATATAAATGAACCGTACGATAAAATTATCAAACAATAAAACCCCACAGCAGAATAAATGGAGGCAGCTTAGAAGAAAACAACAGGAGCAAAGCAGAACAGCAAAACACTTAAAATACCCAAGCAAATAAATAACTCTTGATCTGTTGCCAAAATGATTAGCAGCTGCTGCTAAACAGAGGGCATTCTACAGATATGCTGCCACCCCAGGGAAGGCCCTCTCCCAAGTCATCACTTACCGTAATTCACAGACAATAGTTCCCCCTCATGGTCAGGCTGGTATAGGGAGTGTTTCTTCAGGTGCTTGAGTACCATGCCATTCAGGGCTTTTAAGAAATAAGCAGCCAAACCTGGAATTGGGCTCAGAAGTTGCCAATCTAGCTCATTCAGAATCTAGGTAACATGATTTCTATGGAGGTGCAGGTTGCAACTGCGGCAAAGGCGGCATTTTTCCACCTCCGCTGTCCTAAGCAGCTGGTCCCTTACCTTTCTCGCCCTGATATCGCCACAGTGATCCATGCGACAGTCACCTCCAGGCTTGATTACTGTAATTCGCTCTACAAGGGGCTGCCCTTGAAGTTGACCCAGAAACTCCAGCGGGTGCAGAACGCCGCAGCAAGACTTCACATTCATCCAGTGCTACGGCAGCTGCACTGGCTCCCAGTGGAGTACAGGGTTAGGTTTAAAGTGCTGGTTTTAACATTTAAAGCCCTATACGGCCTAGGACCCTCGCATTTACGGGATCGCCTCTCCTGGTACGGCCCATGGAGGACCTTACGGTCCACAAACAATAATACTTTGGAAGTCCTGGGCCTCAAGGAGGTTAGACTGGCCTCAACCAGGGCCAGAGCCTTTTCAGCCCTGGCCCCAGTCTGGTGAAACGCTCTGTCGCAAAAGACCAGGGCCCTGAGGGATTTGACATCTTTCCGCAGGGCCTGCAAGACGGAGCTGTTCCACCAGGCCTTCGGTCCGAGCCAGGTCTGACCCCCTTCTTTCTATGGGACCCTGTATGTAAGTGGCCTCCTTGGCTTTTTCTATCAGCCCATATGGAACCAGCTCGGGTGGTCAGGCCTGGTGAACTTTTAATTCCTTACCCCTGCAGTTATGATTCGTGTATTCCCTCTTAATTTTATTTTGATTTTAAATGTGATTTTGAACTGTATTTTAAACTAATTGTTTGATTTTGTGTTTTTAATGTATTATATATTTGGTGTTAGCCGCCCTGAGCCTCAGCCGGGGAGGATGGGGTATAAATAAAATTATTATTATTATTATTATTATTATTATTATTATTATTATTATTATTATCAGATAATTAACATTCTGGAAGCAGCACTGTACACAACTGAAGCTTCTTAGTTGTCTTCTAGGGCAGCCCCACATTCAATGCACTGAAGTAATCCAGTTCAGAGGTTACAAGAGCATGAGTCACTGTAGAAGGTCTATCCTATGCATTGACATTTTTGAAGCCATATTTTCCTATGTATCTATGTTAACGAGAGCTAGAAACCTATGCAAGGTTTTTGATGCCAGAGGTCACAGTTCTAACAGGCAATGTACATTGCCTCCCTCCCCATATGGAATTTTATAGCAGGGAAATGCCTGGCATCTGCTGCTGCGGGATCACTGGCCCAATAATTGTGTGGTAGTGACAGGCCAAATCCAGGAGTGCAAGCTGTACCATTTTGCATCTGTGCAGAGCCCTCTGGAGTACTGAGTTCCTGGAATAGCAAGTTCTGATTGAATTCACTGACAGCATTTAATGTATGCTGTGGGCGGGGAGGGGTTAATCCTTAAGCAGGCCAGCTTTTTCTTCTTCTTAGCCTCAGCTAAGAAGTGAACTCTAGAAGCGGGCTGTCAGTCAAACGCAACAGCGGAATTGGCCTGCATATATGTTTTCCCAGAAGCAATAAGAAACAGAGCCAAGTTCAGTGGTGGCTGATGCGGTGGTGCAGAGATGGTCACCACCGCTGAATGGCAACTGAGAAGCGGGAGTGCTAGAGGCAGCAGTGCTAAAGTTAGTAGTGTAAAGATGTGCAGCTGTTGACTGGCTCACAGCACCCATGCATGTGGGCATGTAGGCCAATGAATGGCCATAGACATTAGCATATGCAATGTTTATGCAAACAGATATCTCTCTCTCTCTCTCTCTCTCTCTCTCTCTCTCTCTCTCTCTCTCTCGGCAACAGTTTTTCTTTGGGGGAGATTCATAAGTGGCCTGGGACTCCCCCCCCCTCCACTTTGTGAATTTGACACTTATGGCACATAGCACAATCAGTAGAGCTACTGATTTCAAGTCATTTGAGGGTAAATGCTAGCAATGTACACAGTGGTACCTCGGGTTAAGTACTTATTGGCTGCTTGTTCCTCTGCCACTGCCACCACCAGCCTCTCCCTCTTGGGTAGGCAGGGGGACAGGAGGGGCTGGGGGGGAGAGAGAAGCCCCCTCTGCCATGTGTGCATGTGCGCACGCACACACGCACTCTGGCCCACCAGGAGATTTGTGGTGTGGTGAACTGGCTTATACTCAAGTCAATATGTTTTCCCAGTTTTTTGTGGTAAAATTAGGTGCCTCGGCTTATATTCAGGTTGGCTTATACTCGAGTATATACGGTAATTGCAATGCAGTTAATATAGTATGGACAGTTATTTGTGTATAATAAATTATTTCCCTAGTTAATTGGGTAAAAGGCAGATCAACTGAGAATCAGCAGCTAGCCTTGTTAAACACATATCCTTCCTTACTACCTTTCAAACTGAAACACAACATAGGGCTGGACCACAGAACCGTGAGTGGAAAGCGTAAATATATTACTATGGGTCCATGAACTGTTGCGCAAGCTACTGGAAGATTTCTAGCAATGGCATAATGTACAAATGTGTGTATCTGAGAAACATGGTGAATAATCGAAGACACAGGTTGTAGCTTTTAAACACCAGTGGTCTGTAACACAGTACTGACAAAGAGCTCGTACGAAGTCTTGCAAAAAGAGCTTTTGTAAATGGAAGAACATTTCTGGATCAGGGGTCACTTTTAGAATCATAGAAGAGTTGGAATGGACCATGAAGATCATTTAGTCCAACCCCCTGCAATGCAGGGATTTTTCGCCCAAGCCTAAGACCCCGAGATTAAGAGTCTCATGGTCTACCAACTGCACTATACCTCTCAGCAGTACTCATTTGCTAGTCAGGAACAGAGAACATTTGCATCCAAGCTATATAGTCTGTTGTAAGTTCTTTGCCCCTTTGCTTTTGTTTTAAAGTGTGTGTATTTGTGTGTGTATACATGCACACACACACATACACACAATAATGACTTGAGGTGCTATACTTGAGTATCTGCTTTGCCTCAGTCTCCACAGCCATAATGGAAAATATCTAATTTCCACAAGATGTGAATCAAGGGACCCAGCAAGGAAGAAGCAAGGTTAAAAATGATAACATACTATTTAATTTTTTGAGTTGCATTTCCAGCTGCAAAATATCTGAGGATCAGCTGATCAAAAATTAAACTGTTCACATACACGTTCATTCATAAATGTTCCAGACATAATGCTTCATATATAATGTATTGATTATAATTAAGGAAATAAACAGCACAGTTTCAACTGTAGTGTATTTATGGAAATCCACATATTGTAAATATTTTATTAAACGCCAACAAAAAGTTGTTTTCTACATTGTGAATAACACTCTAAACTGCCACTTAGGGCTGCTCCTCTTACTGTTTTGAAAAACCACCCTTGTGCCTTCAAATGTAAAAATGATACGTGGGGAGTATATGTTTTTTAAACAAGCAATGTGAGGAGAGCAGCACATGCATATACTTCTAAATGTTTCTACATATTCAGGCCTGGGTACACTGCCTGCACATAAACACACACACACACACACACACACACACACACACACACTACACTCCAGCAATCCACATTCTTTGTTTTTGTGAAATTTACAGTGAGAACTTAAGGCAAACTTTACATAATTTATTGAAACCAACTCCAGCTTGAAAAATAGCAGTGAGGAACAGTGCAATGATTGCATTTGATAAATTGCCAAGCAAGAGACCACTGAATAATATTTGTAAAGACAAAACACTAGTGACCTGTGTTGTCAACAGAGAATTCAGTCAAACGCATTCATAGTCTATTGATGTCTATTGTGTAATCATTGAAACAATATATTCAGAATAAATTCATCACTGGTATTTTAAAATTCTCTCGCTCCCTCACCCCTAGCCTGTTCTCAGGCATATGTCAATGTAGATTGTGCAGAGACCCTAGAACCCCCAGGATTGTAAATAAACCTCATTAGACCCAGTTCTGATTTCATGCTATACTGAAATAAACAGACAAAGTACATTGTTAGACATGATGAAACAATAATTAAGCCTATTTTATTGTTTGCATATGACAGGCAAAAGTTAAGATGACTTGTAGTAAATGACAGTGGGATTTTCTTATTTTATTTAATTAGATTTCAATTTTTAAAATAAAAAATGTCCAGTGACGAATACCTTAGATTTACCAATTTATTATGGCACCAACTTTCATAGACTAGAATCAACTTCATCAGTTTGTTTCATCACTATATAGGACCAAATCAGCCTAAATCCTGACAGTCTCTTTCAGTTTATTTTACGGCTGGAATCCACAACATATTACCAGTATATGAATTGAGAGCTAAATGACACAACCGCTGAGGCAGTTAACTTAGAATCATAGTATTGGAAGGAATTTCAAAGGTCATTACCAACACAGGAAATCTACTTTTACAGAATTCCTAATAACTGACCATCCGGCCTCTGTTTAAAAGTCCATCTTTTTTTAAAAAAAGTCTTTTTTAAAATCTCCAACCACTTTCTTCTGCAGTCTGTACCACTCTTTCCTTAAAGTTTAGTCTAGACCCTTTTTCTTGTAATTTGATCCCATTGCTTTCCGTCCTACCCTCTGGAATGACAAAATCAATTTGTTCCATCATCTACCTGAATATTTGAATTCTAATATTTGAAATATTTGAAGGTAGCTGTTATATCACCTCTTAAATGATCTTTTCTCCAGGCTAAAAACCCCAAACTCTTTCAACCTAGTCTCCAGGCATCTCACCATTTTTGCTGACCTTCTCTGGAGACACCCCAGTTTGTGCATATATTAAAAGGTGGTGCCCAGAACTGGACACAGGTGTTCCAGGTGAGATTTGACCAAAGCAGAATAGACTAGTACCCTTGCTACATTTCCTCCTGGCACCATGTGACTACAGTGATCTCCCTGTACCCAGATAACTAGCAAATCAGGAAAAGGTGAGGCTAGAGCTCTTACCTGTAACATGCTCTTTTTTTATGCATAATTTTCATTTCATTTTGTTATTGCATGTAAAACATTCAAACATTTTTAATGATGAAAAGGCAACAAGAGTTACATACCTCATAACTCTCTTGTTTAGGTAACTCAGCTCTAATTCATCTGAAATTATTTCATAATTTCACATAAACATTTGTGGTTCCGTTGTTGGCGTAAGTGGAATTACTGTGCTAGGAAAGAGAAACATGACAGAGAAAGAGCTTTCAGGACGCGGCTCTCAGGAGAATGCTTGCAGAGCATTTTTACAGAACAACACTTGTAATCACTTTGATAAAGAATAGGTCCTGCGTTACCGGTATAATTTTCAGCAGAAATCTTAAAAAACCTGCCTTTTTAACAACAAAAAAGGAAAAACCCTGGAAATTACATTTATAATTCATCAGAAATGATGCTGAGTGTCAAACATGAATAACCTACATGTGATCTAGCATGCAAAGCAAAAAATAGGAAAAAAAAATCCACCCCAAGTCCCATAAAAGCCAATTTTTAAGTGCCAGGTACTCTATTTGATGCTTTGAATAATGCAAATATCTAGTGATGACCTTATTTTCTTTCCCACTTAGAAGTCATCTGTGGGTTTGTGTGAAATGCTGAGAACTTGTATTTGTCTACTCTTCGGGAGTTCAGAAACCCTGTTGAATATTAGCATACTGGAAGGAGGCGGTAGGAGGAGGATAAGCTGTCTTGGGGGAAGTCGGCTCTACTCCGCAGGTTACCTAAGCATTTTGTAAGGAAAGGTTGGACTAGTGACAGCTTGTAGTTGTTTGGCATCCATGTATCTGGACCTTAGTTGTGTGTGCTAATGGATGGAACGGTGTGGCTGCTCACCATTGATCATATGAGTGTCCAAACCATGCCCTTAGGTCGGACAAAGGTGTTTATTCTAGAGTAAGGTTACCAGATTTATTTCAATGAATCCAGGGACACTTTTTAACTTCAACAGATTTTGTATGGGGGCTGATTTGTAAATCCGGGGACTGTCCCCGGGAAATGGGGATGTCTGCTAACCTTATCTAGAGGAGGAATGAGGCCCACTCTGGAAGAATGGCAGATGAAATTGATTGACTTTATGGGACTGGCAGAATTGACTGGCAGAATCCGTGACCAGGGAGAAGAATCGGCAGAAGAAGAATGGAAGAAATTCAAAGACTATTTGCAAAAATATTGTAACATTAAGGAACACTGAGTGATGTTGGATTGAAATTAAGGGGTTATTAGCTGTAATGATACAAAAGAATATGAAAAAATAGTTCTTTTTTGTACATAAGTAAAAGTATAAGTTACAATAATTTAAGAAGATGGATTGAAAATAAGGTTTATAGCTGTAATGCTATGAGATAAGGATTTGCTGGATGAACAATTTGAACTGGAATACAAGAAGGGGAGGTATGAGGAGGTCAAGGAAATATGTTATGGGAAAATATGATATGAAGTTTATGTGTTTTTAATATTTTTTCTTTTTAATCTTTTTTTCTCTTTTTTCTTTTTCTTTTTGGTTTGTATAAAATGGAAAATCTCAATAAATATCTTTTTTAAAAAAAAAATAGAGGAGGAATGAGGAACCTCTGCCCCCCCCATGTTGTTGAACTCCAACTCGCATCAGCCCTAGCCAGCATGCCCAATGGCCAGTTGTAGTCCTACAACATATGGAGGGCCACAGGTTTACCAATGCCTCAGTCTCATAAACTGCTTGTTGACTATCTACAAGGCTTCTGGGGTTATTCAGCAAGTCTCTGGGGATACACAGGCTGGCTATAGTAGGAGTGTTGCTTTAGGGCTCCATGCTGGCCGCTATGGTCTGGATGCTCATCCCTGCCAGCCCACTGGGATCCTGGTTCCTGTATGTATCTCCTTGACCCACTTACTATAACATCTGGGGACCCAAGGTTGAAGAACACTGGCGAAGAAGACATGCTTGAGAGTATGTTAGGCATTTGCCTTGAGTCTTGCTCCTGGGACTCGCTCCGACCAATGGGCCTTGATCCAAGTCCCTTCTGCTTGTCCTGTCATAATTGTGCTAAAAAATTCAGGAAGGAGAATTGTGGGTCAGCCAATTTACATGGTTGATAGACTCCAAGGCAGGGGTAGTGCTGGCCTGAGTAACTTGAACCATGTGATTCCTTTCTACAGGCAGTGCTAATGCACTGTAGCATGATATAGCACAAAGGGCGGGGTAAAAATAAATTATTATTATTATTATTATTATTATTATTATTATTATTATTAGCACTGCATGGATGCAGCACAACCACTTGGGTGGCATGTGACTTGATCCTCCCTTGCATTTCCATGTTAACATGGTTTTGCCACTGCAATGCACCCAAGGAAAATTCGCAGTGAGTACTCTGCCCCACCTGATGGAACACTGAAACACTCATCTATTTTAATGGCACCAGAGTGACAGGCTGAGGGTTTGATGCAATATAGGATCACAATTGATGCAGCAAAAAACTAGAACCACAAGGCATGGCAAAAGTGCTTTCCACTTCGGTGATTGCTCCATTGAATCCAAGTCCCATATAAACATCTGGTATGCACCAAAATTCTGTAGTACAGTGGTACCTCGGGTTAAGTACTTAATTCGTTCCGGAGGTCCGTACTTAACCTGAAACTGTTCTTAACCTGAAGCACCACTTTAGCTAATGGGGCCTCCTGCTGCCGCTGCGCCACCATGCACAATTTCTGTTCTCATCCTGAAGCAAAGTTCTTAACCTGAAGCACTATTTCTGGGTTAGCAGAGTTTGTAACCTGAAGCGTATGTAGCCTGAAGCATATGTAACCCGAGGTACCACTGTACTTGATAACAACGTAAAGTGCAGTTATAACTGCACAATGTTCCATTCTCAAGATTAGATCATCAAAAATAAACAGGGAAAATGGAACTGTGCTTGTTGAATATTTCAATATGTTCTGTGTGAATTTTTTATCAGTGTTGTTGCCAATGTTGTTTGCTATTGCTGGTAAAAAATGGCTTTTGTATTGGTCTACCCTCCCTCATTGATAACACTACTACAAAGGTTTTTTTATTCTTTTTAATTTTTCAGATGAGTAACTAACATTTCTGAAATAACATTTCTGAGATAGACTTAGCTCCAACCACAATTGATAACATGCTTTTGGGTTTCAGTATCAACTAAGACTTGATGCTGTGTGTTACTGAAGTCCTTGCCAAATTCCAGCAGAATTCTCTGGGAACACATTCCAAAAAGCCTGAGTCTGTGTAGCTTGGACATGTAGGTTTTCAAACAATGAGTAAACTGACACCACAGTGCATCTCATGGTCTTCTGCCAATGTTCCTTCATTTGTCAATGTACCATATCCAACACCAAGCCTTCAGTGCTTCATGTACTTCCTTTCACTGGCTGTTACCTGCTTCTCTCTTATACATTCCTTCTATCAAGCCTTTCTGTTGCCTCTATTTTGCAAAGCCAGCAGAACTGCATATATACAAAGACAGTGCTGGGAAGAGAAGCTGCCACAGATGTGCTGTTCTTTAGAGAGGGTGTGAGCGATGGCTGCCTTTTGAGGAGCAATGAACACAAAGTAGACTTATGTGCATTAGGGAAATACAAATGATGACACTCTTCTCCCACATGCATAAGAAAACTCCTTATCAATAGTTAAGTTAGTCTGCAAATCCACGTTGGAAAGCTCATTTGCAATGGGCTTTTAACACAACAGATTTCAGCATAGTCATCTCCACACCAACATACCTAGACTTTTCTGCATTTACTATACCGTATTTTCTTCTTCTACCTAAATCAGTAGAATTCTGAATCCAGGTTGCTGAGTTGGAGAGGACTCTTTACTGACTAATATTGAATGAGATATAGCATAGATTCAATATATAGCTGCTTTTGTATATCATAATAACAATGTGGTAGCTGTTCCGTGAAGCAGCTACATTAGATTCACAGTGCCCTTTCCCACGTAGACCAGGATGGCAAACTGGTGACCCTATAGCTGATGTTGAACTACAACTCCCAGCATTCCTGCCCATTTGTCTTGAAGGCAGAGGCTGATGGGAGTTGGGAGTGCAATATCTGGAGGGCCGCAGATTAGCCATCCCTGATGTAGATCTTCCAAACAGTGGACATAGGACCTCCACGTTAACACCACAGATTAGTGCCCATGCAACCTTTTTAACTAGGGCTAACTACAAAGGTGAAGGAGAATTTTCATGGCGATCATGGTGAGTAGAAGGGATAAGCCTTGTCTTCCTATGCTCAGTAATCACCCCCCCCCCACTTGTAATTAAATAAAGAAGAAAAAAGCTACATGGTTGCAAGCGTCATGTGTAGTTAGGCCCAGCTGAGCTAAAGGTTTTGTGAACTACAATTCTGTTTTGCTACATTTATGAGCCTTGTATACAACAGCAGGAGCTGAGCAGTGATTTGTTTATTCTGACTTTGCTGTTTCACACTGTTTGCACAGCATTGGCTTGCTAATGAGGTGATACCAGCTTGGGAGGGGAAGGTAAGCTTTGATAGCATGCTGATGACTCTCAGAACCTTCAAAAAGCCCCCTCCCCGCACCTACTCCACAATGCAAAGTGAATTTTTGGCTTCCAGAGTCGCTGCCTGTGGTTGAGACAGATGTTTGCTGAAAGCATTTCTGCATCCAGGTGTTGCATCTTTAAAACGCATTTGTTGTGAACTGTGAATATGGTCAGACCCAACACAATTCATAGAATGGGATGCAATATTCAGAAAAGTTGATGGAGTTGCAAAGTTAAATTAAGCCTAATACAAACTAGGGCTTTCCCTGTGGTGACCCTGGAACACCATGCCCAGAAACATCTGTTAGCAACATTGCACAGCATCCTCCAACACATTTTTGAACTTGATTGTGCTGCTGATACAGTTTGGGTCTCTCCAATGTTTCATTTTAGAAATGTTTTCTGGATTCTATTTATGCATGTTAATTTTTTTCCCTCTTCACCAAAAAAAGACTAATACAGTGGTACCTCGGGTTAAGTACTTAATTTGTTCCGGAGATCCGTTCTTAACCTGAAACTGTTCTTAACCTGAAGTACCACTTTAGCTAATGCGGCCTCCTGCTGCCGCTGTGCCGCCGGAGCACAATTTCTGTTCTCATCCTGAAGCAAAGTTCTTAACCTGAAGCAATATTTCTGGGTTAGTGGAGTCTGTAACCTGAAGCGTATGTAACTTGAAGCGTATGTAACCTGAAGTGTATGTAACCCAAGGTATCACTGTAAAGTCTAATAAGAAGAATAGTTATGGTGCATAGTTTAACGTTTGAAGTCAGCTAAAGATACACCTCTTTGCTCAGACCTTCATAGGGAGTTGATGTAATGAGGTCACCTGTACACTGACAGATTGTTTAAAAATTTGGTTTGCTCTTTTAACTTCTAGACTGTAATTTGTTTGTGATTTAGATTTGTAGTATATCTTCTATGTTGCGACCCACCCTGGGAGCATGAATCAAAGCAGTGTAAGCTAGAAATCGCAGGAATAAACAATGATGGGGTATCGAAAGAGTTATGGGGAAAGTTCTCGACATGTACTTGGGCTTTTCAAGCCTTGTTCATACCATGTTATACACTATAAAAAGCCAGGTATGGAAGACAATATGGGGTAGCCACTGGTGTCAAGAGCAGGACTGTGGCTGGAGAAAAACCTCACTTTTCTCCTTGTGTGCATTCACTTAATTATATGTTTATAACCTAATAGGTTACAGCCCAATGCTTTGCAGTCATTAACCTGGTAGTACAGATTAGCAGGATACAGAAGATTTTGTTTTTTTTAAGTTTTAGACATCTACGTTCTACTCAGAGTGGACCTATTGAAATTAATTGATGGACCTAAGTTAGCCGTGTCCATTAATTTTAAAGGGTGTACTTTGAGTAGTACTAGCACTGGAGCCAACTCTTTGTTTCTAGATAATTTTTGGAATGTAGATGGGACAACTCTACATGTTTCCAACCAATACCCATCAGTCTTAAATACAGTTAAAATTTGTCTTTAAACCTTCTAGTAAAACTGTGCTGAAGAACAAACGTAATACTATAACTGAAAGCAATCTGACACATTTCTGGGAATTGGGAAAGGTGCACTGTGGACCTGTAACTCCTACTTTTTCAACAAAGCACGACTGCAATCTTCTCTTCCAGATAACAGGGGACTTTGTTAGAAATGGCATGGGAGATAAATACAACTGGGGCAGAGTGAAAAGGAGCTCTTTTTTAATATAGGCTCAGCCTTGTTCTGTGATCTAAGCAAGAATGAATTATTGTGGTCACATGCAGCATGGGGACTGAGCAAGGTTGCTCCTGTGATAACACAAGCTTCACTTTGACTTAGTAATATATCCCTCTGCTATGTACCCCTCCTCTTTCTTTCATCCAGCAATATTGTCAAAAGGCTGCACAGCTTCTAAGTAAAATTAGAGGGTGTTCGTAATAAATTGTCTGCTTTGTGTACCACGCTGGATCCTGCCAAAACCCAGTAGGTCACTTGATGGGTTGGCTGCACGGTGCTTCCAGGCCAAAGGGTCAATCTGTTCTTGAGGAGAGAAAGTTGGATAGGTTCCCAAAACTTAATTAATGTGAGGTTCTCTTGGCTCACAAGCGGGTCAGACTAGATCAGTGTTTCCCAAGCTTTTCCCCCCATGGACTATTTGAAAATTGCTGAGGGTCCTGGGGGACCACTTAATGATTTTTCTGCCAGCTGTAGCATTTGCAATGTGCCGTGCGATTTTTAATTGTATTTGTCTTGCTTCTTCTGTATTTATATTTGGTTTTGTTGAATTCCATAGAATAAATAAAAGAAGCAAGACAAATACAATTAAAACCAATAGGATTATTTAAAGTGATAGATGTGCTGTCTTCTGTCTTCAACTCCAAATCTATAGACATGCTGTGTACCATCTGAGTGAAGCTTGTGGACCACAGACCACAATTTGGGAACCCCTGGTGACAGTAAAGAGGCTGCTGCCAACATAAATGGTAGCCGCGCACTTACCTCTCCCTCTCTCCCCTTTTGTGGAAACATCCAGAACAGGTGCGGGGGACCAAGGGACAAAAATGGCCCCTCAAGCCTCCTAATCTGGCCTTTGCAACTCACCCTACATCACACACCTGGCCATATCCCTCACTGACCCTGTTCTCCACCTTTGTCTAATGATTTTAGCAAGCTGAAATTTGTCCTTGAACTGTGGTTGTAACTCATGGGAGAGTGCTGTGTGTCTGCCACACCAACCACCACCTTCTGTCCACATGTTCAGCAGGAGACGGGCTCAGCCAGCTGAAGTGTGTGGAAGGACACCTCTCCTCAATACAGTCAAACCTTGGTTCCTGAAGAGCTTAGTTGCCGAACAAATTGACTCCCAAACTTTGCAAACCCGGAAATAAGTGTTCCGGTTTGCAATCGATTTTCGGAAGCCGAACATCCGACACGGCTTCTGCTTGAGTGCAGGAAGCTCCTGCAGCCAATCAGAAGCCGTGCCTTGGTTTTTGAACGGTTCCAGGAGTCCGGGACTCCCGGAACGGATTAAGTTCGAGAAACAAGGTTTGACTGTACAAGCTCCCATAGCTTTGTGTAGGTTGGGTTCAGTTTGCAGCCTAAGATTAAATAGTCACACTTTTCTGGATGCAAAGAGAATCCAAGTGGGGCTCACACTGTTAGTCCCCCCCCTCCCAATTAACTTTATAAACCTATTAAAAATACAGTATTCTGCCTGAGCTACTAAGTGCACCCCTGAATATCACCATTTGGTGACATTTTAAAAACTGTCATTTCACAAGCAAATCTTCCAAATGACACAGGCACCATTTTGATTGACCATTTTGTTTCAAAACACAGACTGGATTATTTGTCCAGAACACTTATATTTCTGGTTGTTGTGAGTTGTAAAGTGTACTGACAATAAACTTCCACAAAATGCACCTTTCCCCATTTTAATCGTGAAGATACTCAAGAGCAAAGCCTTTGCACGTGATTCTTTCCCCTCCCAAAGCCCAACCCCACTGAAATCTGAAACAATGTTTCTGATGAATTATAGTCAAAGTCATTGCAAGCTTTAATCTTAAAATCAATTCACTGTTATTGTGCCACTGATATCAAGCAAAACTATGCTTGAGTTCAGTGGCTATTATTGCAGTAGCCCACAAAAGCTCATGCCAGGAATAATGGCACCTTTAAGATACCATAGTGATATTTGTTATTATTGCTTATAAAGATCTGCAAATAACTGGGTTTTATTCACCATTCCTGATCAATCCTCTAGATTGCATTTGCTCCACCAAAGAGTATGCTTTAGTAGTGTATTTTGAATTTCCATTATTCTATGATTTAAGGGGAAATAATATGCCTTACATCAATGATAATTCTATGCTGATTTTATTCCATTCAATTTGTTTACTTAGTTAAGTTTCATTATTCAATTCCAGTTGGGCAAGGTGGCTGCTAGTAATTATCTTCCTCATGCTCACATGAACAATTTAACATGTGGATTTGGGTCTTTTGAGAATCCACTTTCATTAATACAAAGCAAGCCTCAAAAGTGATCAGCTTTAGTCTTGCATTTAGCATTGGAATGAAATACGTGATTAAACAGTTCACAAAACAGGACTCTACATTGCTTTTTTCTAGCTGCCATTAGACAAATATTATAGTGGAAGACAAATTACGCTATGTGAGTACAAAAACTTCTTGTCTTGTTGTGTCCATCCATGCTCTAAGGCCAGTACTTAGTGACACGACTTGTTTACATTTAACATGTATGCAAGAGATGTTTGTTCAGCATCTGGAAACAACCAATTCCTCACGGGAAGTTCATCTTGTCCTCTCTCTTATGACATATTGCTGGCAAGCAAAGACCTTTCTTTTCAGCCTGTCATTTGTAATGATATTGCTAGTAGTTTGTTTATATTATTTTATGCTACTTCTATAAAATTAGTTGCTAATTGATATTGGTGTCTTTTGTTGCTACTGAGTAGGTTTCATCCTGCTGACTAATTTAGTAATCAGTATTCTTGATACTGTTTACAGATACTTTACAGCTGCCTACATGCTTTAATTAATAAACAAATCATAATCTCTGGTTCTGATATTTAGACATGAATATGTTGCTTATGTAGCTGAAACACAATTCCTACACAAGAGAAAGCAGAAGTCACAAACAAATAATTATATTTTCATATTAGAAAGGCTTAACCTGTTGACTGTGTGCCTGTCATACAGCTGTTAAAATCATTGCTGTCCCTCAGTGCCAACAGTTGTTAACCAGTTACTGTAGGTCTTTCGTCTATTGATCTCTGGCAGGAAATACTACATTTAGTGCATGAACAGGCATGGTATTTCAGATGGAGAGGTGGTGGTCAGAACAGATTTAAGATTTTCAGCAACCAATGTTCAGATGCCAATGCTTGGGTAAATTCAAAATAAAATAGTTAAAAAGCAATGTATTTTATGAGCATTTGTTCTGTACTCATTTATAAAATGTAACTACAACAATGTTAATAGTGCAGGTCAATGTACATTTTGTGTGTGAGAGAGAAGCCATAAGAATTGAGCTTTTGAGCTGAACATACATGTTTATGGAAGAAGAAACAACCCCCGCTCCCAATAAATCTCCTATTTTCCCATGGGGGGAAAAGCAATGAATCATCCCTTCCCAGCACGTTATTGTTACAACCAACAGCCCACCCCTGACTGCATTTCCTCCTACAAAGCAAACAAAAAACTCAACACATCAACACCGGTTAACACCACTGCAGGATTCTCACACGCTACTCTCAGTCCTCCAGCAATATTAATATACCTGGGCTACTTTTTCAGGGCTTGGTGAAACTCACAGCTTCTCAACCACAATCTGAATGCACTAATGATTAATTTTATTTGTATTTGCAGGGTAATTTATTAAAGTTTACATACTAACATTTTTCCTTTTCCTTTTTTGAAATTATGAAATTAAACCTAAGGTAGAAGGAATATAAATTCCTGTCTTTGCTATTACCTTTTGTTTTTGGGTGGACACAATACTGCTCAGTTGCACCAAAATTCTGATTTTTAAAATTATTTTCTCTGGAAAGTAGGTAACAAAACAAAAATGGGAGAGGAGTTCAAAATGAACTAGGCAGCTCTTCTGCATTATCTGAACTTTTAAAACAAAAAACAAAACTGGATTCAGGTATGCACCACAGAAATTGCCCAGAAGTCATTTTCCTGTTGTTTGGGGGAAGGAATTTCCTGGGGTCATTTTAAACCTACTTCTAGATCTTCCATGGTGCTTATATGGCTCTAAATTTCTTTTCAGCGCTCATCACTTATAGCTCTGACTTCATTCATTAGCTAAAAGCTGTGAAAGGCTGAAGCAGGCTCACATTTCATAAAGAAATTGCTTTGAATGGTGCCTGCATATTTTGCTTCATAGCCTTCCTTTAACAAGGACTAGACACTTACTTTTTTTTCAGAGTCTGGGCCCCTTTATGGCTCCCAACCTGGTACAGCAGAGCGCCACTCCCTTCCACAAAAATAGCCCTGAGTATTCCAGTTGCTGAGGGTCAGCTACAGAGGCCTTGGCCTAAGGTTCCTCCCCAATGGTTTTAAGAGTACCTAAGAATTCTGTCACCAGAAAACTCAAAAGTAAACAGCAACAATAAGCCACCAAGGAAATATCATATATTAAAATATATCTATTTGTTTGTCTACAGGTTGATGACCAAATGAAGCTGCTTCAGAACTGCTGGAGTGAACTCTTAATTCTAGATCATATTTATCGCCAAGTGGTACATGGGAAAGAAGGCTCCATCCTCCTAATCACCGGGCAACAAGTGAGTCTGCAAACTGAGTATTTTGGTTTCGTTTTTAAACCTCTTTCCAAACTGTAGGAACTTAGCTATGTCTCAAATGTTTCTGGTATTACACCAAAAGCTTTTCCTATTGAACCATGGTATTAGCTGCAAAACAACTGAAGTAAAATGATCATTCACACTGTGATCTTTGGATGAAAAAGGGTGGTATATAAATTTAATAAATAAATTTTTAGAAGTAAATTCTGTTCCTGATCCAAACTTGTTACAAGAAAAGCAAATGCAACTTATATAAACATTTACTCATCTACCTCTGTGAGTGAGGCCTGGCATGTAAGAAGCATGATATCTGCAGCATAATGCCAATCCAATCTTTAAAAATAAATAAATGGGAATTTATTTCAGATAAATCGTGAGTCAACATACCTTTAAAGCACATTTATACTGTTAAGTTGTGGGTGAACATATCAGATGACACAGTGATTCTTCAAACAACTCTTGTTTATTCACAGGCCAGGACAGAACTGAACTGAAGGGTTCAGTCAGCCTGCTTATATTGAGCTCCAGTACAACGTAACTGTAACAATTTCCTAAAACTATCCAATCACTGAATGTCACTTTCAATCCCTTATTTGCATAACTATCTACAGTATCCCCCTGCTGGCCCAGGGTGAGAACTGCAGTACATAACATATACCACTTTTAACAGTCGTGGCTTCCCCCAAAGAATCCTGGGAACTGGAGTCCCCCCCACTACAATTCCCATCACCCTTAACAAACTCCAGTTCCCACAATTCTTTTGTGGAAGCCATGTGTTTTAAATGTATGGTTTGTAGAGGGGGTTGGCATAGTGGGAGCTAGAAGCAGATGGTATGAATTAAAGGAATCAGCCCATGAAAAGAAAAAATGAGAAAATACAAGAACTCAGAAAGCAATGAAGAGCAACATTTGTGAGGCCAAACACTGTGATGCAAGCCATAAGTTCAAGTTCTGATGTAACATTAAGCCAAGCCATGGTTTAGCACCATGTAGATATATTTCAAATAGTCCCGTTTTCTCAGCACTTCAGAATTAGACTGCCAGAGAGAATAGTGCACTGTAGTACACTGTCATCTAGTGTGCACTGTGTGCAAACATTTAAAAAAGATTCTGTGATAATATATTAATTCAGCTACTTACTGAATTCATTTGCTTACTTGGATTCAGAAGCAGCTTGCCAGGTGTAGTGGGAACTGCCTGGCAGACCAGTTGCTATTGCTTACTGGGAGAACGAAAGGCAAGGCAGTGGGGAGGTTAGTGCAGTGCTGGTGCACTGGCTCAGCCAGTTAGGTGCTCCTGCCACTGCTTTTGCGCCTCACTGACCTTCCCGCTATCTTGCCCCTTTCTGGTAAGCAGCAGTGACCTACCTGCCAGGAAGCTAGCACAGCAGCTTCGGCACACACAGCAAGCCACTTCCACTCAGATTAGGAGAATCAGAAGCAGCTTTAAAAGTCAAGCTTAAAAGCCACAGAGGGCACAGACTTCCAGGGAGTTCTCCTGCATAGACAAGCTCCAGTCAAACAAATGCAACATGCACAAGAGCACTGCCGTGATCTTGCGCAGCTTGAGATCACTCTCGGCGATTGTGGTGAGAGAAGTTGCTCATACGTCGTGGCCGGGTTCATTTATAATTTCCAAGAGCCCTGGCAAAGTAAATGAGAGCGACAAGGCAAATTAAATGAAAATGTTACTCTTTGAAAATGTCTTTCAGCTCTAATGGAAAAGAATGTATGGTGTCATTGGAAAGGCAGAGTGCATTTTGTGTGTTTTATTTCTGATTCAAAGTGAAACCAAATGATGGTCCACTGGCATTTAAGTAGCTGAAACCTAAACTGCCTCCATTTATATACATATGAGGAAACAGTTGCTTGTTTGGACTGCAAACTACATTATTCAATTGCTATTCAAAATTTGCATAGAGAGACTTAGCCCTAATTTAAACCATGTAGGGTGATTCCTTTGTGCCTACAAAGAGAGTTGCATGTGTTGTGTGCGTCAGGCAGAAAGACATACACATTATATGAAAGGCAGGTGAATAAACCATTTGATCACAGCTACATTAACCATGGGCATGATCCAGTCATAAGTGGTGTTTAGTCCCATTGGTTTCAATGAACTCTGCCTGGCAATATGCTCCTAGAAAATTGATCAAGCCTGGGACAGATTTTCCAAAGCTAAGAACTACTCTATGAGGCTCCATGCCAGATAATTTCTGAACTGCACAAGCCACCTGGATAGCCTTTAAATAAATGAGCAAGGGTTGCAAAGACAAAACAGAGCATTTAATCACATTTAGACAATAACAGGCTCAAGCTCACTAACTACAGATCATAAAATGTCTTTGGAATTCCCCTCCACCCGGACTAAATCAAAATAATTTCTAATTTGGACTGACTCCATTTCTGGCCCTCCCCTCTCAGACCAATTTAAACCCCCAACTTCATGTAAGTTTCTGATTGTATTTGTCATTGTAACTCTGACGGCTATGTAGATTTTATCTTTATTTTTGAGCATCCTATATACACTATTCCTTGAATGGGTGATTTAATAGACCTGCTGCAAAAGGCAATGTAAACAGAAGAGGAAAGAAGCAAATTTATACTGCAGTCTTGCACACACGTACCAGGGGTAAAGTCCCACTGAAATCAATGGTGCTTACTTATGAGTAGAAATGTATAGGACTGTGTTGTTAAATGCCAGTTCTTACATAAAGAATTATGATCAGACCCATTAGCAGTTCCTTCAAACCAAGTTGTCTATTACTCACTCTTTTCATTCTTTGCACAAAATGCTGCTCATCTGCTACAATGATTACTGTTTTAAAAGCAAACAAAGTGCATTCTTTCACTCAAGCATCATTTAAAAACCAGGAATGAATTGTTCTTTGTCAGATGCACAATATTGCAACAGTTATTATGCCCCATGTATATTTCAGTTTCCAGAGTTATTCTGCACACTTTAAAAGAAAGTTAAATTTCTTCAAGGCTGCAGAATATGAAGATACTACTGTTATTTGCTGTAATTATTATCTTTGTTAAAAGAAAGCAAACAAAAATGCTATGAAGGTTTAGTCTGAGATGAAGTACTCCCTACAGATTATTTTCTGCAAATGCTATTACACAGTTAAATAGTTGGAAGTCCACACAGTCATAAAGAATTCATTGTGTAATAAACTTACAGTGCAAGGGTCT
Organism: Podarcis filfolensis; assembly: GCF_964270895.1. Classification (NCBI taxonomy): domain Eukaryota; kingdom Metazoa; phylum Chordata; class Lepidosauria; order Squamata; family Lacertidae; genus Podarcis; species Podarcis filfolensis. Next base: position 20,180,492 of record NC_139609.1, read on the forward strand.
ACATGCCCACTCAGAGGTAAGTCTCTCTGTGTTTAACGGAGTTTACTCCCAGTTTAGTGGGTGCTGGGCTGCAGCTTTGGCTTTCTTGTGAAGAAAGAGCAGAGTTCATGGTGAAGATGTCAGTCTCACTACAAAACATAGAGATCTTAAATATACACCATCTACAATACAGATATGCAGATGACACAACTTTGATGGCAGAAAGTGAGGAGGAATTAAAGAACCTTTTAATGAGGGTGAAAGAGGAGAGCGCAAAATATGGTTGGAAGCTCAACATCAAAAAAACTAAGATCGTGGCCACTGGTCCCATCACCTCCTGGAAGGGAGAAGAAATGGAGGCAGTAAGAGATTTTACTTCCTTGGGCTCCATGATCACTGCAGATGGTGACAACAGTCACAAAATTAAAAGACGCCTGCTTCTTGGGAGAAAAGCGATGATAAACCTAGACAGCATCTTAAAAAGCAGAGACATCACCTTGCCAACAAAGGTCCGTATAGTTAAAACTATGGCTTTCCCAGTAGTGATGTATGGAAGTAAGAGCTGGACCATAAAAGAAGGCTGATCACCAAAGAATTGATGCTTTTGAATTATGGTGCTAGAGGAGACTCTTGAGAGTCCCATGGACTGCAAGAAGGTCAAACCTCTCCATTCTGAAGGAAATCAGCCCTGAGTGCTCACTGGAAGGACAGATCCTGAAGCTGAGGCTCCGATACTTTGGCCACCTCATGAGAAGAGAAGACTCCCTGGAAAAGACCCTGATGTTGGGAAAGATGGAGGGCACAAGGAGAAGGGGACGACAGAGGACGAGATGGTTGGACAGTGTTCTCGAAGCTACCAGCATGAGTTTGACCAAACTGCGGGAGGCAGTGGAAGACAGGAGTGCCTGGCGTGCTCTGGTCCATGGGGTCACGAAGAGTCAGACACGACTAAATGACTAAACAACAAACAATACATTGAAAGAAATAGTTCATTGCTCTTTGGCCAACCAGACCAAACACATACAAAACTCATACTAATATGCACAGCCCACTATATTCATTATTATTTTATAAAAGAGAGTGATAAAATCAACAATAATTTTAACACAATTAAATTATTATTAGGGGGGAACATTATACCATTTAAAAATCATGCTAGTTGTATCTCAGAGGTTTTGCTGTTGGGGCAGAAAATTGGATTAGTAGGAGCGTGCTTTATTTTATTTTTTAATTGGGCAGTCAGGAAAAATACTGACCCCTTACCTTCAAAATCAAAATAGTAAGTTTTAAATTAAATTAAAACACACTACTCTGCTTTCCACAACTTCCCCCTTTCCCAGTGACTACAGACCTAAGATAATTCCTCTTAGGAATGAATCTTCTGCACAACTGAACACAAGTAGAACTTGGGCCATCGGTAAAATGTGCTATAATCAAGATAGATTAAGACTGGTTGAAAAATATGGCCTCTGGGTAGAAGAACCAAAACGGGATGCCTATGATACAAGCACTAAGTCCAGTTTTTGCAGCCATTTTATGCCACCTTCCATGTCGTCACAGCAGCCATGTAGAACAGGTTAGGCTGAGAGTTGGAGACTGACCCAGAATATGAAACAAAAAAAAAATTTTTCCTTCCAGTAGCACCTTAAAGACCAACTAAGTTAGTTCTTGGTATGAGCTTTTGTGTGCACGCACACTTCTTCAGATACACACCTTTAAGCATCTTTAAGGTGCTACTGGAAGGAAATTTTTTTTTTTTTGTTTTGACTATGGCAGACCAACACGGCTACCTATCTGTAACCAGAATATGAAGTGAGCTAAAATAATGAGAATCGAGTGTAAAATACAGCACAAAATATGCTCAGTGTTTTCTTTTTTCTTAAGGTTGCCAGAATCCTTTTTTGTGTGTGTGTTTTGCAGAGACTTATGAAACTGCACATGCTCAGCATAGTTTTTGTAGTCCATGAAAGCTTATGTAATAATACTAGTTAGTCTTTAAGATACCTCAAGGCGTATTTTCTGGTACCTTATTTAATGTATTCATTGAATAGGGCGGGGGTGTTTGAAATTACCAAGGTCCCCATCCACCTTGTATAGCAGGCTAAGTACAAGAGCCACTTCCTTGTCTGCACCTGGGCAGCTTAAAAATAAGGATATTTTCAGTCAGCTCCTTTACGGTAATTATATATATCCTGCCTTCTTAGTCTGCCAAGCCTGCCAAGGCTATTCATAATACAAATATATTTTATTTTATTTGGAAAGATTGTGTAAAATATGTAATCACAAAACTTTCTGAGTGATGTACATAATAAAAAACAACTGAAATTCACAGAACTGTTACAAATATGCAAAATATAACTGTGGATGAAACACAGGGGGGGGGAACCCCAGTAAAACTTAAAAAAAACAAAAACAAATCTAAATAACTGAACTATATGTCTAGGCCTGCTGAAATTTTCAAAGAAGGTTTCAGCATGCAAATAAAAACAATATAGTGAGGGTGCTTGCCTAATGTCAATGGGCAGGGAGTTCCAAAGTAGAAACACTGCAACTGCGCATAACATGAAGCCATGGTTTAGCACAGTATGGAAAACCCTAAACAAACCGAAGCAAAGGATGAGACTCACATGCTCCCCTTCCCAAGTGCTCCTTTTCCATAACTAGGAGGAAGAATTTGGCAGAGTTTAGTTTTGCTTTTACAGGAATCTCTCAGCTCACCATTACATTCAAGCCAGGAATGCTGGCTTAAAACAAATAATGGTTAGTTCAACAAACCAACTTTTATAATCCTTGGTGTGAAGTTGACTTCTAATGAAACTAGCCATTGTTTAAGCCAAGGCTCAAAGCTGATCCTTCTTTCAGCTTCTCACCTTCAAGCAGCGTCAGTTGATGACTTTGCACTGATGCAGCAGTCGGAATGCCCCTTCCAAAGCACTTACTTGCTGGTGTAGCAAGTTTTTTGGGATAGGGCTGTAAATCTTCTTAGTGCCAAGTGCACAGAGTGCGTTAAGTTTCTTGATTCAGTTGTAATAGGATAGGTCTCACTTGCTCCATGCTAAAGCCATCAAGCTTTACTTTGCAGAGTTCAGCACACACACAAGAGCAGGCATAGGCAAACTCGGCCCTTCTGGTGTTTTGGGACTACAACTCCCATCATCCCTAGCTAACAGGACCAGTGATCAGGGATGATGGGAGTTGTAGTCCCAAAACATCTGGAGGGCCGAGTTTGCCTATGCCTGCACAAGAGTCTACTAAACAATGGGGAGGTGGAGGATCAGGATCTACTAGTAGACCTATGGTTGCTTTGCAGGTCTACTAGTTGCTTAGGGCTTTAGCTCAGTGTTAGAACATCCGCTTTCCAGGTTCAATACCTGGCATCCCCAAGTATGGCTGGGAAAGCTCCCTAAAGAGCTGTTGCCAGTCACTGTGAGCAATACTAGACCAATGCTCTGCTGTCCTACTGCTCTAACCTTAAGGTTATTAGCAAAAAAAAAAAAAAATACTTGAGGAGGAGGGAACAGGACTTGCGGGAAACAGGACTTGGGAGCTTGTGTCTGGTACTGCTCACAGATTCAAGACACCCCCGGTACTCATAGGCACTAAGTTCCTTAATTCCTTGTGTTTCCCCCTCATCTGTGGCCCTTTTTTGCACTTGGGTCTGGCCGGTAGACCACAGGGTTCTAGTAAAAAAAACAAAGCATATCCCACATGCCCACCCCTGCCGTAGCTATTTGGCATCTCCCCTCTATATGTCTAGAAGCAGGAACCAGCGCAGGAAATGGCATTTTTCATTGTTCGTAATGCACCAATGGCCCATAAATGTATAAGATATTTTATAGCACTTTGAAGCATTATCAGTTTTACTATTTGCATATTAGAACTAATTAGCAACCTCTGTAACATCATCCTGAGGGAGAGGTCTGCTGGCAACTTAATTCATTATCTTCTATTATTGGCATATCATGTTAAAATGGCAGGCATCGTACACTGTACAAGTCATCACAATTTTAATTAATTTGATTTCACGATGCCTGCTGTCTCTATCTAGGAAGAACCCATTCCCACTCTTAATGTATGAAAGTCCTCTGCTTTCCTGCAGTAAAGTACTTGCTGAAGAAATATTTATATAATATTTCCATTATATAAATGTTATCTACGATCTTTGCAGATAAAATGCAATTTGTAATCATAAAGTTATCATTGTTTATCATGTAAATTTGTATTGGGGGGATGCTAAATTAGTTTCACTGACAGTATAATCATTTTAACAGGAAATACTGCTTGAAGAGAAAAGGTTGCCTAAGACTCATCACGGCACACATTTGCTTCCAGTGCAACAGTCTGACTTGTGAAATTGCACTAGTGCCAAGATCAGATCCTAGTCAAAACACTGAAAGAACAATTTCATCTACCACCTTCCAGAAAGGCATCACACAAGGAAGAAACTAAGATTAAAAATAGAAAAATTAAAGAAAGTTTCCCTTACCTTAATGCATGCAACAACAACAAAGACTAAGGTCTAATTAACTACATGGATCATTAACTTTAATCATTCACAGAACTGAAAGCAAATGCCTTTCAACCTCCACTCTGCAAAAACGTTTATCCCAGCATCTAATAAAGAGAGACTAATGTATTAACAACATGTCACTATTACCTTTCCCAATGCTCAGATAAGCCACTGCAGTTAACTTGCCAATTTCCACTACCTCTAAGGCCTTTATCAACCATTTCTTAGCAGATGGGACACTGGAGGAAGTTACGCTGCTTGGCAACTGTAATCTTAGCTAAAAGATTCATAACCAGACCCCCTATTTTTACAGTTTCCAGCCTGTCAATTTGAACAAGATAACCACAGAATCAACAGATAGGTCATACTCTGTTATTTCAAAAAATGACTTTAAGAACCCTTTCCCAATATTGCACAATTGCCATCATAAGTACAGAAAGCTGTGGTTCAACAGGCCTTCTAGGTTTCCTCTGTATCTTGGGCACCCTTAAGGTTTCTATTGAAGTCTTGCTTTCCCGCAGGCAGGTAAAAACTTTTTAACAGCTAAGAACTTGCATCAATTTACAGCTGAAATTGAGAAAAAATGTGGTGTCTCTTGAAAGGAGTGGAAACGGGTGCAAGAATGTATGCAAGAACAGAAACCGAAGATTTTTCAGCTTCAGTGGATGGGAGAATACTAAGCACATCTATATAGTTGTACCTCGGGTTACATACACTTCAGGTTACGTACACTTCAGGTTACAGACTCCGCTAACCCAGAAATAGTACCTCGGGTTAAGAACTTTGCTTCAGGATGAGCACAGAAATCGTTCGGCAGCACGGCAGCAGCGGGAGGCCCCATTAGCTAAAGTGGTGCTTCAGGTTAAGAACAGTTTCAGGTTAAGAACGGACCTCCGGAATGAATTAAGTACGTAATCAGAGGTACCACTGTATGCATTTGTTTTTTGACCCAGCTAGGAAGCCTACACAAATTACTCCTATCTGCATAGAACATGTACACTTCTACTGGAGTATATTTCTCCTGTTGGATGGGGCAGTCCCAGCAAAATCCACCACAGCTTGGAAATTCTAAATGGTAGTGAACATTTGCTAGGCACAAACCACAGTTTGAGGCGTATTAGCTGCATGCAGCAATCCTTTCTAGAGTTGGTTTTTCAGAGAGTTGTGGGTCATATGCTAGAGCTACAATTAAGATACTCCATCATCAGTTATACTATTCAACCTGGCCAAGTGGTTCTTGGTTTCCAGTTTTTGAAGCACAGCAAAAACTGTCCAAAACAAAAGCAAAATAAATGAGTGTACTCATCTTTCACAACAATACATCTATGAGACCACTTTCAAATATCTGAAACAGACCACTGTCCTGTCTGTGGTGTGCAAAGTTTCAAGCAGTACTTACAGAGCATCATGCAGTCATCATTCTAGAAGGAGTCGCTCAGCGAACATGGTCATGTGTAGGTCTTAAATATCTGGATAATATCCACCCATATGGCAAGCTCATCATCCAAGTGTACCTCACATTCCCCCCCCCGCATCATTTTCATTCACACTCTAATATATTGGCTCAAAAGGCTACCCTTTTCATAGATAAGTAGCCCATAGACTACGCAGAGAAGATAATATTCACTTTAATAATAACACTTCCTCCCCAGCTCCCCTAGAAGAGACATTAACTGGGGCTTTTTCATGCACAGTTGAGTTTATATAAACTGATTGACACCTTTGGGGGTCGTCTTTCCACTGACTCATAATTTTGCTCACTCGTGAAAAAGGTTTTCTCGGTGCTCTGTATTCTCTAGTTAAAGCTGAAAATTCAACTCATCATATTTACACAATAAAAAAAATCCATTCTGCCTTGTTTTTAATTGCAAATCTGACTCAAGGGACCAATTCTCCTGCTTAGGAGGCATCCCTGTGCCTTCTACTAGGGAACCAAGTGCAGTCAATTATGGTAATGAAATGTCAATAAATATAAAAATTTAATACAGTCGGCTCTGGGTGAGTGGCAGATGAAGACTTGCCTCCCAGACAAATTTGCTGGTTCTGCAAATATTAAATGCATCTGAAAGAGCAGCTAGTTGCCTAAGAGCCTTCCAGTAGCAGAGGGTAGAAGAATCTACCTATTGGGGTTTCCCATTATGTTATCATCTCAGTGGTACAGGCAGTGATATTCATGACATTCATCCCAACATCTTAACTTATTATTAAGAAGTGAAGATCATATTTTCTCTTGTGTGGAAACAGCAATTGGTTACCTCACCAAGGGATTCCCACATGCCCTCCCAATGCATCACAGAGGGAAAATTCAGCTGCAAATTAGATGTCTCAGCAGGAATTACACTTTTCTAAAAAACAATAGCCTAGCTAATGTCCTGGGGTAGGGCTGTAAAATGATTTACAGAAACGTCATTTGCTTACATTACAGGCACAGTTTTATGTCTTCATTTATTGAAAAAGGTGGTTCGGCCCACTGTCCAAACTCCCAGTCCACTGGACTAGATGGAATTTGGGTGAGGCAGAGGTTTCCCTTCGCCTAGCCCTCTCTCGTTCCTCTGGCTTCCACTGGTAGAGGAGCTCCACCGGTGCACCTTCCCTGGGTAGGCAGAAGTTTCTGCAGGTGATATCCCTGCCAGAGATACTTAATGAGTCATTCTGGACGTAAGGTGGTGGGGTATCTGCTGAATCCTCAGGGGTTGAATTTGGCCAAGTGGCTGATTGGTTTTCAGCAGTCATTTGTTTCTTCCACAGCTGTACTGGATGTTCTGGATGTTATACAGTCGTACCTTGGTTGTCGAATGCCTTGCAACTCGGATGTTTTGGCTCCCGAATGCCGCAAACTCGGAAGTGAGTGTTCCGGTTTGCAAACGTTATTTGGCACCCGAACGTCCGACGCGGCTTCTGCGGCTTCTAATTGAGTGCAGGAAGCTCCTTGGTTTCCAAACATTTTTGGAAGTCAAACTGACTTCCGGAATGGATTCCGTTCGAAAACCAAAGTACGACTGTACTGGTGACTTTTATTTATATTTGTTACCTTGATGTTTTTATGAAAACTCCTCAAGGATGATTGTCATTGCCAGCTAAATTAAATAAACACACAATGTTTACTGTTAAAAGTTCCACTACATTCAATGGTGTGTTTAGATTGCAGCATTAAACTCTCAAAAAGTGGTGCATCAGTGTTAATAATTACTTTTCTCAGGGAGGCTCGAACAGTAGTCTAAAAACAACAAACAAATGAAAAACAGATACGGCAGTTGTGAAAATCAAATGAACTTTTATCTACAGTGGTACCTCTGGTTACAAACTTAATTCGTTCCAGAGGTCTGTTCTTAACCTGAAACCATTCTTCACCTGAGGTACCACTTTAGCTAATGGAGCCTCCCCCTGCCACCGCACGATTTCTGTTCTCATCCTGAGGTAAAGTTCTTAACCCGAGGTACTACTTCTGGGTTAGCAGACTCTGTAACCCGAAGTGTTTGTAAACCAAGGTGTTCGTTACCCGAGGTACTACTGTACTAAGTCCAAGAGCCACAGGAGTATAAAGGTTTGAAGAAACAGAAGAGGACAAGATAGTTAAGCTGTGCATCAGCTGATACATATTCCCCATTAGATACTGTCCAGGAAACAATGTACAGTGGTATCTCAGGTTACATACGCTTCAGGTTATATACACTTCAGGTTACAGACTCCACTAACCCAGAAATAGTACCTCGGGTTAAGAACTTTGCTTCAGGATGAGAACAGAAATCGGGCTCCGGTGGTGCGGCAGCAGCAGTAGGCCCCATTAGCTAAAGTGGTGCTTCAGGTTAAGAACAGTTTCAGGTTAAGAACAGACCTCCGGAACGAATTAAGTACTTAACCCGAGGTACCACTGTAAGGCCTTTTGAACTGGGAAGGCATTTAATTTCTTATTTAAAATAGTTATGTGCCGCTCTTCAATATCTAAATTCCAGAGTGGTTCATACTGACTTTTAAAAAGCACCAAAATAATGCCATAAAGAATAAAAGCAGCATAGAGAGATAAATAGAGCACTATTTAGCAGTAAGGTATGTTTAAGGTTTTATTCTTTATGTGTGAAAAGCATACATGTCTTTCAAAATTATATTTGCGTTCCACTCTGCCTCAGAGGAGCTTAGAGGGACATAGTATGGTGTTAAGCAAACAAGCAGAAAAATAAGTTAGGCTACATGTGATGTTAAATGTGTGCTTTCATTAAATGTGTCTCCACCCCACACCTCTGCTGTAGTGGAGCTACTATAGCAGAGCCAGGTAAGGATCATGACCACTGTGCGGTGTTTTTTCAAAAAACAAAACCACGAACAACAGCAAAACCCGATGCTGGGGGCCCAGTGAAAATGACCTTTCCTTCCAAAGCTGTTAGAAGTCCCAGGACTAATTGAGCAAAAGTATGAAATAGCAGTATTAATGTATCTGGTTAAGATAACTCAATGTAAATATTACTCTTTTACAGGTGGATTACGCTGTAATAGCATCTCAGGCAGGAGTCACACTCAACAATCTTATGAGCCATGCACAGGAGCTAGTAGCAAAACTACGATCTCTGCAGTTTGATCTACGAGAGTTTGTGTGTCTCAAATTTTTGGTGTTATTCAGTTTAGGTAGGTACTGTCGCCATTTAATTATTGCTTATATGTCTCAACATTATTACTTATGTGTCTCAACATTACCTATTTTTCTAAATTAGAGTGTATCGTTTGTCACTGTTGATGTGGGCCCCTCCATGTGTGAGGTCTGGAAAAATACACAGTTATTGTATTATATTATATCCATAGTATGGTTCTCTGAGTGATGTAGAAAAAAGACTATATTATAGAAGACAAAAATATAAATTTTACCATTTTAAAAACACAGCAGAGATTAAAAAAAAATTAGAGCAACCACATTCAAATTCATCAAGGCATATGGAGAGTTAAAATTATCACATAAGAGCTAAAAAGTAAGACCAAGACGGCCACAGCACAAGCAGAGCCAAAGCATCAGAACCAGTCTTACAAAATGCTAATGAATAGTGAGACATTGTGACATCAGGTAAAGAGGTGGCTGGATCAGCTGTGGAACTGAATTCCACAACCAAATTGACATCAAATGATTGACAAGTAGTTGTCCTACACTTGGGAACCACAGTATAAGGGGTTTTGCCAGTCCTGGGCATAGCATATGTGTTGGGCTGCTCTCATGGCCTGCAAGGTCCTTTGTGCATTGCTTCCCAAACTTCAGGCAACCAGCTGGCTGTCGGGCATTTGGAAAACACTGTGCGAAGGGCTTTGCAAGCCCTAAGCATAGGGCTGTACTGCAAGGATTGGCTGTGCGAGCAAGTTCACCATGAGGAACTTGGTGACAAAGCTGATCCAGCAGGCTTTAAGCCACCAGCTGATGGGCAGTGACTTCAACCCTGCTTTCTGCAAGCATGGAGAATCCATCACCTGTGTTACTCTGGACAGGCAGAAAGGGCAGAAGGGGCAATGGTTGGCCAACATGAGGGGAAACACCACTGGCAGCAGTACTCGCTTAAAACAAAAAAGAAAAAACATTCCTGGCACTGAATGGAAGGCAAGGAAAGAAAGAAAAATGTCCAGGTGCCTTAATGCCCAGTGTAGTACTGGCTGATTCTTCCATCACCCCCACCCACCAGTACCCATTATGTGAGATTGCAAATAAAAATGTATCACACCAAGGAGGAAGAACCAAGACCTTGCTTTTAAAAATCATTAAAACAGAGAAGCTAATATTAGGCGAAATCAGAGCCAAAGACAGGCACAGCCAGCACCAATAACAGGTGAAGCCAGAGCCAATGGCAGATAATTGATAGACAAGCTAGTGTGTTTCTTTAGAATGATACTATCTGGTTACCAGGATCAGGCCCCTTCATCATTTCAACAGGTTTCAAGGTTAAAGAAAGTTCATGCCACAAACTGTTCCATACCTTTGAGATGCGCCCAGTGTGCAGAACCAAAGGGGCATGTGCTATTTTGCCACTGTAGACACATTGGTACAAAACGCTATTCTGTGCCCATTAAGGATGTCATGGTCTACTGGCATGCTGTACAGTTTCAGTTGTGGCCTTTCTAATCACCTGGACTGCGGAACAGGATGTCAAACTAATGGTCTCTTGGGCACTGTGCCTGGCCTCTGCTTGGAGAACTTTCCCCTCAAAGGATTTCCTTAGGCCTTTCTTGTCATCAGATCATACCTAGAAATTCAAATGTCATTCTCAGCTGGCTGCGTTCTAACTTAATCCCCTCATCCTTCCTCTCATTTTGGAACTCAGCAGTTTTCCTGAATTTGGCAGATTCAAAACATGCACATTTTAAATATCGTAAACCAGGGTGGATTGACTGAAATCAAGATAATAAAATCACGAAGAAGAAGAAGAAGAAGAAGGACCAATTAATGTAACTGATTTAAAGCAAAAGAAACAACAACTCACTAGTTTATTATTTAGATACAGTACTTCCTCAGTAAAAGTGCATAATTGGTTGCTTTAATCAGAGAAACGTTTATAATTAGGTTTTATCTCTGAAGCAGTTCCTGAATTCAGGTGGTTACTAGGCATGAAATAACCTAAAAAGTAACCTGGATTTAGTGTGTGGCACCTGTGGTCATTTGCCAGTCCCTGGCTCCTAGAATCAAGCCACTGGATAAATACATATAATATAGTGCCACATGGTGACAGATGAAGATGTTTTCCCTATAGTTCTTTCTTTTCAAAGCAAAGCAACCTAAAAGCACCTTTCATAAGGTGATCAGGAGCTCATAAGAGGGTTGCACATTTTGCTTTAAGAGATTGTGGGTTGGATCCAGAGTTAAGTGAGCATAGGGGCTTGTGGAAGCTGATTTTCTTCCCCATAGGCATCTCTTACCTTAGTTTGGAATGTAAGATATTTTCACACACATTAGGCAATGCAATCCAAACGTCTAAGGAGCTATGCAGCCTACTCTGTGATGAAATATTTAAAGAGATCCTTCGCACTTCAGTGGTATTTTAAATTAGCTGAATATCTGAATTACATTTGGAAAATGCTCACGTTTACTTTAAACAGTCTTTACGTTTGATCACTTTCATCAGCAGCTCCCAGTACTTTGCATTCATTTAGAACATCTACCATTCCGTGTCCTGTCACTTGAGGCTCTCTGGCAAAGAGACAATCTTGGTCTCAAATGAGAAACTGAGTGCAACTCTCAGCATTTGGCACCTGGTTCTCTTAGTAATCTAAAACATTTGTGTTGCACCTTTCTACCCTTATAAAGCAAGCAAGCAAGCAAATAAAAACAGATAAAAACAGAATAATCAAATAAGCACTGTAAGTAATAAATAATATATAACTACAAATATTAAAACCACAGCAAGCAGCCCCAAAAACGGTTAAAGGGATGTGACAACAGCCATCCAGTCAATTAGCTCCAAGACTCCCTGAAATATTATCACCTTAGCTTGCTGTCTTGATTTTTAGCATGAGGGAGCCATGTGAACTTCTTTTTGAGAAGAATTGCAGGGCCTTGGTACCCAAAAAAACTATGGTGTACGATTATGTGTGACCAAGGCCACAGTAACAACTAACCATTTTCTAAGTAAAGTTTGAAATCAGATACTCTCATTTCACATAGTAATAGCTGTTGCTAAATAATAGAGCAATCCTTCATGTGCCTACTTAAATAGTCCTTTTGGGTTCAGTAGGGCTCACTCCCATGTAAGAGGGTACAGGATTGCTGCCTAAGATGTTTTCACAATGATGAGTAGAATCACAGAACTGTAGGATGGGACCCAAGGGTCATCTAGTCCAAACCCCTGCAATGCAGAAATAAAATAATAATCTGAACAAAAGTTGGTGTTTCATTTCTTACTTATTCCCTTGTTAATTTTTTTTAAAAAATCATTAACCATCGGTTCTAGCGTTGTCACATAGTTTTACTGAAAGTGAACTTTAAGACAAATTCCATTATTTTTGCTAGGGGAGAACAACAGAGATGTCAAATGCAGCTCCTGACAATTAGTGAAAGCTCAGAATGACTTCGCACACACCCCTCAGTTACCACAAAATTTTGGCTGAAACCAAAACTTGAGATAAATCTGGGGGCAGGAGGACAAAAATAAATCAAAGCCAGCTGGGATAATAACAAACTTTCTTGAGCATCCCTACTTTGGTCCTAAATATATTTTACTTAGAGGTAGGCCCTCGGCTTGGACTTCTTTCCACAATTTAGAATGTGGCCTAAAATTAATTTATCAAATTTTGGATCGCTACAGCAGGAACGAGATTCAGTCATCCAGCAAAGTCAGACCTATGACTATAATAGTATTCTTTGAAATTGTTTACATTAGTTTTACTTAAGGAACAAAAGTCGTTTTTCTTTAGCCTTTTGTTTTCAGGTGTGGCCTGACTGCTTCCCCTGTTTTCTCTGCCCTATGGTCAACAGTCCCAGCCATATCAATGGCAATCCAGTTATTGTTTTCCCTTTACCAAAACTTTCCATTTGTCCTGCTAGCTCTCATTACTCGAAGTCGGCAAGGGTGATTTGTCAAAGCTTCCATCTGAACAGTTTGTAAAGTGAAATGCCAATAGGAAGAAAGTTAGACATCATTTCACCCATGTCCAGTCACTTGTCTGTCTGCTGAGCTTAATGCTAGAATAGGCAGCGACTGATGGGTACTGTTCTCTTATCACTGTCAAGACCACAGATAAATGTACTTCATTTAAGAAATGAAGGCTTTATCAATGGGCAAATAATTGCAGAGCAACTATTGATCCCACGTCTCACTTAACAAGAGACAACTGGGACTTGTAGAAATGGTAAACATTTAATCATTATGTATGGCAAACAGCAGGCTCTTACTGAGAGCAAAGCGAGCATTAGTTTTTATGCAGGATACAGTGCCATCTTTTGTGACAGTTTTGGATGCTAATAAAAATCCTGAACCACAGTGACCCAAATCACTGTGTCAGGGAAAGCTGAATTCATTGCCACCTGTTAAAATATGCAAACGAAACACATTTACATATTTTTGTTTAACTTACATAATTTATTCTGCTTCTGCTAAATGTTTCATTTTTGCTACTTTTCTCGTTCATTCATTTTGTTTAAACTTTTTATTCTTTACCTACCATTGCTTTCAATGGAATATCCAGAAAGTCTTTTGTAACTGTGGTCCATTTTTTCTTCCTATAGGATCACAGAATTGTATGGTTGGAAGGGACCCCAAGGGTAATCTAGTCCAACCCCCTGCAATGCAGGAATCACATGATAGAATATGAGTGGCTTCAAGGAAAATACTTTTAGCATGTTTAACACGAGGACAAAATGACCCCATCACTCTAGACTAGGGATGGAAAGATCTCTCAATTTCAATATTCTCAATTTCTCAATCTTAAAATCCGTTCTCCAGGTTTCTGCAGCTATTTGTAGTGGGGTTTTAAAAAAATTTTTTAGTGTGAATTTTAGCATTTTAGTGTGAATTTCTGGCCTTATCTAATTTCTCTCCCCCCCCCCCATCCCTTCATATTTCTCAAAAGTTCTGCATATGCAGGAACCTCTATATTCACCCTCTAATTTCATTGTCCAGCAGTCTAGGGAGATGTAGAATGATTCTGAGAAATTTTCCTCATCTCACCAAAACTCAGAATCCCTCAAATGGGCCTGGACCCCCCCCCCCATGTTTACTTGTAGTTTTGCTTTCTATGGACTATGACAGCCATTTCAGTTAGCCAGGAATGTACAGGAGATCATGTTGCCCTCAGCAAGTACTCGTGGCTATTCAGAGCCCTATTACAGTATTGCATAAATAATTTGCCTCGAATGAATTGGTTTACCTCAAGACATCTTAGGAGGAGATCTTTTTTAAGCTGCCTCAGTATCTGGGCGAAGGGTAGAATTCATTTCTCCAATAGCTATGGAAAATCTCTGTAACATGCCTCACATTTTGTTGCCTGTATACTAGTCATATTTCACCAACTCAGCTAAAATAGGTAAGAAGTTGGTGTATACACTACTATTAGAATTTAGACAATGTTTTTAACTTTCTGCATATAATATCATAATTTGGAGGGGGGGTGTACTATGTAAGAGCCAAAAAGAGGCATATATCTTGCAACCTTATTTCTGAGTAACATATGTATTGGGAAGCTAATGCCAGAAAATATAAATTTCCTGAAATTTATGGAAGCACTTGGGATTCAGATAGGATTGATTAGCATTCAAGGGAGGTGACCGCTCAATATTTACACCACAGAGAGTTGGCAGAAGCAAATAATTGTACATAAAGCTGATGCTTGTCTTAATTAAAGTGGTATAATAGGTGTTGGGTAGGGTTGTTTTTTTCCTAGTGAGCAAAGCAGTTTAGCAATGACCAGATATAACTCATTTTGAAGTTCAGAGTTTAAACCTAATCAATATGTATTTATAACAAGGAAAGAAGTGAATAACATTTATTATAGGGTGGCAGCTAACAGTAATGGATAGGAGTGCCGATAGTTAAGCTTATTTTCTCCCCGCAAACAATCACATCTGACAAAATATTTACCCTAAGGGCTTTTTTTATATAATTGCTCTTATTAATTGCTTGCTTATGTCTTGGTACACTCCCCTTCACTCTTCCTAGGATTCCAAAACTGGTAGAACCTCGAAATGATGTTTATCCCACACACACTCGCCAAAGTCTGGTTGCTCCAACATATCTAGTATAAGAGCAGTGTGTGGTGCATTTGGAACAGCTGGTACATAATACTCCTTTAAATGCTGATGAACACAAAGGGAGAAAACTGCAGCCATATCAGACAGCCACCCAGTAATAAAGAAGCCCATTAAACTGTAGGGTAAAAGTGGTTGCTTTTCTTAATATGGTAAAGGGTCACAGTTTATGTTGTGGCATAAATAGAGTAGTGTGACGACCTGAATGCTAGTTAATGACTGTGTGTTACAAACTCACATCTCCATTCTTCAAAAGCTTGCCACTAAAAATAAATATCACTATATCAGCAGTGCGTAGTGTGAATTGGTCCTCAGATCACTGCAGCAGGGACTACAGTTTAGCAGGCACTTTATACTATATAATATATTTAAAATAGTTCTTAATCTAACCAGTCATTGATTGCACTGGGCCTAGGGCATCTGAGACTGAGGAATCTCCGTTAACTTTGGAAATTGCCCAAATCAGTTATGAAGGCCCAACACCACCGCCTGTTCTGCACGCCTTCGTTTTCAAAATGCATTTAGAAACACTCAACATGCTACAGACAAGATTTCAATCCAAAAATGACCTTGGTACCAGTTGGAAAGGTTGGCCTCATTAGTCACCTGTCCTTCTCAATATGGTATGAGGAGCAACAGCCAAACACCCATACCTCAACAATATGCCCATATTGCTTCTCCATAGCTGAGGTTCATAAATGTGCTTTGATTGTGCCCTAGCCTTTAGAGCAGGCTTCCCCAACCTGATCCCCTCCAGATGTTTCAGACTGCACCAGTCCCAGCCAGCACAACTGCATGGTGCTGGGCTGATGAGAGTGTAACTCTATTGCAGTCAAAAACACCTCGAGAGCACCAGGTTGGGGAAGTGCTGTTTTAGAGGTTCACATATCCACCCTGTGAGTTCCCCCTGCCATCTATCCTCAATATAAAAACCACATCCTTGTGTGTCATTGCCCATCCCATTAATAATCCATGTTCATGGTGCTACAAGAAAATGGAGGGAAATGGGTAGGGGGAATGTACCATCAAAGAATAACCTGGGAGTTTCTCCAACACAATTTGGTGATTTTCTCAATACCAGTGTGTATCCTTTAAAATTATCTGCAACTGCAATGCAGAATGTAGAGAATGATCCCATTACAAAACATAGCAAAAGCTAGTTTCCTGTGTAGGGAGACAGTGACTTACTTAGCACCCAGGTTAAGCTGATGGACAAAAAATTGAAAGCCTTTGTATGGATTAGGTGGAAATTTCCTTGGTTTTGAGGAGATTGCAGACACCCAACTACAGACATGAGAATCAACACATATCATCCATACCCCGGATTGTGGCGAAGTTCTCTCCATCTTAAGCATGATCTTTAGCCAAAGCCCTTCCTGTACTTTTGGATTATGGTTAAGTAATCTTAGCCACAATCCTAGGTTCAGATGATACACTCAACCAAACGTTGATTAAGCTGCTGCACCACACTACACTGAAAGGACTGGGGAAGAGAAAAGTAGGTGCAAGCTCCTCTCTGGGACATTTGCACAGTCCTGGTAAGCCATGGTTTGGTTTACCATCACATGTGAATGAGGCCACTGCTTGTGTGCTATTTTGAAGTTGCATTATACTTGCCCACTCCTACTTGCTCAACATCATTGCCCAAGCTACGGCTTGGGAGCCCGTCGTTGCTTTACTTGGTGATAACAGTGATTAAACCTGCATGCACACTCTGCAACCGAGCTTTGCCCCTTAAAATATTTCCATTCTAATGCCTGATCAGCCGTGGATGGCATGGAGTAGCTGGGCTGCTCACCTGAGCTCTGTCTTGGTACCAAGGTGGAGATGCATGGCAGCAAGGTTGGCGTGGTGCAAATGTGCTGGCAGAGTTGATCTGGCACTCCTACTGACACTTTTGCACTGTGCCGACTTCACTACAACCATGCCATTCACCCTTTTCATCCTGGTATGCTGCAGTGAGTCAGCCAGCTAGGGGTCAGGTAAGCTGTGCAGCTGCAACCATGCCATCAGCCACTGCACATGACACTGATGTACATGACTGCATGGAGAGAATATGAACCAAATTTTAGAATGAATTGAATTGGCATTGATGTCAGTACGTACCCGTAAATTAGGCAGAATTGAACCACTAGATATGGAGAACAGCTTTGATGCAAATCTGAATTACAATCTATGGATTAAATGTGCTGATTGGTTTCTACTAATTAATTATTTTCAGCCATCTTGAAATCCTACCAATTTCTTACCAAATTTCTGTTCTTTCTTTTTGGACTGCAAGGTATATAATAAGAGCAAATTAATCCTTCCAGTACAAAACAGACCAGCTTTGGGTAACCTTTTTAAAAGAAACTTTAAAAAAAAACCCAATGAAACATTGTGTTGTGTCCTTTAGCACTATTACGGGCACTCAGTCTGTTAGGACATATTGGGCGATTATAGGCCAGTCTTTTCAGAAAAAGCCATGGGTTTCAAGTTAGCAGTAACCATCTATCAATTCCAGAGATTATGGCATGATTTACTGTCCCGGCATGGTGTATTCTCTGATTTTCTGCCTCCTATGAAACATTGTGCTTTCCTTTTCTATTGATGTATCAACTATAATAGTTACAAGCAGCTACAGAAAAATCAATAGTGGACTTTCATTACTGAGCACATAAAGTAAAAGAGGACCCACGCTGTGATAGTCTCTCGCTGTTAAATAGTCACTGACTGCAAGGTACACAATAAATGTCTGTTATTTTGGTCTAAATGAAGGATGTCTGAATTTGAAACATCAAGTATCTCAGATTTTGGACACAACCAGGGCTTCAAGTCAGGTTATCCTAGCTAGCAATTCTTTCCCAAGGCAGGTAACAAGACCAATCTGTCTTTCCTACGGTGGGATCTGGGTGTTGTGCCTTTTAAAGGCTAAATGGGAAAAATGAACATTCAAATGACATTTTCCATGTGTATTGTGTTGCAATCCCTCTGATGTGTCCGCCTGGGTTGAACTGTGCATTTTAATTGTGTTAATGTTCACCGTATCTCAAGAGTACCCTTTGGCCTAAGCTGAATGGTGCAATAACCTGTGTGTTGAGCACTTAGAAAAGCAACAATGATCAAGGGAGGAGAAAAGGTTACAGGGTATCACTATAAATGGCTTAATTTAGGGATCGGGAACATGTATTAGAAGAATAGGATGCCGTGGAATAGTATTAGAGAGCAGAAGCTGTAACATATTTTTCATTTTCATATTTTTATATTCCATAATGTCAGCCCATGAATGACAACAAAACTAATATTTCCGAAATGCTTCTTGTTTCATGGATGTTTGACCCTATAAACGTTTCATGTTAAGAAATGAATTCCTGGCTCTGAGTAGTGCACAAAAGTTCCTTCTTATCCTTTAAGGCTTCCTAGCAATTGCAGTGAAAAAGAGTTATTGCTAATCTCAAAAGTTCAAAATCAGAAGACTGCTCCTTTGGAATCATTATCTTTATGTAAGATTAGTTGTTGTTTTTAATGGGGAAATACCACTTCAATGTGACACATCTCCCTCTAATTCTTCTGAGGTTTACTGAAGTACAACAACACAAAGCTGAATAAATGAAAATGAATGTTGACTTCTAGAAGTTCCAAGTTTCCCAAATTCCAGAATTTTATCACATGGTGGCCTATTCAGAAAAGTGGATATCCAGTATTTACAGTTTGTCTGAAAATACTGTTTCCCTGTTGTTGTTTTCCAAAGTTATAAAAACTTCCCCTTAGAGAACATGAGATGCACAAACACATCTTGAAAATCATAAAGAGGTAGCTTTAGGCAGTGTTTGACCTAGAAGTGTCCCATAGTTGAACTTATATGGGTCTATGCTAGAGTAGCTTGGCTGAAAGCAGTAAAGAGCTATTGTGATAATCTTAACATGATGCGGAGGGGGAACTGGAACCGGGATAATTCAGAATACAACCCCTTCCATATCAAAGCTCAGCCCCTTCCAAAGTTGGGCCTGGATCATATTTGGGTTTGATCCTCCAGTGAGACCTTGTTGCTGCCACAGCTATCCTCTCCCTGCTGCACAGTCTCTTTCCCTGCTGTGTTTACCACTAAACCATACACAATAATTGCAGCAGTAAGAGCAAGGTACTGGGGAAGTTTCGAAAGCAGTGTTCCAGGTGCTAGACTAGGAAACAGTTTTCTAGGGCACATCGGTCCATGATATATACCTCATTGCTTTGTTGCTTCCATGTAGTCTGATGGAAAAGGCAGCAAGAGAAGGGGGGTGTTTTTAGCACACTAGGCTGGGAATCTGTCAGAGTCTTAGTACAGTACAACAAAGTTTCACAATTTGGAACTGGGCAGGGAGGAAACATTAACTGGGGTAGGGAAAACAACTGAATCCATTTCCAAACCAAGCTGAGGGGTGTTTGCCCACCATTTGTGTTAAATGACAGGTTTCTGTAGCTAGAGATGCTGCTGAATCCTGCCACATATACACTATGGATCCACAGATACAAATGACATATTTCCCAAGGCATATTATGTGTGCATATATTATTAAATTACATAGGCCAGGGGCCAAAAGGTTATGTTTGGGTTTCATCCACACTGGGAGACCTTTGCCTGTCCCATTGGAACCTCTTTCGCATCCCAAAAACCTGCCTCTGAATATCAGAGAATCACATGAGACAACATTCAAAAACCACAAGCAGATGCATTTAGAAAAAGCTGGCCATGTGCACCCCTGCACAAAAACATGCTTTCCATTTGCACACTGGGCTCTTTAGATCCCAGCCATTATACCAACACTTACTGATGTTAACTTGGCATTAGCAGCATCTTGAGGAAATCAGGCAGTCAACAATGCAGTTTTTGTCCCCTTGTTGTTGATTAGTCAGAAACTACATTCTAGTCAGTCCCTGAGTCATATCTCCTTTCTTTTGGCATGCAATCTTAATAACGATGCTTCACAGAAGAGGAAGCACGTAAATGCCCTTGAAGTCTGATCATTCTTTTAGCTTAATGCATACTCAGGCAATGAAACATTATTATTGAGACATTTTCTTCCAGTGGCTGTACTGGTGATTAGTAGGGTGAATAGCTGCTGACTCAGGCTATCAGTGGCTCAGCATCCTTTGATCCCAAAAGGAGTGCTTCCATGTGGTTTGTTGTGAACCAGTACGCTAAAAAAAAATTGTGTTCCACTTGATCTGTCATAATTTGTGCCAACATGAAGAGTGTTTTATTTCATCTTGACATCATCTGGTGCCACAACCTATAGAACCTTTAAAGCCAGCGTGGAGAACCTGGGGCCCTCAAGATGGAGCTGGACTACAACTCCCATCATCCCAGACCCTGTGGGTTATTGGGAGTTGGAGTCCCAACAACCTGTGGCAAGCCAGAGGTTCCCCATCCCTGATCTAAGCACTCCTGCTCACTTACTTCAGATCTGGATTGCAAGATCACCGAAACAGCTTTAGTATATGTAAACATACTACACGTATTTCAACCAAGGAACCTGCTGTGGGAGGAGGCACAGTGTATTTGGGGCACATATATGAAACTAGGTTTTTTAAGAACCTAGACAGCATCTTAAAAAGCAGAGACATCACCTTGCCAACAAAGGTCCGTATAGTTAAAGCTATGGTTTTCCCAGTAGTGATGTATGGAAGTGAGAGCTGGACCATAAAAGAAGGCTGATCGCCGATGAATTGATGCTTTTGAATTATGGTGCTGGAGGAGACTCTTGAGAGTCCCATGGACTGCAAGAAGATCAAACCTCTCCATTCTTAAGGAAATCAGCCCTGAGTGCTCACTGGAAGGACAGATCCTGAAGCTGAGACTCCAATACTTTGGCCACCTCATGAGAAGAGAAGTCTCCCTGGAAAAGACCCTGATGTTGGGAAAGATGGAGGGCACAAGGAGAAGGGGACGACAGAGGACGAGATGGTTGGACAGTGTTCTCAAAGCTACCAGCATGAGTTTGACCAAACTGCGGGAGGCAGTGGAAGACAGGAGTGCCTGGCGTGCTCTGGTCCATGGGGTCACGAAGAGTCGGACACGACTAAACGACTAAACAACAACAACAAACAATATAAAACTATTTTTCTGGTTTTCAGTAGAAGCTGGATTTGTACCGCCCTACTTGGCTAGCGGCTATATCAGTCACAAAGCCACTCCACCCTACCTTATCTGAGCAATTTTTAAAGCATCAAAGGTGTTGCAGATAAACCTGCCAAGCATCACGCCATCTCCCCTGCCTTCTCAGAGAAATTAAAAAAGAAAAGAAAATCATTGAAAAATAAAGTTGCAAACAAATATTTGAACCGATAAGGAAAATGCTTCAGAATAAAGACAAAGAGGGCAAATCACCTAAAGCTAGGGGGAGTAGCAAATAAGTCAGCATTTGATCAACAATCTCTGTTCATGTGCCCCTTTAAGGAGGGAATACAGGACAGGAAAAGCATTGACTACACAGCAGAGGGAGGGAAACCAATTCCCAGTTGTTCCTGCATGCTTCTGTAAACAACCTAGTATAGTTTCTCTCAAGTCCTATAGCTTAGCAAATCTTTCTCATGCAGGGTTTCATATTGTATTGCTTTGTTAGGGTCCTTACTACTGTGGAATCCCCAGCCCACTGTCATTATAACAATTAGCAAAGCTAACATTTTAAGCCACTCTCATAAAAGCTTGAAATGCCATTAATTACATGCAAATATTCCCCCCCATCCCAGAGACCAGAGGAATACCTTTGAGCTAATATTTATAACAAGAAGTGTTCGACTGAGATCTCTTGTAATTTTCATCATACCTGAGGCTGTTTTCCTCATTCGATTAGCTGAATTTATCCTGAGGCAAGCCAGACATCTAGTACCAGCTAAATTCAACAACTGGAGTTTAAAATTTGGCTTAATATATCCCCATTTGGATCTGCCTGCTTAATTCTCTTTCATATGATAACATTGGTTTATTCATACCACGGACTTGCCACTTGAATGAACTTAACCACATATCTTATTCTAACAACGTAAGAAAACTTCATGGGAGAAAAATCATGTAAGTTCCTGAAAGAAACTAAAATGAAAAGTTGAGTATGAGATATAAATATTTTGTAGAGTGATGGCAGAATTTATTCCCCAGGAAAAACTATTTTTTCCATTTTCCCTTTTGGCTGATATAGATTAATTTTCTAAATGTACATGGACTGGCTCATGGGGTTTCTATAAAGATTGCAGAGCTTTGCTTTGACCACAGAAAACATTTATGTAGATGACTTTCTTCAGAAAAGAAAAGAAAATGCTTCTGTTTCTTTTTATGCAGGCACACTTACCACTTTGGAGAAGTTGTTATGGCTTGTTCCTTAGACTTTTCATCAAAACAGCTAAGACTTAAGTTTCCAAGTGAAACATTCACTACAGTCATTCTCTGCAATTGGCAAGAGAACATAATAAATGCCCTGTTGGATCAGACCAAAGGCCTGTCCAGCATTCTCTTCTCCAAATGCTCATCTAGATGCTTATGGGACATCCACAAGATATGAGTGTGATAGTCCTCTCTCTCACTCATGATCCCCTGGTATTCCAGAGATATACTCAAATGAACATATGGATATACTCCACCCATAAGGTGCTTCTTCCCCATTTGGTTCACAGGAGAAGTCATCTCTCTATAGTGGTTCCATTTATTGAATCAACTGCTCCCTCAGTGGTGGAAGAAAGGCATATGCTAGGATGCACACTCATCTTCCCATGTTCAAAACACAAAGCCCTGGAATTGCAAAAGAAGTTCTTCCCACATATTCATTGCAGCTTGTGGTGATTTGTTACAAGAGACAGCCCAAAATGCTCATCTCTGTATGTCAAAAAGACATTGTTCTTGGTTCAAAGGGTTTCCAATCTAGCAAAAGAAAGAAGGCATAGATGATCTGTTGTGAAAGAAGGTACCATTTTACATTCTTTTTCAAAAAAAAAAATTAAAATGAAGAGAATCATAATTTTAAATAATGCACCCGGCAGTCTGATGCCATAAAATGTTGTAAAATGTGCTTTTATTTGAGTTGTGAACTGGTCTGTAACAAATTGTAATTCTAGCTATCCTTAACAGTTAGAAGCTGAAATGGGATTCACACCAATAATTGCAGCATTCCTCTACTATGTAAGCATCTTAAGCTGCATTTAAGAGAAAATATCATTGAGCCTAGCCTATTATTTCTGCATGATTGAAGCACACTGGTTGTTGTAATGCACTTTAAAAAGGCAAGACTTCCAAAACAATGTATCCATTATTTGACACTCCAATGAACTTTAAAATATTTTATGTCCACAGTAAAAAAAGGGAGAGAGGGAG
Source organism: Podarcis filfolensis (assembly GCF_964270895.1). Lineage (NCBI taxonomy): Eukaryota > Metazoa > Chordata > Lepidosauria > Squamata > Lacertidae > Podarcis > Podarcis filfolensis. The sequence continues at coordinate 20,204,009 of NC_139609.1, forward strand.
GGAGAGGGAGAGAGAGAAATTATGCTTGTGTATTTGGTCTTAGGCCAGGGACAAAAGTTTCAAATATTAGTGTCCATGGCCCAGGTTGCTCACTTGTGGGTTCAATTTTTTAAAAATAAAACCAAATCTCCTACTTGCCAGAACCTCAAGAAATTAAAGGCTACCATCATTTTCCTTATATAGGAAATGTTGACTGCTCGTCAGCTGTTCACTTGTTGACATTTCCTGCTTGCTAATTTTATTGGGTCTTTTTAGTCTTTTTGAAAAAGTGTGACAGCAGCTAGCAGCACCCATGACATTATCTTCTATTCCCACCCATCTGAGTGTGGGTCTTTCCACCTTACTTCCTGTGAGAAATACTGTGGTCATCCATCTAGCTTACCTTTTTCCTTCAGATTTTGAGGCCTAGTTGACAGCAGGGGTGCAAACTTGAATAAATGTATATTTACAAACCTACATAACTTTTAAAAATAAACCGTCTTATAGCTAGTTTCCCTTGGCTGCTACTTCAGCATATTTCCTCCCAGATACTGATTTCCTGAATTAGTTGCATTGCTGATCTCACCAAATCAGGGACCGCACAGTGAACACAATGATGTTACAAACCTAATAAGATATGGCTATATGATTATGTCAGCAAGGACAATTGAGGATGAATTGTGTAAATAGCTTTCAAAGGAAGTTAATTTATTTTCATTGTACATCTTGGATGTTGTACAGCTAACAAGGTGTGTTGGGGGGGGGGAGAATCACTAAAACTGAGAGGCCATGTCTCAGCACTTCCAAAAAATACTTGTGGAAGACTTGGAGTAGTTGCAGCTGGCTGATTAATCCACATAATATCTCACAAATGAATGTGCGATTTGATACTATGGAAAAGCATTAAATTGTATGCAGCTAAGTTATACACAGAGTATACTCATTGCATGGGAATCAGGTGGCGCTGTGGGTTAAACCACAGAGCCGAGGACTTGCTGATCAGAAGGTCGGCGGTTCGAATCCCCACAACAGGGTGAGCTCCCATTGCTCGGTCCCAGCTCCTGCCAACCTAGCAGTTCAAAAGCGCGTCAAAGTGCAAGTAGATAAACAGGTACCGCTCCGGCCGGAAGGTAAACGGCATTTCCGTGCGTTGCTCTGGTTCGCCAGAAGCGGCTTAGTCATGCTGGCCACATGACCCGGAAGCTGTAAGCCGGCTCCTTGGCCAATAAAGCGAGATGAGCGCCGCAACCCCAGAGTCAGCCATGACTGGACCTAATGGTCAGGGGTCCCTTTACCTTTTATACTCATTGCAACACATGAAACTGAACTAATCATGTCCATTAATTTATTTTCAGGGTATGACTAACAGTAGATATAATCCATTAGACTGAATCCAGTGCTACAGCTCCATTGGTCTAAAGACCAATGTGCACAGTGGAACTTCCTCTTCCTATTCCCCCCTCCACCACCATCACCACACACCCTAAGAAACAGCCCTGAGGTGTTTGAGGCTTAGTCATGCTGGCTTAGTCATGCTGGCCACATGACCCGGAAGCTGTAAGCCGGCTCCTTGGCCAATAAAGCAAGATGAGCGCCGCAACCCCAGAGTCAGCCATGACTGGACCTAATGGTCAGGGGTCCCTTTACCTTTTATACTCATTGCAACACATGAAACTGAACTAATCATGTCCATTAATTTATTTTCAGGGTATGACTAACAGTAGATATAATCCATTAGACTGAATCCAGTGCTACAGCTCCATTGGTCTAAAGACCAATGTGCACAGTGGAACTTCCTCTTCCTATTCCCCCCTCCACCACCATCACCACACACCCTAAGAAACAGCCCTGAGGTGTTTGAGGACCCCCCTGAACAGATTTTGGGGGTGTACGGGGAGAGGAAATGGAAGTTCCGCTGCACCAGTGGAACCCACTGGCACAGCATTGGGTTCTAAGGTAACATGAGACAAAGTGTCTAAGGTAACATGAGACAATACAATCGTTCTGCCTGAGGTAATGAGAGGCAGTACCAAAACTCCATCTGAAGCAATACAAAAGCCTACGGTGTGTTACCTGTGAATGGCAAGTTACACATGCATGCCACCACTTGTTACCACCTATGCATCTATGAAGTAATGCTATCTGTGGAGGTGGTCTCATGGCAGCAACATAGGAAAACACCCGTAGCATTGTATCTTCATTCTTCAAGGCCTGACTTCTGATCTTTTCTGTGTGGACATGTTCTATATTGACCAAGTAAGAGGCCCATTTATTACACTTGCTTTTGGTTATTTAACTACATTCCACTATACATGAAGGTACAAAGCTGTGAGGGCCATGTGTTCAATAAGTGCACCCAGTAAGATATCCAAGATGTGCAATGAAAATAAATTAACTTTCTTTGAAAAGTACTTACACAGCTCCAGCACAGTAACCATTTTCAGACTTAAATCTCTCATTCCCTTTCATTTTTCCTTTTCAAAATTCCCAAACCAGTCTGCATTCTCTATAGATTAATAGTGCACCAAATTTCAGTTTTTCATGTCTTGAATATAAGAGGGGAAGGAAGCCTCTCTGAAACCTAAATATTTTTATATTTCTCCCCCTCTAAAGGCCAGACCCATTTTAAAAAAAAAAAAATGCTAACGCACTCTGTGCAAGCTGAATTTCATATGCAGAAGCTGGAGCTCAAATCTCTGCTTTGTGGGGGAGGGACAAACCATTGAAAATTGGGAATGCTGACAGACCTTTAGAGTGACTACAGAACTAATACTGGCACCTCTATTTAAAAAATAGTCTTTACCTTCAGAAGTAAACTATAGAGGAGACAAAATTCAGTGTTTTGACAGAAATGCTACTGCAAGTGCTTGTAAAAAAAGTAATATATTCCACAAGACCTCAGGGTTTACTCTCCAATAAGGATTGGGAAAGAGATGCGCCCCACTGTGAGCACACAGTAAGACGGTTTCACATAAAAAGTTGGTAATTAGTCCCTGAGTGAATAAAGTGGGAGAGATAAGAGATTGGTACTTACTGAGGCAACACAAAAAATGTTTTTCCTTGTAGTTAGAGCTGAAAGGGTGAGTGGGAAGAAGGATGCCATTTCCACCATTTTTAATTGTACAAGACTTTTAGAACTTGGAAGTGCTGATTTCTTAATATTATGCTTAAGCACAGGGACTCACTGTTGAGTATTCAGATGTATAAGCCACCTGAATACTACAAAAAGCAGAAGTGCTTTAAGCTCCAAAGATTGTCTTGTTAAAGTTATAGATTTGATTTCATGACATCGCAGACATCAATACAGTTCTGCTGGCATTGCATTTGTATTTCCCCAACATTTGCCATTAGTTTTTCACAGTCTTTTTTTCCAGAAGGTAAATAATTTTCTATAAATAAATCAAATGCCTCCACCACCATCGGTGCGACTAAAACTTATTTTAAAACATCAGTAACAAAGAGGTTTTTTTTTTCTTCCCTCCATCTCCCACTACAATGTAAAGGAGAGCAAAATGATCACTTAATATGCATTTTCATGCATAACCTATTATGGATATCATTATTTAAAAGGCACAATCTAAAAAGACAAACCTTATCATGATTTTTTTGCACTAATCTTAAAGTCTTTGCAAGAGACACCAGAAGTTGTCTGAGAGGCATAATTTATTTAATACTTTCCCTTCAGTGTTAGTCTTGCCAGAAACTTGTCTTTCACCACCTTGCTTGTTTCATTTTTTAAAATAAATCAGACTGCTATGAGACATTTTATTAAAAAGCCATAAATTCCCATGACAAAACTATGAACACATTCCAATATGAAATAAGAGCATTGGACTTCACTAACTGACTCATCACTGCACATGTAAATTGCCGTAATAATATATTGCAATTCTTTCCTCTCACACCCACAACCCCCGTTTCGTTTTTCTTCATCATTTATTATCAATACCTATAGAGCTAATGGGATTTGCCTCAAGTCTGGTAATATGACCTCAAACACATTCAATACTTTATGAATGAAGACTACCTCTGGATCAAACACCTCCAGAGCAGATTGTACTCTGTTCTAAGATCTATGCCATCTTTTCATCGCTACCAAGGAACTCTGTGCAGAAACAGAGATGTAAGGACTAGCCATTCAGAGTAATTTACTTTTGCATACAAAATGCTCTATGCAATGAAAAATGAATGAGAAATGGCCTTATCTATAAATACAAACTGAGGAAGCAGCGCAATGTTTCAAGTATTTATGCTATGTTGGAAAAAGATACGGTCACACACAAAAATTGGGACTGCAGGGCAAAGTTTGTTGTTGTCAAGTTACATACCTCCTGTCACAAGTACCAGCGACTGGTTATCAGCAGTACAGATAGAAGTCTTTGCCAGGTTAGAAGACCCATCATTTGAGCTGTACCATTTAGCAATGCAATTTAACGCAATGTGATGAAAACACTTTCATTTGGCTGGTTCATGCATATGTGGTGATAGGAGGGCATCGTATGATTTTAAACCTGCTTAAACACCTGAGCATGATCCCTCATCTTCCTGCACCCCCACGGCTTCATAGCCACAGATTTTTATTTAATTCTTTAAGAGAGAGTTGTGCTAAAAAGAGGGAGCTGGTGGAATGGAGGGACAGCGTGTGATGGTTAAATGTGCATTGAAAGTGTGAGAGAGGACCCATCTATACATAAGAGCAGAGGTTTTATGCTGCGCTCAGCCTGGAATAACCCTCATTAGAGAAGCATTTTCCCCCTCAGTCATTTAGAGACTTGCCTTTTAGAGAGTTACGTGTGCCACACCTAAAAAGCAGGCTTCTAGAGCAGTATGTTGATGTGAGAGAAGGCATTCCAGCAATCAGTTTTGCTCCAGGATTCAGTGGAGATGATACTGAAGCAGATGAGTAAGTACAGGATGTGTGGAAATATTTGCAAACTATTTGACCTCCAGAAAAAGTCAAAATCATCTGACAGCTAGAAAAAACTAATATATAGACATCCAGCCACCATGTGATGTACTAGTCAATCTGTCTAAAGGACAATGGTTTCAATTCAGGGGGGAAGAGGAGAGAGAGAGAAGGAAAGAATTTAGTAATTGAAAAATGTATTTTTGAGGGATTCAGGTCAAGCAGGTTATTTTGGCAGTCACTGGAGTGTACCAGATGGTTCATTAGCATAAGGGTAGACAAGTCAAAGGCTTTCAGAATAATTTAGGAAATGTCAAAAAGAAACAAGATCCCTGTCATTTTTTATTAGAATTAACTGCATCATATCCTGGACAGAGACTTCACCTTGGGTCAGAAAAATTAATACAGAATTATATGAATTGTGTAATATGTCGGGTTAAAGCTACGCCCTCCTCTGGGGACTCATTTGCTGGCAATATATTACAGTCCTCTATGTTAGGAGTCTTCAGCCTTTGCCTCCATAAGATGGGGGGGGGGGGGACAGCTGACCTTGCTCAAAACCCATTGGTGTCTAATTGATCTGAGGTATACGCAGAATTTCAACAAGACGCTCCACTAAAGCTGTGCTGTGATCATTTTCCCAGGAAACTTGGCAGAGGGATTTAACCTGAATATTCAACAGCATGTAAAGCATCCTTTTGTCATGAGCAAAATACAGTGAAACACCATTTTAAATAAACAGGAGTTAAAATGTGTCTTTTTATTTTAAATACATATATAATGTGATTCTGTCTGTCTCTCTCTCTTTTTTTTACTTTTTATTCAGATGTCAAAACCCTAGAGAACTTCCAGCTGGTGGAAGGTGTTCAAGAACAAGTGAATACTGCTTTGCTGGACTACACAATGTGCAACTATCCACAGCAGACAGAAAAATTCGGGCAGCTTCTCCTGCGACTTCCGGAAATCCGGGCAATCAGTATGCAGGCTGAAGAATACCTCTACTATAAACACCTGAACGGGGATGTGCCGTGTAATAACCTCCTCATTGAAATGCTGCATGCAAAGAGAGCATAAATTATATCCTTTTAAAGCCTCTGCTTTTGAGGAGAAAAAGCAAAATACTCTGAACTACTCCAAACGACACTAATTAAAAAGAACTTGGTTTAAAGGAACTTTGTCCCCCCCAATGGTGTAATAATCAAATACTTAATAGTAAATAAGTGATGTATCAGGGTATTTGTATTGCAAACTGTGAATCAAACCCTACACAGTCTCCCCAAAGGAACATGTATAGGACTTTATCACTAGAATGAAAGGAGATTACAAATGGATATGGATACCGTTGCCAATGACAAACAAACAAAAAAGGAAGGAAGGAACAATTTTTGTAAGTTAAAACTTTTGCCAGTTGCCACTATTGAGAAATTTAGGAACAAGTTTTATCTGTGTTATTCAGCTAACAGAGCAAAGGGATCTGTATGAACTACATCCCTTCTTGTTAGCAGGACTGAAAGCACCTCTGATGGACACAAAACTGCAGTCACCCTATGGCATCCTTCCAAGATCTGCATTCTTATCTCTCCTCCAGAAAGGATGTGTAGCACCAATCTAAAAAAGTTCTCAAGTAGGCCACACACACACACACTAGCACCACCAAAACAGCCTAGGGTGGGGGCTTTGGGGGACTGTCTGTAACTCAGGCCTGCAAACAGCTAATATTTTAAAAGAAATGTTCATAAACTAGTGTGACATTCTTAATATGTTTCCAAAGTTTGTTTTTGTCATTGTGTTCATGTTGATCGTCCAGGCAGTATCCCTCTTCCACCAATGGGAGGAGGAACGGCTACAAGCGTCAGAATTAAGCTGCTCCAAAGCAACCGCTGTTGGATCGTGTTTCCAGTGCAGCGGCTCAAGCTTTGCTGAAATGGCTTCTCAAAGCTTTTAGTGCCAAATAATAAGCTTGCGGATACTACTCAGCCTCTTGGCTGTCATCGAAAAGAAAAACAGTATTTCTTTCTTCAAGGTTTCAGTCAGCAGCATCTCTTGATCTGCTGCACTTAATCTGCAACCTAGATAAAATGAACTACTTGGATTTAATAAAGCAATTAATTTCAGTGGCTTCAGACTGTGCCACCGAGTTTTGGACACAGTGATGGGATGCACAAGTTGCTCGCCAACCTGTGGCTGCCACGCCCCATGAGCATCTATGCTGTCACAACAGCAGGGCTGCATCACAAAGCTAAACACAGACAGCTGGGCATCTATCTATTACAGCCTCTCAAGGGCTCAACAAACACCCTGCGTTGTTGGTTTTTGTTTTTGCTGCCTACCTAAGACAGAAAGAACAGGAGGATTGTCAAGTACCATATTACATGACTGATGGGTCTCAGGTTGTGCAGATCTTTTCTAGAATTGCCAGTCGGCCACAATTCTGGCCTGACAGAAAGCCTGTATCAGGATCCGAAAAGCCAACAAAAGTCAGACATGGCCAATTCCTGGTTAACGAGGACCCTGGATTTGGAGGGGTCCTCAGACCCGCAAGGGTCCTTTAGTGGGCCCCCTTCTATATTGGTGGGCCTGCCCATGGGCTTGCCTGGTCACTGGAAGGGAGGTATGGGATGCCATTTTAAATTCCACACTATGCCCTGGGATTGCCAGGCACTGGTGCCAGTAGGCTCTGCTGAGGCGTCTTAGTTGCCCAAGGCTGATAACCTGCCCAATTCTACCCTGGTTCTACCCATGGGTAACCAATTCCATCTGGGGTCTACTGCCTATCCACTTGTTTCTGAACTCACTAAACTTCTAGGGATTTCTGTTCGTTCACTCTGCCCTGAGCTGTCTGTTTTTATCCCTGGCCCTCCCTCTGGGCCTCACAGTCCTGGTGTGGCCCAGGATGCATGTTTTTGCCAACTTTAGATGACTTCATCTCAGGGACTGCACCAGTGCAAGGGGAGAATGCAATGCATTATACAATCATACAGTTCCCTGTACTGGTGTAGCACCCCACTGTGTCAGACGATTCTGCATCTTCCCCTATCCCCACAAGCTGAAATCCAAGTACTTCAGCTTTAACTAAATTCTGGGTCACGTTGTAGGTAATAAAAGACCTTTAAAAAAAATGATTTTACCTATGCAAGATTTAAAAATATTCAAAATGTATAAGCTGGTTGGTTAGTATTACTGGTAGTTTTTAGTACAGTCTATGGATTCAGAAAATACATTTTAAACCAATTATTCAAACAAAAATATGTGAGGACAGAAGAGTGATACTGCCAGGTCCATGTAGACCAAAGTCTGCTGCAGAACAAATATTGGAGAAGGACAAATAACTCTCTATCCAAAATGAAGATATCAGTATTATAAAATGCAGTGCCACTGTTAAGAAAGCTTTGCCTTATTTCAGAATTCTAAATGGTAACTATACAGATGCAGATCAACGTATGTTTGGGGGAAGTATTAATACTTTACATATTTGAAGGGGGGGAAAGATGATGGTTGTTTACATTTGTTAGGTCCTGGGGTGGGGGGAACAGTGATGATGTTGCAAAGCAGTGATTTCCTTAATGTTGCTTTCTGATTGGTAATTAGTTTACCAGTACTTAATTACTGTATGTCGTGAGACACTAAAATCAATAAGGGAATCTCATTTATACTTTAATTTTTTAATTTTTAGATTATTGGCTGCACAATCACTTGTAGAAACTGTATTAAAACTTCTACTCCCTTAGCTTTGTTTGTTTTCATGAGGATTGCTGGCTTTTAAATAGTTTATTTATATTGTATATCACAGTTTTCATTGTAGACAATTATGATGCTAATTTATTGTTCCTTGGTTTCATCTTTATATAAAAATATAGCCAGAATAAAGAAGCCAAATATATGTGTTTATTACAGCATGTCTTCAAGTTAGTGGAACATAGTTCAGGGACATACAAGGATCTTTACAGTTTAAGATCATTTGCTTGATTAAATGTCTGTAAATCTTTATAATTCTAAATGTGGTTTATTTAAAATCTATTGTAAATTTAGTGATTCGCACCTTCCTTTATTTCACGTGAGCCTAGTGAGGTGCATTCTTACCTGAAAATTCTTTTCTAAGCAGTGGACATTGTATACCAAAGACAACGTTTATTTCTTTTGTATTACTACAGAACAGAGAGTTTTATCACCCCATGGATCTGGTCTAATAATCTTTTACCTTGTGGATCAGAGCCATGAGGGAAGTGTGGGGAAGAATGAAGTACGAAAAATCCTTGCTCATACAAAGTGGTATTCCCTTGTCTGCCCGCTACCAATACTTCTGCTGTCCCATGACTGTCCAACCTCAAACACCCTCACTGAAAGTCAGCCTCAGGCTGACTTTATTGTGGTAAAAATAAATATTTGGGATCAACAGAACCATTTTACCAAGGAACTTTGGACTAGTGGGCATCAAACAACAGCTTGCCATGCTACTTGGAGCGTCTCCTTCAAAAGTAAGGAGCCACTTGGTAGTTCAGTCAGTGGAGTATGAGACTCAGTTTCATGGTTGTGGGTTCAAGCCGCATGCTGGGCAAAAGATTTCTGCATTGCAGGGGGAAACGACTAGATGACCCTTTTGGTCCCTTCCAACTCTACACTTCTATGATTATATGAGATTTTTGGGGTCTACTGTTTAATGAGGGGGTGGGAAATAAAAAAATCTCACTAGAAACGCTTAAATCCTTGGGTGCATCTAAAATAGTTATTTGAATCCCAGCCAATAAAATACAAATAACTGACAAATTACATATAATGCCTCACCCTTCCAAATGGCAGAACTACTCCACTTCCATCATCATAAGAATACTAATTATGGTGTTCACCTAGCAGCTGGTGAAGCAGCATTGGTAGCTGTGCTGAGAATGATGGCTGGGAAGAGCACTTTTTGTTGGTACCCAAGTCTCCTGGAGGATGTCTGTCTGAAGGACTTGCCCTGGATTCTAACATTTGTTTGTGCAGTAAAGATGGGTGGGGATAGCAGACTTAGCTAAGTCTAGCATGTGCAGCTCTTAGGTATTTGTATCATGCACCATCAATTCTGTCTTAAGAATATTTCACCCTACCTTCTCTATACAAATGGGAACATTGCTTTTAAGAAGAAGAAAATAAATGAAGTTATCAACAGTGGCATTTAAAAGGTAACTAGGAGAGTGTTCAGTTCACATATAGATATGGATGGTGAGGATTTTTACACTGTCACACACCAGTATTTTGTAAGCCCTTAACTTTTTTGTTGAAAACCATAGCATATTTTACTGAAATTATGAAAGCAGAATAAAACCACTAACAAAGCACAATTCTCTAATAGACACAACCAGATCATTAATGTAAGGATGTTAAAGGCAAAGAATGATTAATGGAAACGGTTTCAAATAAAATAGAGCACATATTAGTCAATATCTGTGGTTCCAAGAAGCCGTCTGATAGCCCAAGCTTGCAAAACTAATGTTAATTGTTAACCACTTTGTAACAATACATTTACTTACAATTGCTTTCTTGATTACATATTAGTAAAAGCAGACTAAAATTCAAAGGTTTTGGCTTTGGCTGGTTTCTTATAGTTGTTCAGTGTTTGTAACCAGACAATCTGTAAGTGTCTGAATATTTGTATTACAAATATGTTCCGCAGCTGCCTGGCATTTGAATCCATGCAACCCTTTTAGAATGTGCAGTTAGTTACTTGTTAAAGTTCTCTTACTGTATCTGTGAAGTTCATGTTGTCTCATGTCAATTCTTGCCAGGAATTTTCTCAACACCAATGGATTTTTATTTCCAGTATTTCAATAAATATTGATATGGCCATTCTGATCATTTTAAAATTGTTTCTATGACAACTTCATTGTAAAAGAAAAAGAAAGGGAGAGACGGAGAGAGGTCCCACAGCAGAGGTGGAGAACAATATTGATGCAGAAAGGTCTGTCATGCAGTCTCCTGACATCATCAGCTAAAATGTTATTATCAGGTCTCGAAAATACCTCTGCCCAAGACCGTGGAGAATTGTAGCTAATCAGAGAAGACAATAATACAAGGCTAAATGGGACAGTGATCTAACTCATTAAGAAGGAATAGCATGGTTTAGAATTTACACAAAATAATATTTCAGACCTGGTCCACAGGAAAGTGTAGAAAATTGTGTACTGTATGGTTTTGTAAAGAAAGAGAATAAGGAAAGTTTTCTCTAGAACTTGTGGACATCCAATGGAGTTGAATAATGGAGGATTCTGGAAAAAGACAAAGTACTTTTCACATGGTGCATAGTTAAAACGTACGTTATTCATTCCCACAGAAGGCAGCGATGGCCACCAATTTGGATGCCTTTCAAAGGAGATTAGACAAATCAATGGAGAATAGGGCTATCAATGGCTGCTAACCCTGATGACTATGTTCCACCTCCGCTGTCAAAGACAGCATGCTTCTGAACACCAGTCACTGGCAACAGCAGGAAGAGCAGTACTCCAGGTCCTGTTTACAGTCTTTGTACGGGTACCTGGTTGGCCTCTGTGAGAACAGGGTACTGGAATGGATGGGCCACAGCCTGATCCAGCAGGGCTCTTTTTACATTCCTGTGGCATCAAAAGCAGCCGGCCTACAATGATTCTCTCTCGCAGTTTTCACCTACAAGCTGAATGCCACCTGACTTCATAACCTGTTTTGTTTTGCAGTCCTGGGCAACAAAACTTGGCTTACTTGAAGCCTTGTGAGCTATACAGTGCACGGTCCTAAAGCTCTCACCTCACACATCATTACATGCAGCCAAGCCACCTATTTTAAATTTACTCTTTTTATCTTTTAAAATGTGGCATTAAGAACTCATCGTTGTTTTATGCATTCAGCATATTTTTGGAAATAGGATCCAAATAAATTTGAACGTCAAACTATTAACCTTGTTTTTTTCTTGCTTATGGTCACAGCCACACCACTGAGTTCTAGCACTTTTATACAACAGCCACAGTTTCCCACCAATAATCTCGGGAACTACCATTTGTTAAGGGCGCTGAAAATTGCAGTTCTGTGAGGAGCTCTCCTAACAATTCTAGGCACCCTTAGCAAGCCATGACTGTAAAGTGGTATAAGAATGCTTTAAACATATGGTGTAGACGTGACTTTGGGCTAAGCAGTGGGGCAGCAAGTAGAGACTCTGAATTCAGTCTCTAGTTTGCACTTTCAAAATTTGGCATCTGCCTTGCACCTGTGGCTTAAAATAAAATACATGATCATCATCTATTATACATGTGGTATCCCTGTTCCTGAATGTAAAAAAGTAGAATGTAAATGACAAGGCTCCCTGGGAAATATTTTGTTTTAATGTGAGATATTATTCAAACACTCATTCCCACACTAGCAGACTGAAATCACACAGATAGTCATTTGGGGATGATGACTGTGTATGTTGGTTTTCATTTATTGCTACCTCTCCAGTTATGCTTAATAAAATACTAAGGCTGCAATACTATATCCACTTCTAAGTCGGGCTTAATTTTCAGTAAACATACATAGGATTGCACTGTTAGGCGGCAATCCTATACAAAGTTATATGGGAGTCAATGGGACTTGCTATAGATAAGCATTCTCAGAGGGTAACTAATGAAAACAATCAACTCACATATTTGGTTCTCGTTCCTACCAACTGTTTTTACTTGGTGGGGGGGGGACGGGGGCAGAGGAAAGAAATGGCAAGACAATAGAAGAGGCAGGCAGCAAACCCAAGAGTTCAGCATAACCTCTCATCAATGTAAATATACCTGATAGAGCCAGGGGCAATTCCTGAGTTCTCCAAACAATTGTCAGGAGAGCCTGCCAAGAAGACAGATGTTGCTGCTACTAGAAAACATGGCATTTTGGCTCCTGATCACCACTTCAAAAACAGAGGCGGCATTGCTGCGTGGGAGGTCAATCAGATACTGCTGAAGGAAGATCAGTCTCCCCTCTCTGGCTGCTCTCTGGGCTTTCTGAGACAAAGATACCACTTCAGTGCAAGTGTAGGGGGTAAAGCAGGGAGACACTACCCTAAAGTAAGAGTGGAAACAGAAGCCTGAATCTAGCCCATGTTCAACATCAAAATTTGTAGCCACAAACTGTGGGAAGAACTTTGGCAGCATATGTCTTCTTTTGGTCCTCCCCACCTGCAGTAGCTGAGCTAGATCATCTCCCTCTGCTATGCTAGTGCTCTACTTGCAGGGAGTTTGCGTGGAAGCATTCAAAAACAGCATCCCCTTCCGCTACATAGTTGTACATTCTAGTCTGCCCACTCATTCTGATAAGATTTATGACATTTCCATGTAAAAGTTGAGGAAGCCAGGCCTAAAGCTTAAGGGAGCTGGCCCTCAGCAGGCATAGGCAGTATGATGTTATTACTAGTTATTTAATAAAGATCATTTTATTTTAGTGATTCCTCTTCATCAGGCCTAGAGCATGGGAGCCAACTCCTAGGGGGCAAGGTCCCTTCAGCCCCCCACCCAATAAAATATCTGAGAGATTCCCCGCCCCCAAGTTGATGGGCATTGCCACTCAGATGGTGTGCATGCACCACATCATGTAAGCAGGGCTTACTTGGGGCCCCCAATATTTTATTTTATTCAAGTTGGCACCCCTGGTCTAGGGCTATCACCTGGCTGGCACACACTCTTCCAGCTGCAAGGCCCTCAGCACCCTGGCCCTGATACCTACCCTGACCTAGGGTGGCAGGGTTGCCTAGCAACGGCAGGCAGCCATTTTTATTTCCTAGAATGATCGGGTCCTCTGGGATATTTGTGGGAAATTAAAAGCAATTGTTTGCCTCTGCTACCCTCAGGTAAACTGATGACCTACTGTTTTAGGAAAGGCACTTTCCCGCCTCAAATCTCCTCAGACCAACTCCGCCTAGTGTGATCATTAAACAATGCACTTCCATAGACACAGAAATAAGTAACTAAAGAGACAAGCTACACAGAATCCATTCCACAACTGGAATACTGCACAACACAATACATTATCAACCAGCCTTCACCTACCTGGTTATCTCCTTATGTTTTGTACTACAACTTCCATGAGCTTGAGTCATTTGCTGAATGAGGCTGATGGGAGTTGTAATTCAAAACATCAGGAGGGCATTAGGTTAGCAAAGGATGTTATAAACAATGTATTCAAGGTATGGGAGAAAATTGTGGCTGATTAATTCATTGCCCTCATTCCCCACCCTCCCTCCTTGCAAATCCCACACCATTAATTTTGTTCCTGAAGCCACTTCCAAGGAAGTTGTTGTTCCTACTACAGCCTGCATCAAATTCAGCATGCAATGGACCATGGGAGTACAAATCCAAGGCAGAAAGAGAAACTTCCTGTATAGCAAGTCAATCATGTACTAACTGTAGTTTCAGAAACATATGTTCCCAGGATGGCATCAATCCACATTGTCAGATATAATAATATAGCAAACTCTAACATTGCTTTGGATAGCTGGGAGTCAAATTTGTGTCAAAGACTCAAGTGAAGTTTGAGTATGTTATATATCAAATCACAATCATCAGCAAAACCCATACCCCCAATTCTGTTTTTCCAGGGTATAATTAAAAGATAGAATAGAGAATAGCAAAGTGAGTGCCATACACTAGCAATGTAGTACCAGGAGAAGTTTACTCTGATTAGCATCTGATTTAACTTCCAGCTGTACACAGAAATAATGAGCAGTGGATTTCTTTTACTTATTTAGCTGCAGAGACTATGCTATGCACAAGGCTCAGGGCAAGGCACACATATTCACATTACAACCAGAGATAAAATGAGATGCCTTCTTAGAACGGAGGGTTCACAGCATCAATTGTCAGCTTGAATTTATTTGCTCAGATTCCATCTCATCTTAGGGGCTAGGGACAGTAGTGCTCACAATTTTCTGGATCACAGCAAAACTCTTGTTTATCCAGGAGCTCCTCGATGAAGACTCTTCCTCTTTGACTTTAATTCTGGGGGTAGCACCAAGCACATGGAGGCCTGCTTCACATGTAACACCTATCTATGGTTTGCTGGGAGTGAGCCTCCAGCTTATGCATTTCCCTCTTGCTCTCCCTACTCTTTGCCCATGTGCCAGTTCGATTACTTATTTCTTAAATTACTTCCCGAACTGTGCTTCAAATCATCCCATTAGTGCAGGAGTGAATTTAGCCCAAGGGCCAATTTTCCTTCTAGACACCTTCTGAGGGCCACATGCCAGAGGCAGATGGTGCCAGAGACAGAAGCAGGCAAAGCAACCCATGTAAATTTTACCTTTGTACAGTAGGTTAATTTTACCTTTGCATGCATAAAGCCCTATTTACGCTCCCTTCCAGGCAAACAAGAAGCATGATCAGAAGTCAAAGAGACATTCCAGTCAGGGGTAAAGCAGGGGTGCTAAGGGGTATGATCTGGGGAGATTTCCAGATAAGAGATACATGTGCTTCACCCCTGTGTTGGTGCAAAAGTCTGAAGAGATTTTTAAAAATGTGCTTAACTGAACACGCTTAGAAACTCTAAAATCCAGATAAGATAGGATTCCCACTCACAGGAAAGATCCCAAGCTCGTTAAAACAGATCTGCTTGAAAACTATATTCAGACTTTTATGCTAATCAGCATGAAGATCTGAAGTGTACCCCAGGGATATTGGGGGTAGGGCTTTATATGTGTCCCCCTGCTCCCAGGTAAATGCCTGAACACAACTATAGCCTGCTATTCCATCCACACTAGTTATAGTTTCTTTTGCCAACTTTCAAATCAAGTAACTAGCTGAAATTAAGCAAGTAAGGGAAGGAGAAAGGGTGTTAGATCTGAACTAGGAGAATACAGGTATGATGCTTCACCTTCCACTAAATTCAATGGGCACACATGAGCCCCCGCTAGGGCATGTGTCGACAGTCCCTTCACCCCTGAGGAAGACAGGCTGGGAAGAAGAATGCTTTTGTACCCAATTGACTAGGATGTGGTTTGTGCTTGGTTTTGGTGTGTGTGTTTGAGGTGCCCACTACAACCTCTTCTGTTTGCAAATGGGCTCCTGGGACCAAAAAAGTCTGGTGACCCTTTACCTACGCACACAAGCTCTCTTGAACTAATAAACATGCCCATAAGGTTAAGCGACCTGATCTGGAGGATCACATAGGTCAGCTAAGAGGATGACTGACATCAGCGTGTCATGTAAATACCGGGTTTGAACTGTTCTATGGTGTTGCCCAGCTACTTCATTTCAGCCTGAAATGGAAAGCCGGGAGGGAGCAGAGAGAAAATAACAATACAGTAAAACCAAGACATTTATAAGGCTTTGTTAATATTTATCCTGATTTACTTTGAATCTAGAAGAAATACAAGTTATAAAGTGTGTTGGATTATTATAATTGCTTTGAAGTTATTGAACTAGACCTGAAAAAATGATGTATTCCAGAGAGTTCCTCTATTAAGTGGTACTGCTATTAACTTATATCTGACATACAATGTTCTACTCTATCCTATATGTCCAGAAGAAATTGTTCTCCAATATATTAGAAGGTAGAATTGTTCTCTTGAAATATCAAACTTAAAATGCAACCAAGCTTTTTTGGGGTTTTTGCAGCACAATCTCCACCCCGCCCCTCATCAAAATAGTTTCACTGCAAGCTGATGTTGGCTGTAATGGGCTGCAGTCATAGAGTTCATCTGTTTCAAAGTATGGAAACAATTTGGAAGTCTCAGCCTACTTCTCTATAAACAGAATGTCACCATATCCAAGTTCAAGGAGGCCTTGATCTAGCAAAACATATAAATGCACGATCCTCTTCTGAATCTTGTGAATGGCTTCACCGATATTGAAGGGGCCTTTTCATGCAGTGCTGGCCCATGACTGCAGGATGTCTTAGGTGAACATCCCTAAAACAGCTACTGAAACTGCCCACCTCTTGCCTTGGTTCCCATTACCTGCTTGCAGTCCAACAATATCTGGCAGGCACACCTTTGGCTACCCCAAGTTCTGTTTGAAAGACTATCATAGGACAGTCTTCTTTCTGAAGTTTGGCAGCTCCTTTCAGTGATAACCTGCTCAGAACTGAAGCATGTTGTGAGACTTCCAAGCAGAAACAATTCTGCTGTCTTTCTCATAGTGCCTGCCTGCAGTTCCCTTGCCTGACCAGTTACCTCAGATGACCCAGAAAGCTCTCTGAGGACAAACGCTGGCTCCCTTGGCCTGAAAGCGAGATGAGTGCCGCACCTCATAGTCACCTTTGACTGGACTTATCCGTCCAGGGGTCCTTTACCTTTATCTCAGTAGGTGATCGTACAATGAACAAAATGCATAACACATAAACAAACAAACAAAACCCACTAGTTCAGGAATTCGTATTTTATTATATTGTAAATCACTTTAGGATGCCTGCTGGGAAGTGATTCATAAATGAAATAAATCATAGTAGTGATAAATTAGTATTAATTTAGTTATTATTTGCAGACTAGCTGAACTGGAATTAATGGGAGTTCTGCAAAAGCACACAACCTGAAATGCTTAAATATTTCACATTTGAATTCAGTGCTAGTCCTACTTAGAATAAACCCACTGAAATTAATGAGCCAAAGTTAGTCATGTCGAGTAACTTCAATGTGTCTACTCAGAGTAGACTAGCACTGGATACAACACCTAACTTTAAACTAAAATGTAAGTTAGAAAATATGAATGAAATAGAACTGAAACAATTTTGCTGCAAAAAACCTCCTTGAACATTCTCTTTGAAATATTTATCTTGCAACATTAACAAATATTTATTTTGGCTATTTAGCATCCAATTTTATTTGGTTCCATATTGATGTCTGATGTCCGCAGTATGGCAAATGATGTGTGTACTTGGTAGCTGACATACAGTGGTATTTACCATTTGATAGTGCTTGACAGCTGACATGTCAAAATTAGTATTCTGACAGTCCTTAAGACAAGACATGCAGAGGTATTAGCATCTGATTGCCTTTGCTATTTAGTATTTGAAATATGACATGCAATAGTATTTTATTTCTGACAATATGAGATTTAAATGTGATGCCTACAAAAATCAAAGAAATCCAGAGAATTCAAGTTCCTCTCACTGGAGGTACAGCCAGCCTCATTTTTGTTTTTCCAACTCTTATTAAACACTTATTTGTTTACTCAGGCCTCTGGCATGAATTCAGCCAATAAAGCTTTATTGTTCACTTACTGCTTTGAAATTAACCTCTGCTGCATATTTATTTATTGCATGTTTTAAGCCTATATTTATACATACAGTGGAACCTCATGTTACGGATGGGATCCATTCCGGAGGCCCGTCTGTAACACGGAACTGACGCAAGCTGAAGTACTGCATCTGCACACGCGGCACAATTTAACGTACGCACACGCGGGACGCAACACAAAAACACATAAGCTGAAGTGGACGCAACACGAGGTATGAGTGTATGTTTTTATAGTTTTATTTTGTATGGTTTTATATTTTGTACATTGACCTGTGAATTTTGGATTAAAAGCTGTTTAGAAATAAATAATAATAATATTCATGTTTTTATGGTCATATTCAGAATTTAAATTTTGACAAAATCTGGGTGACAAAACTTAAATGCTTTGCCGAATTCTGAATCTTATCTAATATTTATTTGATATGCAAAATTAAAGAATCATAAACTGGACGAATTGGAAGTTTAAAGCCTTTTCCTACATTGTAGTGTGTCAGACCGCAAAGAAGCTTTCACAAAGAATGTTACCAAATTTAAGAGAATTTCAATTTTATGTTTCTACATCAGTGCATTGCATTTCAGCGCATTCTAAAATATTTGAGACATTTGTTGCTCACTCACTTCCCCTTCCAATTCCAAACATTTTAATTAAAATCTCACCTTTATTTCAGTCTCTCAAAACTTGCTCTTCTTCCCTTCTCTTTCGTTATCGTTTTTCCTTTCTTTTTGGAATATCAGATCAACTTCATGAAAGGTGTCAGGGTGTCATTTTACAGAATCTTAAAAGACTGAAGTTCATTGTAGGCTCTCTACAGATGTTTGTGAAACTGGTGGCAGAAATTTGCTATCTACTATAAACTCAATGCTATGTTTATTATTTTTGTGGAGACTGTATTAAATTTTATTTAACGATAATAATAACAAAAAATGAAAGGTGTCAAGGCTACCATGGAAGTAGCCATCACCATGTGCTCTTACGGCCCACAAATAGAATGAAAAATGCAAGGTAGGAACTTGTGCAGGCCTTAAATAAAGAAAATGCCAGAGAATGTCAAAACAGGAAAGGCAACGGTTGGAAGTGATCAGATTGAAGAGTAATCTGGCTAACAGTAAAGATAAGGTCATGGGTCCAGATGACAGCATCTGGCTGGAAGGCTAGCACTTTCCTTTACTATACCAAGGAGATGGGCTGTTTTCAGAGACAGTCCCATCTGTAGGTTTAAGCCAGGAAATAATTCTCATACTGAATCAAGTCGATGGAAGAAAAGCCTTAGGGCAGAGCTTTCCAAACTTTTCACGTTAGTGACGCACTTTTTAAACATGCATCATTTCGTAACACAGTAATTCAGTTTTACTAGCAAACCGGAGGTTAAACTAACCCCTTTCCAGCCCGGGGGGAGGGGGAGCACAGGGAGCGTTCGCACGAAACAGCTAACACTGCAGCTGACACACTAACACCTCGCGACATACTGTTTGGAAAACTCTGCCTTAGGAGTTAGAACTGAGCAGTTTTAAGACCAATTTAAGACCAATTTACACATGCAGCACAAATAGTGCTTACATATTAATACTTCAGGACGCGGGTGGCGCTGTGGGTTAAATCACAGAGCCTAGGACTTGCCGATCAGAAGGTTGGTGGTTCGAATCCCCGCAATGGGGTGAGCTCCCTTGCTCTGTCCCTGCTCCTGCCAACCTAGCAGTTCAAAAGCACGTCAAAGTGCAAGTAGATAAATAGGTACCACTCCGGCGGGAAAGTAAACGGCATTTCTGTGTGCTGCTCTGGTTCGCCAGAAGCAGCTTTGTCATGCTGGCCACATGACCCGGAAGCTGTACGCCGGCTCCCTCGGCCAATAAAGCGAGATGAGTGCCGCAACCCCAGAGTCGGCCACGACTGGACCTAATGGTCAGGGGTCCCTTTACCTTTACCTATTAATACTTCAGGAGTAAGAATGCCTTGCTTCTGTCACTTACATTATCAGTACATGCTGGGATTATGCAACTCATCTCATCCCATGCATCCAAGTGGGCTTTTGGCTTGGTTTCCTTGAACAGCAGCTCCTGTTACCACACAGCAACCACTTTTGAAAGTCGGGGGGGGGGGCTTTCAAAAAGCAGTTTATGAGATGGCATGGGCTCTGCTGTTTAAAAAGGGCAAGTCAAAAATTCCTCTAGAGATGTCGCAGTTTTGGGGAGCACCTACAATAACTGCACCCGCCAGTGGGCCCCTAAACTGCAGGCGCATATGGCGCACCAAGTGAAAATGCACCCAACAGCCCTCTGCCATATGACGCATGCAAGCAAGCCACACTATTTTTGTTATCTGAATGCCATATCACTTAAAAAATAATGAAAATCTTCCAGTACCCAAAGGAGACCTGCTCCATTCTCGATTCCAGTGCTGCCCTTTAGTCACACAGCACTACGAACACAGGATGGTTTTGTTTGAAGATTCTGTCCAGATTCCAACAGGTGTTGGCAACACCATGGCACTTGTCTCCTTCTGGAACCAGTCGTGGCTTTGGGCAGGTCTTAGGCCCCATTGAAAGCCACCTTTGAAACTCCATATACTTCCCAAGCAGCGCTCAATATGGGATGGGGTTCTGCTGTTCAAAGCAAAATCCAGGATTGTGGGAAGGCCTAAAGTGTCTCTTTTGAAGGAAGGTTTAGTTTTCTCCCTTGGTTATTATACTATTCATTACCTGCTTTCTATCTCTAGAGGTAGATGAAAACTACTGTGAAGAGGAAGCCCCCAAAACATGGAATGTCATGTTCTAAAACAACCAGAAGCCATTCTTATGTGAATCACTTGCATTTTCTTTAATATAAATTCCACAAATTTTTACCGAGCCATTCCACACCCCACCGATGGAGGGTAATGAAAGCAGCATTTTTTTTGTTAGATATCTTTTAAAAACAAAAAACAAAACCTTCACTTTTTCCCAAATAGGGTGTCTTTTGCTAATCTCCCTTTTTTAACATAAACATCCCAAAAGAAACTGGATCATTGGGTAAAGAGGGATTTTTTTTTATTATGTCTAGCGCATATACCCTAAGGAGACATCTCGTTCCCATGTAATGCAGACCGCCGTTTCAGTCCCAGCGGATTTCACTTGATATCAGAAGTAGTTCGCCGCCGTAATGAAAACGACACACTTGCAGCGGCATTACCTCTTAAGCAGCCATGTAGTGATCAAAGGGAATAACAGAGCAGCATCTGTTAGGTTGGAGAACTGCTTCTCGTCACTGAATGTGCCAAGCTGTCAAAGCTGCCTGTGACCTATCACAGCTACTTGTAACACTGCCACCCTACTTGAGTTGCCATCAAAGTCAAACAAGCCTCAACACACACACACAACATTGGTAGAGGGAACTTTTTTGAACTACTCTGTTATCTGCAAAGGTGTATTGTGGAAGGCAGGCAAGGACTAGAAAACCGAAAAGCAAAGACACATCTTTCTTCCTTCGCTTCTTAACTGCAATCTTTTTCATGTCATTTAAAAGAGAGAGAGAGTAGGAAATTGTACCAGTCCCCCAGGCTGTGAACAAAAAGAGCTATATCGCAGCCAAACACTTTTCACAGAACTAACACCACACATTCAAGGTAGGTCTGCCTACCATGTTTCCACCGCCTAAAAAGACAAGTAAGTTTCCACCCACCACCACCAACAACACACACAACACCCTCTCTCAATATTCCAGAGGGAAGTATCTTGGCTATAACTAACAGGCTACTATAGACATTAATGTATAACTCTGGTTTAGAAGCTTAATTGTGCACACAATGCAAAATTTCTGAAAAGAAGAAGAAGAAGAAGAAGAAGAAGAAGAAGAAGAAGAAGAAGAAGAGGAGGAGTTTGCTTTTGTATCCCGCCTTTCACTCCCCTTCAGGAGTCTCAAAGCAGCTAACATTCTCCTTTCCCTTCCTCCCCCACAACAAACATTCTGTGAGGTGAGTGGGGCTGAGAGACTTCAAAGAACTGTGACTGGCCCAAGGTCACCCAGCAGCTGCATGTAGAGGAGCGGAGACGCGAGCCCGGTTCCCCAGATTACGAGACTACCGCTCTTAACCACTACACCACACTGGCGAAGAGTGCCATATATTCCCTTTTTAATCCTCATAAATCTTGCAAGAGTAGAGATGTCACAGGTGGACAACTGGTGGACAACTGGAGTCTGAGCTGTTGTTGCTTGAGAGGCAGACATGATGGGTATGGCCAAAACACCAATGCAATTCATCTGCTCTATGTCTGTTACCAGCATTCATTAAATGTGCAACCTAGAAGTATGCTAAAAGTTTCTCCCACATTTCTGTCTGCTTTTCTCTGTCAATCATAGAATTGTAAAGATGGAAAGGACCCCAAGGGTCATCTAAACCTGAATTGTCATTCATGCAATGAATTGGCGGGAAGGGAGAGTCTCCTTTGTAATTTTCAAATGCAGAGAAAATGATCAAAGGGAGGTGAAATTCTCCTGGGGTTTTTTTTTTTAAGGGGGTCACACTGACTTTATTTTTAAGGTGGTTGAGAGTGAGCATTCTTTCTTTCATTTTACAAATCATCTCAGCAGCAGTCTGCAATCTGCAGCCTCCCTGGGTGACCACACTTAAAGCCCAAGAAAAGTTTAAGCCCAAGAAAAGACATCATGAGATCATTCCTCCCATGGAGATATTTCTGATCAACAAGAATAAGCAGTCAAGGAAAGCTGCAAAGTTCGTTGGAAAGGAAAACAACAACAACAACAAACCACCCTTGACCACCTGCCAGTGATGAAGTCAAACCTCTACACCCAGCAAATTCTAAAGAAATTCTAAAGTGCCCTAAGAATAAAACAAATAATGAAAATCCTGTTCTTCGGGGGGGGGGGGGGCTTTTCAGAAACTGGAGGACAGCTATCGGCACAGCACTAGTGCAACCAGCCCATGGTTCAGCAACAGCAGAAGATGCACCACAGCGCTGCAGGTTTTCACTTAATTAAAAATGCATGTCAGCGTATTTAGATCTGTGTTGTTACACCGTATGTACAAGCAATACAACTAATAATACAGTGATGCTAACAGCTATACCATCTCTTTCTTGGAATAAAGTCCATTTTATTTCAGTGGAACTGGTTCTGGGGAATGGCTTCAGACACTCTATACAATTGCCGGTGGGATCTGCATCCCCTTGTTTGCAGGAGCACTGCCAGGTTTGAGAGCCCTGTTAGTAGCAGGGTGTGGTGCTGACCTGACCTCATTGGCCCACACCACTGCTGCATGACAAAACAGAGAAGGGGGAGTACAAGGTGGCGGTGAGATTGGCACGGTGGACACATGGTAGGAGCACCAGACTGGGTCTGCTGGTACCTTTGCAGTGCTCCAACCTCCCCTCTTGCCATGGTTTCTTCCTTCCTGGCTACTCACTTGGCAACCACACTCTACACTGGAGCTGGTTTCACCCGCCAGGTTTCCAACTCACGTCCTCTAGGCTGCATTTCCAAAATGTCAGCCAGCCACCTAAACAGCTATTACTGGGATTTCAGTAACAGCACCACCATTTTGCTGAGAGATCGCTCCGTGTGGCTATCCCAGGTTCAGCCCAGTGCCGAGGGGGCGTGGACAACCAGGGTGCCTCATTTGGGCCTCCCTGAGAGCTGGGGAGCTGGACCCAAGTCCATGCCTAATGGCACTGCTGTGTGTTTATACCACTTGTGGTACCATGAGAAGAGGCTGTTGCTCATTTTCTACACAATGTGAGAGCACAACCACATGTGATGTGTGATGCAGATTTATGATTAGGATCTCTCAGTTTCTTAAAAATAATAATAATAGCAGTAGCCTACAGCAGTGAACAAATCAGATTGGGGTGTGTTTATTATTTAATCCTTTCTCATGTACAATTTCCCCAAAGCTCCACAAAGCTGCTGTTTGACATCTGGGATAAAACTTACAGGCACCAATACTGAAATCTGTGTAAGATGCGTAAATTCCATGCTAATGTGCAGTTTTCCCTTTGCACATTACACAAAAAGGTGTGTGCTTCTGTGCAATATCAAAAAAGAGTAGCCAGGATCAAATCTTCCGGCTCCTATTTTGGCATTTAGGAATTTTACAACTTCAGTCTGGCTGTTCTTTATTTTTATTTCACAAACTATGCAATGCCATTGCTTCCTCCAGATACATCTAGTTTTCAGCTGCATTTCTCTATGCATCCCCCTTTGCAAAAACTCAACACCTTAGCCGTTAGAAACATTTTCTTCCTTCCTAGGTTGAGCAAATCTAGATGCCCTAGGTAGTGCTTCAATAGTATAGGAATATTTTGAGCTATATGTCATAAGAGCAATGGCGCCTTAACGATGTATTACATTAATACATCATCAGAGTTGAGGCATTCTTATGAAATATTAGTTTAATGCATCTTAGGAATGCTGTTGGTTTGACAACATATTACTCAAATACATAGCAACACGTAGAAAGATCAAGATAAGTTTTGTATTTTTTTCTTTTCAACTTAAATTTTGGTGTGTCTTTTTTAACATTTAAAAATAAAGTGTTTCTTCATGAAAGGGGGGGAGACTTAATAAATATTTACTGTTGGCCCAAAACATTATTTGCAACAAAAATAATAATTGCAAAATGTTTAATCCAACTTTAAGAAGTGAGGACATCACCGAGTACCCTTGACATAAGATTCTACACTACTCTTTGAAACCATTTGTATTATTGCATTCTCAAGCATAGTTTCACCTGGCACTTGGTTCTCTCGTGTCTGTAAATCAAATGAAAAAGCTACATTGATAAAGATGCTCATTTCAGATGCTCATTTTCATATTGACATTCACAAGTTAGCTGGATATCAAAAATAATTTAGATTCCATTCTTCCCCCTAAGGAGATCGGAGCAGTATACAATAACAGCAGTTATAAAAATAAACCAAAACCCACAATAAATTTTATTATATATATATATATATATATATATATATATATATATACACACACACACACCTCGCCCACCCAGCTGGGTTTCCCCAGCCACTCTGGATAGCTCCTAACAAAATTATGAATAAATAAATAAATAAATAAATCTTAAAAGGATAAAACATCAGACATTAAAAGCTTCCCTAAATAGGGCTGCCTTCAGATGTCTTCTAAAAGTCAGATAGTTGTTTATTTCCTTGACATCTGATAGGAGGGCATTCCACAGGGCGGGAGCTACTACTGAGAAGGCCCTCTACAGACTATATACCAGTATATATTTATGAGAGCTGAGGAGTTCCAAGGGATGTACTGCTGGGTATCTTTTCTCTGAATGATAGGGCACTGAAGATGTAAGGTTGTATATTAACAGATTAAAAAGCAGAGTGTGAGCAAGCCTGCTGTCATGTCACCTGTAAGATTATACTGCCGGTTCTCCCAGTTTCTGTAGATAGAAAGCGGCTGTGTGGTTGTGTCAGTTTCCCCTTCACCTCAAGCAGCAAAATGTCTTGGGCATAGCTGTCAACTTACAGATTTGAAAATAAGGGACCAGCAGCCTTGAAAATAAGGGACCAGCAGCCAAAATAAGGGACCTGCAGCCTCACCTGTTCCAGGCACTCCAGTCTTCCTGTCCTCCTGCAGTCTGGTCAAACTCATGCTGGTAGCTTCGAGAACACTGTCCAACCAACTTTGTAACCAGAGGTTCAACTGACTAGAATCTGAATCACATGCACCACAAGGCCTATGCAGCCTCAACTTAAGATGGCTCCCCGGCCTGGCTTTGCACTGCAAAGTTTGCAGCAGCATGTGCAACAAAATGGTGTCCAGCATTCAAAAACCCCCTCAGCTTGCATTAACTAGCCACACACAAGGCATGCAAGCTCCACCCCCCAGTCGTTGTTACACTTCTTATTGGGTGAGCAACACAGCCAAGCAACACAGTTGGAGCCTCCCTCCTCCCTGGCCAGCAGGGAGAGGAGCTGCTTCCTTTGAAATTTAAGAGACATCATTTAAGGGACATTTAAGGGACATCCATCAATAAGGGACAGCAGCGGGACATGGCGCTGGAATAAGGGACTGTCCCTTCAAATAAGGGACACTTGACAGCTATGGTCTTGGGCTGACCCTGGTCGCCACACAATCTACCAAGCACGCCTCTCAGGGGCCACCCTTGCAGGTGAATGAACCATACGGAGGATCAACCACAGCCAAAGTAAGAAACAAGAACCTTCCTTTTGTCAAATTCTGGATACTAATCGGGCAATTCTAATCTTCAAGGCAAACCATAACGACAGACCCATTTTCAATACTGAGACAGCAAGGCTTTCATCAATACGCTAAGAGCACTGTGAAGCCACCTCTATAAACTTTAAGATAGCGTGATGCTTTAAAGGCCATGCCTTTTTCACATTTTGCAAAACATTTTCAGAGTCTCAAAAACAACATCTCAACATCTAGCAACAAAATTGTTTCCCTTTTGTCTGTTCTTGGCCTTCCTTCCTGCTAGCGCTTGTATCCTCTGCTTGTTTATGGGTTGTTTTCTGCAACACGCTGGTTTTCTGCGAAAACTGCCATGTTTTCTGTGTAGATGTCGGAAGGGGAACATCACTGTTATCAGTAAGCCAAAAGTTCCTTCTATCTCCATCTGTGCTTGTTTGGCAGACCAGTCAGGAAACTGAAAGTTAGCATAATAGGCTGCTCAGAAGGACCAGGGAGCCACTCAGATGCTATGCACCGCAAAACTAATTATTGGCAAACAATAGTCTCTCAGTGAAAGCCCTGAGTCTGAACCCTGATAACACGGATATTTTTAGGAGCTAAATGACAAGTTCGTAAAGAAAGTAGGAAATGATTGAAAGGGCAAGGAGGGTGGGGAAGGGTGTGAGAGAAAAAATATTATGGTGTCTAAGCTGTCCACTACAAAGCCAATCATAGCAATTTAAATGTGAAAACGTAAAATGGAAGAAGTGTACGTTAGAAACTCAAACCATTCAGTGGGTGGTGCTGTGGTCTAGACCACTGAACCACTTGGGCTTGCTAATTGGAAGGTTGGCGGTTCGAATCCCTCTCTCACTTACCCCCCCCCCCTTGAACTCCCACATTGCCTTATATCTTACAAGTATATAACATATACATATACATATATATATATATATATATATATATATATATATACACACACACACACACACACACACACACACACACCTATATAACAGGTGACCTCCCTGGGTCTAGAAGTGTTAATTATGTATCACCCAGTGGCAAATATGTTGAGCAAGGTGCTCAAGAAGGTGATGGTGGTCCAGCTTCAGGAATACTTGGAGGAAACTGATTACTTGGATCCATCCCAGACTGGTCTCAGGCCCGGCCATGACACTGAAACCACCACCTTGGTTGCCCTGATTGGTAACGCTTGTCAGAAACAAGATAGGGGAGTATAACCATGATCCTTTAACAGCTTCTGATACTGTTAAATGTGGAATCCTCCTCCTCATTATTATTAATCACCACACGGATCAGTGATTTTCTCCATTTCTCATGAAACCTCATGGCAAAGGGCATTTGTGCTGGTATGGAGAAAATTGCCCAGGTTGGATGGTATGTCATTACACAACAAATACATCATCATGAAGCATCACCACCCGCATGGAACTATATAAAAATGGGCTCCAGTTGGCAGCCATAATGTGCAAGTACGTATGTCCTAGATCAGGGATAGCCAATGCAAAGTCTCCCAGATGCTTTGGACTCCAACTTCCATCATTGCCAAACACCAGCCATACTGATTGAGTCTGACAGGATTTGTAGTCCCAAACAGGTTGACTGCCCTTGTCCTAGCTGCTTTAAGCTTGTGTAAAACATGAAGAAAGTGTGGGATGTATCATCCCTGAAGCAGTCAAGTACAATATTTTCCTGTTGCCTAGAGTGGACACACAGGGGAATGTGGCTCCAGACAGGGAGGACTTCCTGTCATACCTGCTCTGGAGTCTCCTCCCCTTGTGTGTGACCAGGTAGATGGGCATGACCCTAGCTGACCATGTAAAAGCTGACTATGTAACTGTAACCACAAGATAAAGCCTGCCTTCAGATTACTGCTGTGAACTGAATGTAAGTAAAACTTTACTCTTACTTTTAAAGAAGACTGTCGTGTTATTATTATTTTAAAGAGGAAATAAAAGGAAAACTTACCAGGAACAATCCAGACTGGACAAGCCAGACTGGATTGATTAATTTAAATGATTCTAACGAATCATCAACTTGCTTCCAACAAGCTGCAAGGAATGTGCTCTGCTGCTTGCTCACTAATGTGAGTGAGGAGGAATAATATTTAATCAATATATCCTACCTTCCTCAACATTCCCACAGAAAGCTGCACTTCAAGAGAGGTTGCATTCAGGGAGCAGGATCATCCCAAATATTTGGCAGGAAGAAGCAGTTCACCTCAGACAGCATGTTTTGGAATACCACTAAAAGGCAGCAAAATGTCAATTATTTAGTTTTAATACTCTGACCACCATTGGGATAGTCTGTCTTGGGCATCAAAGTGTTTTGGGACATCACTATTAGGAAGGTGCTTTTATAATGCATGCTGTTGGAGATATGCTGATATTATCAAATGAATGAAATCTCCTCTAAACAAAACAAAAAAATTAATCTGCTGAGAAACAGCAGTCAATACAAAAGTCTTTAAAAAGCTGATCAAAAGTTTCACAGTGCTCATTACCTTTCATAGTCTCAGCCAACACTTTCACTCCTCTTATGTCAGCTTTTGCAGCAAAGTCTAGTTCAGATAGCTGCCAAAATTTATTGCAAATTTTGCAAAGCTTTTGACCTGTATCGTCTTATTAAACTTTTATGAAAAATCAATGGAGTTCAATCATGTTATGGGCTGTTCCTCACACACGTGTCAGTGGTAAACGGAGAAGTCTATTTATCCCAAAGCCTGAAGGGAAGATGTTTCAACTGATGAAGGGCTCTGTTTGTAGCTACATGTTTTGTGCTGCCTGTGAACTTCAAGCCAAGTTCTTACCAAAATGACATAAAATAATCAACTGGACGGGGTGGAGTGGAAATCAAAGTGAAGTGTGCTAGCGACAAATTCTCTTCTAATAACATGAATCAATATGTAAGTTCCAGTGAGTTCAGTGGGGCTAACTCCCAGGTAAGTGTGTACATTGCAGACTTAGAATAATTTAGGATTGTTTTCCTGTTGTTTGGGACACTTACTGAACTCCATGAACTTTGTTTTAAATAGAAGTTTCTTCAGTTCTTCTTTGCACAGTTTAGAAACAAAACTTAACCTCCGATAGAGACAACTGTATAAATGCACTGGGAAATTGCACAGCATTAGAAGTGAGGTTTAGCAGTGTGTGCATATATGTGTGTTCAGAATTAATCCACAGAAATTAAGATTTTGCAGATTAATAACTGAGACTTGCTCTTTTACAAAGAACCTTACAATAGAAGTAAAACCAACATTACTGTCATCGTCCATCAACTCTCCCACACGGTACTAAATTAAGAATGCAGCTCAGACTTTCCATGCTTACAGGCATGGTGTGCCATTCCACCATCAATGAAAGAACTTTTTTCTGAAGAACCCTTTGAAGCACACAACAAATTAATCTGTCTCTGTTCTCTTGCTTGCCAAACTTGGTAGATGTGTTTGTTTTCATTCCAGCTGCTTTCAGAGAGGCATCACACATCCTCATTGCAACAGAAATATAAGCATTATGACAAATGACCAGGAGATGAAAGCCGTGTGTGGGATCAGCACTAATTGTTAATATAATAGCTAGACTCATTGTTATTGTTGGTTTTACTATAAAAAAACAGAAACCATATTTAGCAACATACGTTTTTCTGACCAAAAACAACATCATCATGAAAATGTTTCAGAAAACAAAGGGTGAAAGGGAATAAAAAGGGTTGCTGAACTGGTGGCAGAGTTAATGAAGTCATTACAAGATGATATGATTTCAATCTGGATGATGTTTTCATATGAATATTCTGACACACACAAAGCACATTCTTAAAATGGTCTATGATTAGGCTAAAGCATTGAAACCAATAGTTATTCAGTCCCCCCAAGCCACTTTGCGGTGACTCTACTACCTCTGATGTCCATCTAAATTAACCTTAGGGTCAGCAGTACAGTCGTACCTTGTTTTGCGACTGGGATCTGTTCCGGAGCCCCAGATGCTAGCCAAAAAGGATGCAGGGCAAAGCGTCACATCTGCGCATGCACGCAAAGCACGATTTAGCACTTATGCGCATGTGCAAGTAGCAAACCCGGAAGTAACCCATTCCGGTACTTCGCTGGAATGGACGCTAGATGAGGCAGACGTTCGTGGAGGTATTACTATATATATTAAATGACAGTATTGAAAATTAAGCCCATAACTTTTCCATTCACATCCTGCTTCCAAAATTTTGCCAATCTGAAGCCAGCAAGCAGTATGTGGATGCCATTCTGTTTGTAATTCCCAGGAACTGCCTCTGACAGTTGAGGCAAAATATAGGCATCATGGCTAGTAGCTATTGAGAGCCTAATGTGCCATAAATTGGTCTAATCTCGTTTTAAAGCCATCTGAGTTGGTGGCCATTGCTACATCTTGGGGAGCTCCAACTCCTGCCCAAAGAAGCTGCATGTTGTTGCTGGACTTTGTGATATCTTTCTGGAGCCAGATGAAAACCAATTTAATTTTCCCAATCTTTTAACTGAAGATGTAACATTTATCTTCTCAATTGTTTTTTTTAATGCTTTCTTTAATTGTTCTATGTTGCTTTATTATTATATTTTATTAATAAAGTGCTAATTGAAGGGGAGTACAGTATATATGGGACGCGGGTGGCGCTGTGGTCTAAACCACTGAGCCTAGGGCTTGCTGATCAGAAGGTCAGCAGTTCGAATCCCCATGACGGGGTGAGCTCCCGTTGCTCAGTCCCTGCTCCTGCCAACCTAGCAGTTTGAAAGCAAGTAGCTAAATAGGTACCGCTCCGGCGGGAAGGTAAACAGCGCTTCCGTGCGCTGCTCTGGTTCGCCAGAAGCGGCTTAGTCATGCTGGCCAGATGACCTGGAAGCTGTACGCCAGCTTCCTCGGCCAGTAAAGGAAGATGAGCGCCACAACCCCAGAGTCGTCCGCGACTGGCCCCAACAGTCAGGGGTCCCTTTACAGTATATATCTGTCAAATAAATAAGAATGAAGACAGTGATAATGGAGTGAAGTTTTTTACTTTCCACATCACCTTGCCTTTTATATTACATATGACTGTATCCAATGTTAAGGTAAAGGTAAAGGGACACCTGACCATTAGGTCCAGTTGTGACCGACTCTGGGGTTGCGGCACTCATCTCACTTTATTGGCCGAGGGAGCCAGCGTACAGCTTCCGGGTCATGTGGCCAGCTTGATTAAGCCGCTTCTGGTGAACCAGAGCAGCGCATGGAAACGCCGTTTACCTTCCCGCTGGAGCGGTACCTATTTAGCTACTTGCACGTTGACGTGCTTTCTATCTCCTAGGTTGGCAGGAGCAGGGACCGAGCAATGGGAGCTCACCCCATCACAGGGATTCGAACCGCCAACCTTCTGATCAGCGAGTCCTAGGCTCTGTGGTTTAACCCACAGCGCCACCCGCATCCCTTCGTATCCAATGTTAGTCCTACTCAAAATGTGACAATATAGAAATACTTTTATAAAATAAACTTTCTCTTTTTATCTACTGGTATAAAGTGCCATTTTGGAGAGATTTCAATCTTGATTGTTATTGGCCAAGAAAAGTTACAGTTATACCATAAAAAAAAATCAGTAAGGAAATCCCATATTTATTAGCACATATAGATTTGATCAGTTTAAACAACAATTATCTTTTTTATTTGATTGATTTCTTACCCACCCTATGCCCTAAGGTCCTAGGGTGGTTTAGCAGTATTTAAAATAAGATAAAACAGTTGCAATTATAAAGCACATAAAGCCATTCCAAATGGAATAGAATGGTATAAATTTATCCAAAGTCACCTTCACTACCTAAGGCTAGGGGGGAAAGCTGCTTCTTTAACATACAGCAAAGGCTGCACAGTGAAGATGCAAGATGTATTCTATGGGGACGGAGTTCCCCAATTTAAGGGCTGCCACAGAAAAAGCTCTCCCAGCCTCCACAGTTCCAAGGGTGGGGAAAATATTAAGAGAGCCCCCCCTACAGATCTTAACGTTACTCAACTAAAGCCTTAGTTCTGCATAAAGGAAACAGGAAATGAAAAATAAAATATTAAGCTTCCCTTCCAATGAGTGACACCTTTTTATTAAATTGCAAGCTATGTCACATTGCCTTCAAAATCTCAGAGGACATCAGGTTTGGCAATATGCAAAGTTATTTAAATTTAGTTGTTTAGATTTAATTATTACTTAATTGGTTAAATTGCAGTTGATCAATCAAACATTATTTAAACAGTGTGGAGCCCGAACACTTACGTTTGAAAGCTACTCTATATTCATTAGGAACATCTCTTAAGATAACACGACAGTCATTAAGTTCAATAATTATTCCTTTCTGCGTGCAAGTCTATACACAACGGCCACAATCAGAACACTCCCTGGAGCCCAGTATATTCATAGCTTCCTGTTCTCTTTTATATGATAGGAAGCTTCATTGTGCAGTCACAAATTCCCCACTGTGCACACCAAATTGTGAGCTCTTCAGGAAGACCCACAGAGAAGAGAGATGGATCTGGATAGCAAACATAACGTAGTCATGCGACCCCTGAACTATGCGCCAGGCAAAATCTTTCCTCTTTAGCCAGACCTTTGGCTAATTGACATCCAATGCCCTTTTAAAATGTGTGGGGGGGTGTTATTGGGTTGTTTTTGTTTTTATTTTGATTATGTATTTGGTTTTTTTATATATATTGTGATTTTATCCTGTGAACCGCCCTGAGACCTGCAGATATAGGGCGGTATACAAAATAAATAATAATAATAATAATAATAATAATAATAATAATAATAATGGAGGCAGGGGTGTGTAAAGACAGATGAGGATAGCTATTTTGGTTTTCCATCTTGTATTTTTATGTCGGGAACATAAGATCTATATATAAGAATAAATTTATGAAATTGAGGGTAGCCTCCTCAACCTAGTGATCAGCAGATGTTAGGGACAAAACTGCCATCATCCTGGACAATAGACCATGCCAGCTGGGGTTGATGGGAGTTGTAGTTCAAAACTTCCGGAGGGACCAAGCTGCTTTAACGCTTTCCCTCCCTTCGTTGCACCAACATATTGTTCTATTTAGATGGTACAAGGACACACACACACCCAAACCCCTATAGCTGGCTTAACTGCTTAGACAAATTCTCTTCTGTATACAATGCTTCCTTTGGTACTTCCACTGTAGACAGCTGAATTATTTATTCAAAAATCACTTCTTGCACCTTTTGCCAGAGGCTATTGACTCTATACAAAGGGTCAGGGCTTAAAACGTGACACCTTTGCTCAGTGGTGGGTTGCCTTCATATTAATATACGCAGTGTAAATATTTAGCCTTGTGCACAACATTTGATGACAGTGTAGTATTCAATGCTGGATATTTGCTTGTTCCAATAACACTTAAAAATTGAGGTGCTGGTATAGTAATTCAATTCAATTTAGACCAAGCTGCCTCCCAACATATCAATGCATATTCATAAAACCCAGCAGTAATTCCCTTTAAACATTTGAAATATACATCTCCGTCCAACAATATATAGTCAGTATAGTATACAATAGAAAATAAAATGACCAATTTACAGATTGGCTCCCAAGGGCCATGATAAAAAGATGGCTCTTTAAGGACTGCGTAAAACTGCCAAGGGATGAGGCCTGATGGATCACGTTTAGAATACAGTTCCATAACTGGGAGGCCACCTCTGAAAAGGTGTAGCATGTGTAATTGCATTTGCTCACCTGGCTAACTTGTCTCTTTCAGCTTAGGCTTCTTCTTCTGTTGCTTGCTCCCAGTGTTTAATTTTAGATGGCAAGCTTGTAAGTGCAGGAACAAGTACTAGTAGGATTCAGCATCAGCATCTAGTGGAGAGATTATCAGTTTTAAAACCACTTGTAGTGTCAGCCAAAATTAACCTTGAGGTGCAAGGATAGTCTTTTTAAAGGTACACAAAATGGTCATCAGCAAAATCCTAACTACAACTTAAATTTACAAGATCACACTTTCATTGATAGCAACTTGAGGTCAGTTTACAGGAAGTGCCTTTAACAGGTAATCAAAATATTGCATTTAATGCCCTCTCTGATCGTACATTGTTATTTAAATCACCTTTTCGTAACACTATATGGCCTGTGTAGCCGATGCAGAACTTCACATGTGTTAAGCGAAACAGGAATTAGCAAAATTCCAGCAGCCTGCTTAAATGATAAGAAACCATTTTAAGGAAGGGATCTCCTAGGGAGTACGGAAAAACCTGCAGCTGAAGGCAAGGAAGTCCGGATATGTAACTCAGCACAGGCATAAACAGGAAGTTGAGCAGCTTGCATTTGGATTGACAAACTGGCTCCAAGGGCTCATCTAAAGGCACGAGGTTTGACCTCTGTCAAGCATGAATGCAGAGGCTTTGGAACAATCTGATACACTTGAAGGTACAGACCTTATATAAAGCAAATGGGCAGCAAGCAGAACTGGAGCTCTCCAAGCACACAGGATGGCTCACTCCAGAATAAATCTCTTCTATGTAATGGACTGAACAAAGTCACATTGTGTATGCAGACAAGCACTCCTATTTTAGTTCATTTCAGTTTTATCCTACTTGCTACCCTTCTTTTAACCTTTACACATTTCCCAAACGCACCTACTCCTCCCAAAATGACAAACTCTTCTTTCTTTGATTTCATTTTTCAAAAAAGTGAAATAGCACCTATACATACATCCACACACATTTGATACAGTTTGCTGGCAAAAGTGGGAACCTGGAGCAGTCATGTCCAGGAATCATGAACTAGGCAGCCTTTTTAAAAAGAAATTTGGTGTAAATAAAAAACAGATGAAACCCCCCAACTGCAAATTCATTTTTTAAAAAAGGTAATGGAAGAGGCTCCAATAATGAAGGCACATGGAAAGCTGCCTTAGATTAAGCCAGATCATTAATGATAATAATAATAATTTATTATTTGTACCCCGCCCACCTGGCTGGGTTTCCCCAGCCACTCTGGGTGGCTTCATTAGTCCATCCACCTCAATAACGGTCCACTTGTTCTGCCACTAAGCTGCAGCACTTATCCAAGAATGGATGGAACAATAAGCAACTTAAGGAGAAAGAGACATCTCTCCAAATCAACTTCCAGAAAATGTGAAGTACTAGTTTGGCTATGTAATTCTGCAAGAGTTTTTCCTATGTATATATTATAGCTGCATATCTGCCTGTTGGGATTCAACAGGTTAAGCTTTTTCTAGTACAGAAACACGATTATGGGGAATTATGGGGAATCATTCCCTGAAATTCCATCTCATCCGACATCATCTTACTTGTGCACAGCAAATTTGCATATGGCACAAAGTGTGTGCAGATCTGCAAGTGGGAGGAAAAATAAAATAAAACAAATCCTGATGGTTGGTTTGAAGAATAGTAAGGCTGGAAAAGAAGTCTGCAAAGGAGATCTGCTAACTAGAAACTAAGATCATTTAAAATACTTGGGAGTAAGCAATTAGCATACAATGGACTGTTCCCTGCTGTTTAAATGCTCTGTAGCACGTACAGCATTTTCATACATAAGCAACAATAGTTTACAAAAGTGTCGGCAGGCAGTGGATGGAGCTAAGCAGCTCAGAGGTGACACAATATAAACTTCACCACATGAAATACTGGAAGTTGATGTAAACAGCTTTTAATAGCATTGAACATTTGCTCACTTTGTTTAGCCCATCTGGATGTTCCATTGTGCTCAGTTCAGCAGTGACTGCCGTTGGGTGACAGTTGATATATGTTAAGTACAAGCAAAGTGCCGCAGCCCATTTGAGGGACCCTCAGGAGAACATTTACTGTTTTGCGAAATATTCTGTCAAGCCTGTTACAAACGTCACCTGCATCCTTAATGGCTCTGTGCCAAAGTCCTCTGGCTTTATTATTATTATTTTAATCAAAGGCGAGTTTAGCTTTTACTGTTTGTAAGGTTAGGCAAACTATGCCAAAGTTCTCCCAAGCTACTTGGGAGAGTATCAGCTGACAGGAATGGTTTTCAATATGGCTCGAAGAATAATGAAAGAGAGCCACTCATTCCAAGAGACTTTGGCTCTTTGATATGTAACCGGCACAACAAATCAAACCGTCAGGAAGCAACAAAAGAGCAATTTAGTAATAAATAAAACAATGGAGCTCTACTTAAACAAAAGGGGGAATTGATATTCTAAAACCTATAGACTGTTCCATCTACATAAAACAATGTGCTGCACTGAATTTTTGTAGCATTGTCATCACAGTAGGTTATGCAGCCCTAATAGACCTGGTCAGCAATTATGGATTTTTTTGGAAGGTTGCTTTAAGAAATTTAGTGGTGGATGAAGACCTTAATTCCAATCCCCATTATTGCACCCAGGGCAGAGATTAGACAAACT
Source organism: Podarcis filfolensis (assembly GCF_964270895.1). NCBI lineage: Eukaryota > Metazoa > Chordata > Lepidosauria > Squamata > Lacertidae > Podarcis > Podarcis filfolensis. Next base: position 20,240,634 of record NC_139609.1, read on the forward strand.
CAGGCAAACAGATGCTGGAGGTTGGCAGTATCACTAACCCTGCATAATTATTCCACCTGAACCACCCTCCTCCCTCAACAAGGATAGGATAGGTTCCTTGTGGATAAAGGCAGCAGAGTGGGGGCATAGCATTTATAAACCCATAGGATATACTTTATAGTGAAGTTATCTTTAGCCCTCTTCAGTTCTTTGTGATAAGGGTCCTATCAACCCTATTTGATAGTGTAGCCATGTTCCTTCTGAAATAAAATGTTCTCTTTGTGTATCTTCAGGGGCACTGTTAGTCAAAAATATCAACCCCATGTGTTCATTGAGGGAACTAATGCACCTTGACTTGAGGATCCATGTGGGGTTGCTGCTCAGCAGCAGACAGCAAAAATGTCTTAGCTTAGCTCCCGTTAGTACCTAGTGCTTCCATCAACAATTCTTTTTTTACTTCAGAATTTAAGATTGTGGGGCCAGAAATCACCACCACTATCCTGGGGTATAATCCTGCATTCCTCTCCTAGCCCATCCCACACATGGACATTCTATGTTAAGGACTGTCGTTAGGTTAATTCTCCATGAGCCAGCAGAGATTATTCATTCCCCACAATGCACCTGCAGGCATATTGTGATTGTCTTACATGTACTACTGGGCAGATTTGGCAAGTAACTTTGTGTACAAAAGGGCTCAGGTTACAGAATAGCGTGTTGGTTGTGGTAGGAGACAGCCTTCAACAATTCCTGCGGTGCTTGCACATCACAGTGCACCATAAACCATGGCTTTCTGTGCACTAGCAAAACTGCTTAATTGCACCCAGAGAAAGCAAACCACCACCTTGGATTTATCACTACATCCAATGACCTGTAAGCCAATAATAAAATTTGGCTACAGGTTGTGATTTGTTTGGAGTAACACTAAACCAGGCAGGGACCATGTTTCCCTTCCTCTTAGGCTCTGTACACGTTAGATTGAAGATTGAATGTGGTTTGTGGGGGAAACACATCAAAATGTAGCATTTCATTACAAACGACAGGATAAAGGTTTGTTGTGGTTAATGCTGCCAGACTTGCAGCAGGAGTGCACTGGATGCCAAGTAAACAGAAGCATATACACAGCCTTAGTGTGAGCTGGGAGAGGGCAGGAACCTTGTGGTTTATGCCTTATAATATGTGAACACTGCCATTTCCACTGTCTTCCCTCTTTGCTTCTTCTATTAGTTTAGCTTCTATTACTTAGCTTGTATGTCACTTAAGATCCTGAGGAAATGTGTATTGCTGAATAATTCAATAACTGGTGCATAATCATACAGGAAAATTCAACACATCACTCTAATTGTTAAGCCATGGAAAACTAACAAGCATGTCATTTCAACAAAAGTCAAAAGGGATGGTCAGTTAGGGCTGCAGTTCTATACCCACTTACCTGGGAGTAAGCCCTATCAAACTCAGTGGGCCTTATTTCTAAGCAGGCATGTCTAGAATTGTGTTGTAAATTATCTATTTAAAAGGCATTGGTGTGTGTGTTTTTCTATTTATGTGGACCATGTAAGTAAAGTAGGGGTCACCAGCCTTTTTTGAGGGGAGGGGATGGTGAGTGTAGGGCATGCCTCTACTTGGTACTTTAAGGCAGAAACTGCTTGCATCCTTTACAGGTACCAAGCAGCTGAAATATGTTATTACAGGTTTTAGTTGGGTTCTGCTTGATGTCAGGAGTTTTTAGACTGGTTTCAATGTAATGTTGCTTTAATTGACTATATCTGATTTATGATGTACTCCACTCTGGGTTCCCAACCAGGAGGAATGGTCATACAGAAATAAAATAATAACAATTATAATACAGTATTAGTAGAAATAATAATAGTCATTCTAAGCTAGCACTCATCTGCAAAACCTCACGCTTCTTTATGTCATATCTCAATTGCTCACAGTGTAAAACAGCACACTTCAAAAAGCAGAAAAAGCAGTGCAGTCCCAAATTGTCTATTCAAATGTAATGGGGGCTGCATTGCAAGCACATCACATAGGATTTTCGTTACTGTTGACTAGAGCACACCAGTCAAATTAATAGAAGCTGAAGCTTTCCATTTACTTACAAGGCAGGTATTTTGTGAGCAGCTGTTCCACACATTCCTCTGCATCACTCCAAACCCCCTGTGCTATATACTCTGTGTTTCTTCCTTTCCTTCCTTGTCTTTGGTCATTTTGTGTGTGTGGTTGTCAGTGCAAAGCTGTCTATCAAAACAAACTTCCATTGTCACCAGAGCCTCGGTTCCAACCATGATTGTGTTGGATTTTTAACTTCAGGCACTATTTTAAAAACCAACATTGAGAGTAAATAAATACATTGTGATATAGGCTCGCCTTATGCCAGAATTCAATGTGGGTTTCTTTGAGTAAGCCCTACTGAACTTACACATAAAATTAGGCTGTATATATGTGTGCATCAGACTGCAGTCATAATGCCTTCCCCAAAAAGTCAATTTTGATAAATGTACAAAATAAAATTGCTGATGCAAATTTTTAAAAAAAGAACCTCCCTTTGTTGGCTTCACTTCAAAAGCTAACCAAATCAATGTCTTTCATGACATAGTTACCAAAACATTTAGTCCAGCAACAAGAAGAATACAAGAAATCAATAGAATACATGTTAAAATATTTCTTCTGGCAAAATTCATGGCATTTTTTGCATTAAAAAGATAATTGGATGCATAGCTTCATCCTAACTGTTTATTTTCATGCTGCCTCTTGCCTTTCTAGTATAGTGTAATCTTTTGTGCTTTAAAAATAAAAGTGACTAGACTTGTCCTTTGAAACAAATTACTATTATAAAAGAGGAAGTGTAGTCAGTGACACTGAAGTTCTCCAACAGCTGATGGATGTCGGTACTGTAAAACTGAATGCCACCTAGTTGGTTGTGGAGGGGGGGGGGGTTTAAGCAAAGATGCTAATTCTGCTGATTAAGATATTGTTTTCCCCCTCTTGTGCCCTATTCATTATGCAAGGCTGCAGAATATGAAGTGTGGTGTGTGATCCGGGCAATCTAATGATCTCCCACACCTGCTCATCTGGTACAATTTTAATTAACACTCCAAGGAGGTTTGTCAAGAGTAATCAAAAACATTGTCGCTTATAAAGCTGTGGCAAGAAATCAATAGTTTTCATCAGAAAAGGTAAGGTCTGGCATAACTGAACCATTTAATTGCTTCATTCCAATAAACAAAAAAACCTGCACATTTTAATGACTTGATTCTGGAGATCAATATCGAGCCGCATATTGCATTAAACAGCAACATGTGGTGGGGACGTTCGCAGTCATTTCCATTCAGAAGGCTGCATTCCTCTTTTTTATTTTCATCCTGAATGGCAATGGGTTGCTGAGCCTATGCAGTGCTATGATTTATATCAAATGAGTGACCTCTAGGGCTGTAAGACTCGAACGGGTGACTAGTTCTCAATGGTAAGCTACTGGCACTTGACAAAGTGCCTGGAGCAGAATGAATTTACTTCTCTTTTCCTCAATCATCAACAGGCTCTGCCCTGACCCCCATACTGACTCCTATAACAAGATCCCCTGTCTGGGACTGAAAAATTTACTGTCATGTCTACTTCTCATTGAGCTCAAGTGAGTACTTCTGTCACCTTCAGTGAACTGAGTCTGTAAAAGATTTAACTAAACACCAGTCGCACTTTAAAAACTAAGTAAGTACATCTCATATAACAAAGATAACCTTTGAGCACATCACTTCTTAAAAGCTACTTTGCAGCTACTGGTGTTGGCAAAGCCAGATCTATTATTGCTGCTTTGTTCTGCCTTTCTGTTACATGTGCAAACACATGCCGTGGCAATCATTTACTCTAGAATAAATTGTTCTAAAAGAGACGGGATTTGCACCAGAGAAAGTCCGTTCACGATTGCAGCCAGTTCTGTAAAATCTCTTAAGATTGTTTCATTGTGAAGTATTATAACAAAACACAATAAAGCCCTCTCAGTAGGCTAAATACTTGGGCTGATTTAATTTGCTGGGGATACTGTTATGCAGTTGTTTTTCACATATACTACCCTGAGCCCCAGGATGATAACCTAATGCTGAAAATCCTACCAGAGTTCTTGAAGAGAAGCTTACTTCCAAATTAGTATCTGCAAGAATTGCAATCCAAGGATGAGATCCTAAACCGAGTTAAGCTGAAAAGCTCAAACAACCTGCTATGGACTAACCACATTTAAACCAATAGGTGGTTTGAAGGCTGTATCTTAAAAACTTTGTGATTGCATCAACTACTGCAGAAATAAATAAAATCACTCCCTTGGGCTGTGATTTGTGTACACACACAAAGACTGTAAACAATAAATAAATAAAATATCCAGGCTAAAGTTTAACGGGTTTGAATTTATGTAGCTTCTCTGAAATCAAAGTAAAATATATGCTTTTACTAATATGAATAAAATATGGGAATACCTTTTAAATACATTTAACGCACTATATACTGCATACACAGAGCATGCTATGTCACAGTGCTCATATGCATACAGATAGCCAGAGAAAGAGAGAAATTGTACTTTCATGAACTTATGCATTTACGTTTTTGCAATAGCTCTTAACATTTTTAGTGGGGGTTTTTCCTAAACCTTTTTTTCACTATTTCAACAAGCAATGAAACAGAGTACACAAAAGCTATCCAAATATGTAAAACACATGGGCTGTATGTGTGTGTGTATGTGTGTGTAGTTGACCTACCCACAAATACAGTGTGTTATTTAATCATTTTAACTAGACTGTTTAAAGTCATAAAAATTAAAATTTCAAGACTCCCCTACATCAACAATAAGGCAATTAAACGAGTGACATTTGATGTTTTATTCCAACCTCTCACTAAAGCCTTACACCAAATTTTCACTCCCTCTTTAATTTTCAATTCTTCTGCCCTCCCTGCTTCATAGCTCCTAGCTATTGGCTTTTACAATCTGTCCCTAGAGAGCCAGGAGTTATTACCCCTGTCGATGGAAGAGAAAGGGATGTTATTCCCTTGTCACCCTCTTCGGCTCCAGCAGATTCCTAGGTCTGATCTATAGCCTTCATTGGAGAAAAGCGTCTGACACGCTGTTAGTTCTCAGTCCTGTCAGATCCATCTACCTGTGCTACCCGCATTAGTTACTGGAGCTGGAATGACACTCAAGACTCACAGGAGTCAGACCAAAGGATTTCAGGAACAAAACTCCACAAGCACACTTTTTAGTTGTAAGTGGAATGTCAGTTGCAAGACATGTAAAATCAGCAGTGAGAGACATGTGCAGCATGTGTAAATTCACCAGACTAATTCCTGGGCAGCTGGGAAACTTATTACGTCTGATAAGTGATTTTCAAAGCTTTCATTTATTTCTTTATTTCCAATTTTTGTTCTGCCCCTTCCCAAAATCCCACTCTTTAAGGCAAGTCATATATAGTTCTTTTTTTAAAAAAAAATGACATTTTTTAAACCAGCAACTGTAGAAATAATTTTTTATTTGATTATCTTACCAATGTAATTACCTGGATGTAGTTGGGGATGTTTTTTTGGGGGGGGTAGGGGAAAACTGTATTTGATTGTTTGTATTTGATTATATGTTGTTCTTATATTCAACTAATAAAATATTCAAAAAACAAACCAACAAACAAAGAGATTCCACCCACTCTACATATATGTTGCAATTTATGTCCAAAATTTGGTGAATGTCAATTTGCACATATGAATGTGATCAACACTAGCTGAATTATATGAGACCCAAACAAAGATATATATTTCCCCCCAGTTTTTAGACATATTTGAGTTAATGCTCATGATTACATTTGGGTGAAGGCAACATTCATCAGCGCTATTGAGTTTTCAGACACTCATAAAAATTCAAATGGGATTGTCAATATTCACATGTGAATAGGGGCATTAACCGGTGTGTGTGTGTGTGTGTGTGTGTGTCACAAACCTGCTAAACTCTGGCTGCTAAAATAGAACCCGTATTAGGACATCTTACAGTACTTCCAGAAAGCATAAGCGGTTGGACTTTGGCTGCATTCAAATGTGGGGATTATTGTATTTGTTTTCATAAAATCATATAATTGAAGAGTTGGAAGGGACCCAAAGGGTCATCTAGTACAACCCCCTGAAATGCAGGAATCCCAGCGAAAGCATCCATGACAGATGGCCACCCAACCTATGCTTAAAAACCTCCAAGGAAGGAGAGTCCACAACCTCCCAAGGGAAACTGTTCCACTGTTAAACAGCGCTTACTTGGGTCCCTTCCAACTTTTAAGATTCTATGAACTATGTGTGGTGTAAAGAAGTACCTTCCTTTGTGTGTCTTGAAAGTTCCAACAGCCAACCTCACTAGATGGCCCTGGGTTATAAAATAGGGAGAAAAGCTTCTCTCTATCCACTTTCTGAGCTCATCTTCCCATGGGAGTGCACAAACCTAAGGCTTGCTGTGGCTTGCTTTTTGCTTGCTCATGTTCCACTAAACTATGGTTTAATATGACATGCAAATGCGGTCACTGTACAACAGTGGACAGAATTGGTCTCTGCAGTCAGCAGTTTGACTTCACCTCCATTGTCTCTTACACCTTTGCACTCCATTGTTTCTTGAGACAGACAGATTCCAACAAATTCATCACAGTTGCATCTGGAACTCAGGGCAGTTTATAGGGAATTCTGTAATTTTCTGCTCACGTGAATCTTGTAAGGGGAAAGTGACCACTGATGGAGCTTTATGGTTCTGTGAACTGCCCTGAGGGCTTATGATGAAGGACAATATATCAATCAATCAATCAATCAATCATATAAATAAATAAATAAATGGTGGAGGGAGGGGCATTTTAACTTGGGTTTCCTATGAAAGCCCATCCTAAATCACTCCACTCCAATATCTCTCAAAACTGAATAATTACAAAGTCTTTCCTTTCCTTCACAAAGTTGCACTTAAATTTGTCAGTTCATTTTGTCAGTGACATTTTATACTCTTACAATTCATGTGTTCATGGCACGGCCTAGGACCCAGAAAACTTCACATTTTATTCTTCAATCCCTGCTTAATTAAGAGTTAACAAATAGGGATTAACAAATTCATCCTTTGTTTAGTATAATTTTATCCTGTCCCACCCGCCACCCCCCACCCCCCAGAAACACTAACTGACAAAATGGATCACAGCAGCTGAAAGTTAATACAAATAGTTCCACATCCAAAATACTGCTTACATAGTAAGTGAAATTTCATCTGGAGCCAACCACAAGTAGTATCTTGAATAACGTTCAAAACAGATTCCCCACAAGAATTAAATCGTTTTTCTAAACACACCAACATTAAAGGAAATTCAGCTCCTCAGGCACTACATTTCCAACCCTCTAGGGTATACTCATTTCAATCTTACCTGCAATGAATACAATCTGTAAACCATTTTGTAATACTTTCCTTTTCAATTTGGCAGAAATCAAATAAAAAGGTCATTATTTGGGGGGGAGGACAATAAAGCAGCCGAAGGTATTTTTGCACATTTTTATTGCATCCAATCACCTGGCTGAACAGGTTTTAAAAAGAAAAGCGGCCTGCATGTTTCACCACGGCTATAGTAAAAGCTTTCCAAACCACTGCTGTCTGTCTTCCTCATCCCCACATATAGATGCCTCTGGGTTGGATTAAATCTTAGCTTTCCCCCAGCACCACTCCCCTACATATGGTGGGAAACAAGACCATATCTCCCCTCCTCACATGTACATCCTGCACTTCAACACTACCGGAGGTCAATTCACAAGCAGGCATCATGTCCTTAATGCATAAATCCATAAAATCCCAAGTACTGGGGCCCATATCAAGCATCCGATTCCTGGATTTCTTCTAGGATCATCTCAAATTTCATCTGGAATATTGACTAAATCATCCAGGCTTGGGCACATCTAAGACTGTTATGCCCACACATTCAGTGCTGTCAGATTCAAGACAGTCAGATGGGATAGAAGACAAGGGAAGGAGCATTATTACTCTGCATAAAGGAACAGATCTGGATTAAAGGATCCTCTGATCTCTCCTTAGTACTACGAGTTTACTGAAAGCCAGTGTCTTCCTCGACACAAAGAGAGGCTTGCGGTTTAAACAAGGTTGCCTTCTGTAGTTCAACTTTTCTTCTGTTCCTTTATAAGTGCAGCACAAAGTAATACTAATGACTGTTTAAAAAGTTTAAATGTGGTAACAAATAATCTCATTTTGTATGTAAATGAATTAGCAGAACCTTCCAGTAAATCACAAAGGTCCTTACAGCCAAATGCTGCAAAATAATCTTTCTAAATACATGCACTGATAACATTATTACAACTGGAAAGGGATACCAAGTATGGGGAACAAAAATCAAACCCCACAAATAATCTTAATTTCAAGAGAAGTGTGCATCTGAGGCCCTTTAAACCTTGGAAGTGAACCTAAAATGCATTCTAAATCCTAGGTCCCAGCAGTAAACACCTCAAGTAAGCCCATTACGTATTCTAAGTGGTACCAATTTATCTTATCATATAAACCTAGAATATTAATAGTTAAACAGCCAGAGTTTAAAGTACGTGGAACAGTGGAATTATTATTCATTTACATGCCTCCGCACCATCCTTCACTTCTCTACAGTATCTGGCTGCTCTGAGTCTCATATGCAATGCAACCGAGTGCTAAATTACCAAGTCTATGCACAACCAGAATATATCCTTTGTCGGTCCATTAAGACATCTATATTAGAACTAGATTGTTCAAAGTTTTCCATCTAGCCTCCCACGAGGCAGACAGAAAGGTTGGGATAGAAGAAGACTCAAGGACAGACAACACAGAGAGGGAAAATGCCACGGGAAAGGAAGGAGGCGGATACAAAGAAGATGTTACGTTGAAAAGAATGGGAGAGAAGCATATCATGCAACTAGGAACAAGCACCACTTTGTAGGCAGCAATCAATTCTACAAGGCCTTAAAAATGAGAGTATTAAGCTTGAAGTGTAAGGCAGAGACAAAAAGGAAATTAGTGGGGAAAAAGGAAGGGGATATGCAAGGTCATCAAAGTAGAGGTGTTTTGTAGGGAAATGTAAGAGGCAAGGAGAGCAAAGGGCAATACGTGTTATGTTGGACAAGTTAGGATCAATTTGTTCAGAAGGATGCCAACAAAGCAGTGACACACTTTAGCAACCTGCAATCCAAAGCAGTCAGTAACCTGTATCCAATTATGGTCAGTTTAGGCCACAGAAGCAGTAATCCTGGCAGCAGCAAGAGTGGCTACTGGAAAAAGGATGAAGAAGAAGAGATGGATCAGCAGCTGAAATGATCAATGAGGACAAAAGAAAGAAGTTTTGCAGGAGGTGGAGATATAAAAATAAATATAAAGCCATTGGATTTTTAGAAGCCATAAAATTCAACACTGCTGGGATATTATTGCTTTAAGGCTGAGGTCTTGCGCATAAGTGCTTGGAAGTAAGACCCATGGCAATGAGATTTTACTTCCAGTTAAAAATGCAGAAGAACTGCGGAGTGAAACATTCCCTGCACCCTCTTCCTTGACCCCAAGCTTTTCCTCTGTTGCAGAACGGAAAACACACAGAGCAAATCTACACAGCGGTCTTTTGCATCTACATTTAGCTGTTGTAATGCTAAGTAAGAGCATGTACACCAATCACTTGTTGATTTCTGGCCAGTTCACACTAGAGGCAAGGGCTATGGAAGGCTGTAGAGTTAGCAAAGTAACCTCTGGCACTGCACCATTCCAGCTGTTTGGCGGATGTTCCCTTCTACTCTTGTAAATACTAGAGCAGAAAGCTGATATGAAGGGGTAGCTACATCTCCAGTGTATACCTTTAAAGGCAAGGAATGAGATTCTTACTAAACATCAGGAAGAACTTTCTGGTGGTAAGAACTGTTCAACAGTGGAACAGACTGCCTTGGAAGGTGGTGGATTCTCCTTCAATGAAGGTTTTGTAAACAGAGGTTGGCTGGTCATCTGTCAGGGATTCTTTAGCTGTGATTGCTGCATTGCAGGTGGTTGGACTAGATGACACTTCAGGTCCGTTCTAACTCTACAATTCTGTGATTCTGTGAAGTGTTAGACCTTCATGTAGAATTAATGTACTTTCTCACTACACAAGAAACCAAAATTATTAATTGTTGGGAATGCTAAACTGGGAAACCTGAATTCGAATCCAGACCATTGTGGGAGTTCTCACCTCCTTTTACATGTTACTAATAACTAACAGCAATAGATAATAAGCAACATCTATCACTCCTCTCTACAAAGACAACATAATTTTTCATCAAATTCCCAATGTACTTCTACAAGCCTGTAACATAACAGCCCCAAAATGGAGACTCCATGTTCAAAGGCAGTGTACCTTGAATAACACATGCTAGGGATAAAATAGTGGCTTTTTCCATCATACCATTCTTAAAAACTTATGACAGCATCTGGCTTGCCACAGGGTGTTGGGCTCAATGCACTAGCAATCCAATTTTTTATGTTCTTAACACTGTACTTTGTTTTCAGAAGCTGATCATGCAGACAATCCAGCACATCTGGTAAAAAGTTGACAAAGAGAGGAAGTCAGATGCTGAGATTGGCTTGCATTTTATGGTTCCATAAGGAATCAGGCTCTAAAATTCAATGTGTATTATTAAAAACAAACTGCTTTCAGTAACAGTAACAACAAAAAATCTATTTCTGGGGATTGTTTGCAGAAATAAAATGTTTATTCCCTACGGCAGTATTACAAACTGTAAAGATAAGTGGTAAACTGTTCCTGAACAGATAAATCAAGTGCTGTAATGCAACAGAGAAAAGAAGAAATGGAATATCAGATTTTCATTAGCTAACTGAGTAGAATGCTATGCCTCCCAGAGTCATTATCCCATTCTAGAAACTTTTAATCCATGTCATCCATGGTCCAAGATACGCTGATTACAAGAAAAATATGACAACTTATTTGTACATCTCTTTCTTGCCATATGCTAGAGTGCTGGCCTCTATTGTGATGTGAACTTTATAGGACAGGTTTTGACAGCTAGATATAATACTGTCCCATTTTCAGACTTTTCAGAACCACAGTAGCCATATTTGAGCAGTCACTCCTGGCAATTAATAATTATGTGGGGGAGAATGCCACCCTCCAGTGTTGTGCCCCACCATGGATGAATAGGAGTAAATATCTGCAGAGAAGAGGCACGTATGCAAACTAGTCACTTCCAGTGGTTACTTTCAGTCTGTTAGCACTTTAGAGCGTATCTTTCACCCATTCAGGTAGATGCCAATATATGCCCCTCATGCAATAAAGTGCACCTTCATAACCAACCCCAAGAAAGTGGTGCATTGTGATAAACAGCACTACAGCACTCAATGTGCTTTTTTAAAAAATGACTTTTTACAGTAAAAGGAAAAAGTAATGGAGAAATGTATTTTAGAGTGTGGGATAACTACCACTTGACAGTGGTATAATATAAAATCCATGCAAATTTTGTGCAAACAACTCAGGAGTAACACTCAATAAACAGATCAATCTGGAAGCAATCGGAGAAAAGGTTAAGAACAGCACTAGCAGTCAGTGCATTAAGGGAAGAGAACTTTGCTACTTTCACTTCCATGCCTTAGTGCATGGAATAGTGACAAAGGACCAGGCTCTGAACCTTCTGAACCAGCAGGAACATCCTGTCCCCAAACACATCATCCAGTCATGACACTAAGGCTAGCTGTTGTCCCAGGAGCGAAATATTCAAACCAGGCCATTGCATGTGATGTTTCAGTGTCAGTAAGGATGGCTGCAAATGGTTTTCTCCTTGTGATGCTGCGCCTGTCACAGCTCAAGGATGAGAGTAGCATTTTAGCTGTCTTTCGTTCAAGCCAAGGTGATGTTAAATAAGAATTTTCTCAAAATGAGAAAAGGTGAGAGGTAAAAATGCCCCCGATGGAAGCTTGGTCTTTAAGGAATAGCAGGAATCTGTATTTCAGAATGTTGTTAAACGAAGGGAGCTGCTCTCTGGATTTTGAGGCGTTATACAATCGTGCAAATGTTACTTGGTTTTTTTTTTATGTGTTGTGATGTATGGTAAACCACCCTGAGATTATACACTAAAGGATAGGATACAATTATAGGATACTTTGCCTGATGCCTAAAATATAATGCGAGTCTGTGCCAGACAAGCTTCCTTGGGAAGGGAATTCCTCCAATGGGGCACCATGGCTGAAAGTGTGATTTGACTGTTGAAAGGTGGTACAGAAATTGATTGATCAATAACCATTTCTCACATGTTGATCAGAAGCAGAGAGGATTATTGAGATATGGATAAGAAAGAAAAAAATGAAGGAAGAACTTCAGTAACAAACAGCAATCTGTAACAAACACCAACATCAGCATTTCAAATAAATTTAGTAATTCAGTTCATGACAACCACTCAAAATCAACTATTATAATAATTCATCCAAATAAAAAAATGTTTCAACAAAAACTGGTAATAGCAGCAATAAAAGCAGTACAGTGGTAACTTGGTTTACAGACTTAATCAATTCAAGAAATCCGTTCTTAAACCAAGGTGTGCTTTCCCATAACAGCGAGGGACTCAATTTACAAAAGGAACACACTCAACAGGAAGTGAAACATGTTCTGCTTCCAAGGCAAAGTTCACAAACCAAAACACCTACTTCTGGGTTTGCAGCGTTCTTAATCCAAGTTGTTCATAAACTAAGCTGTTCTTAAACCAAGGTACCATTCTGTACATAGTATGGTATAAGAATAATTTTTCAAAACAATCCAACTGATAATCATAATTCAATTCAGTTATATACCATAACTAACAAAAGAAAACTATATTAAAAACTCCACAGAACTCTAAAAAATATAAGCCTTATTCACAAAACTCCTCATGAATTCAATGAATGAACGAGGAGGGTGGAACCACTCTCATTAGCCACACTTGAGCATCAGCGTGTGCCTTCGGCATTCAGCTGAACACGTGAAAACGGTTCCTGCACATGTCTTTTTATTTTTAGATATCCATTTTACTTCAAACTGTACTCCTGACTAATACTTCTGTGCAACAAAGGGGGGGGGGACTACTGAGGGTGTTTGTCAGCCTTACTGTCAAGGAAGTCAAAGGCAGATATGTAGGAGAAGAAAGATTATCACATTAGACACAGGAGAAGAAAGATTAACTTATGAGAGCTATGAGACCAGAAAGATGAGTGGACTGCAGGAGACTGGGTGGCTCAGGGAGATTGGTGATGGGCCACAGAAGCTTTTTGCCTCTGGATCATTGGTTCATAGCCAGCCTACCTCAGCTGTGACTGAACACTATTAACATCTGATGGGCTTCAGATGCCCTCCAAAGAAACAAATTGGTAGTACCCATAAGGGCCAGTGCAGAAGTCTATTAAAAGCAGAGTTCAGATCAAATGCTGCAGTTTTGTTAAACTGTTGTGGTGTGCCAAAACAGCTGTGTGGCTTCCGTAATACATTTATATTTTTTTGTTAAACCTGCTACCCGTGCATTTATTGTGTCAGCATTCTAGTGATGCTGTTGTCATCCCTGCAATGAGCGGAGAGGAGGGAGAACTTTAAGTGGTTAAGTTTTAAGACTATGAAACTCGAGATACAGCAGCACTGCCACACGCATACCCAAAGCCAAAAACATCCAAGTCCACAAGGCTGCAAATCTTCCTAATTCGCTTACCTGGGAGTAAGTCCCACTGACCTCAAAGATAAAATCACAACCATAAAACCTTCCACTGTGAGTGGTTTCCTCCTTGTGACATTTCAACCCCTTCCTGCATGCAGCAAAATGCTTCCTTACACTGTGCAGGGCTGACCATAAAAACCTATTAAACAAAATGCACACAAGTGACACCCAGTGCCTTTAGTTGATGCAGACAATTAATTATACTGAAGGAATGGCTGCTTAAACGAAAACAACTAGACTCTGAACAGACAGAAGGATTTTCTGCAACTATCGACTGCTCAAGGCTGGGGTAATAGATTTAAAGGGCAATCCAAATCCTGCTTAGGCTGAGCTATGTGAGGCTTAGATTGAGTGGAGGTGTCCCTCAGCTCAGCTCTGACAAGTGAGTCAGCCTCCTGCTGGCCACCAAATAGCCAGGAGGCCTGCTGTTGATATCCTCATTGGGGGAAACCCAGCAAAAAGCCCCAAAGAGAAAGGAAGAGGCTGTGCTGGCCTCCGATCTGTTGTATCCAAAGCCAATCTCACAGCCATTGGCAGCTGGCATTGGGCACAGATCGAACTCAACTAGTGCACCAGTCTGGAGATGTCACAATTGTCCTGTCTCCTCACAGGAACTATAATTGGCTAGGCCAGGCATAGGCAAATTCGGCCCTCCAGATATTTTGGGACTACACCTCCCATCATGCCTGACCACTGGTTCTGTTAGCTAGGAATGATGGGAGTTGTAGTCCCAAAACAGCTGGAGGACGGAGCTTGCCTATGCCTGGGCTAGGCAATGAATGTACCAGTTGTTCCACCACTCTGCAAAGCCCCATTAGTGGTGGGGGACAGTTAGGATTTAATTCTTATAAAATCAAGATTTTTCACATGCCTAATCCCTAATTTCAATTTGATTCATAATAAGCAAGCATTTTATTTATTAAATTTCTATCCCAAAGGGGCCCAGGAGTTGCAAACCACCACTATTAAAACAATTAAACTTGTAAAAACAACCAATTATCCACACACTTAATAAATTCAAAGTTACCAGGGGTGTGTATTTCAGCCATCAGAATTATATACACAATCCCTTTCTCTATCGTTCACTCTGTTGCTATGTTTGTTTTCTTCACTATCTTGGAAGCAAGAGCAACGTATAACCTACTTAAGTTGTCATGGCCCAGAGAATACAAAAAGAGGCTGATCACATCCAGTTCTTAAGATCATTTGCTAATTGCACATATAGTGCTCAGGTATAAAAGAGTGTGAGGGCTTTACAGGTTTCCAGCTGTTTCTGAGGACCAATATGGGCATGATGTTGATTGCATTTTTACAATTAACATCTCGTTTTTAACTTTTATAAACAGCAGGGTCAGGAAAGCAGCAGTGAGACTGTGGTATGTGAGAATAGTGGGATTTACACCACAAACACACACACACACACACACACACACACACTGCAGTCTCAATGAATATCACTCAACTGAAGTTGTCATTTCTCACACTGGAAATGAGTGTCTTCCAATGGGGTCAAATAGCTGTGGGAGGGGATTTTCACAAAGACTGTGGCATTGGGGGGGCACAGCATAGCTCCAATCCTGATTGCCCCTTTATTCAACATCTCTGAAGGTGCTACCAACTCAGGACAATGACCTTGGAAGGATTTTCAAGAAGGTATATGAAGCTCCTTGATGGCTGCCAGAGATGATAAACAGCAATTGGCTTGCAAGTTAGTGTTGGCGTGACTTTGAAGTCAATAAATACCACTATGTTCAGTGAATATTACTTCAGAAAGGCGAAGGGACAATGCTTAGCATTAAAGAGCTTTCCATGGAAAAGGTCCTAGATTCAATGTATGGTAGGGTTGGGAAACCTTGGAGAGCCACTGCCAATCAGCAAAGAGAATACTGAGCGCAATGAACCAGTGGTCTGGCTCGACATAAGACAGCTTCCTTTGCAGCGTGTTTGCTTTCACTTCTGCATTGCCTTATTCAACAGCAGCAAACAAGTCGGCATGGAAAACCAGGCACTGCTGCAGTTATATGGTTCATGCTTGGTAAATAGAGTAATTTCAGTCACTGGCAATCTAGCACATTTCAGGAGCACTAAATTTATTTAAAATTTGACATGTGCCATCATCTATCATAGGCATCATTGCAAGTAGCATTATCTATCTCTCCACACTTCCAGTCTATTCAAATGCTCACCCATTTACCATGGAAATAGTTCATTTCAAAGGAAGCCCATTCACAAACAGCCCATTTTATTAAATGAATAAAGCAGCAAATGAGAACTGATTTCTATTACGTTCATTTTTTTCCCTTGATCAAATTTTATATTCAAAGAGCCAGGGAGGAAATGCAGGGAGCACTTTATTTAGAGAGAAGCCCTTCAGTCCTTTGGAGCCCTGGAAGATTCACGGAACTACTCTGCAATTTTCTTTTTATTCTATCAATAGAGGAATTCTCAGGTACAGAAACAATGGCTGTTTGCACACCTCCCCATCACCTCCTGCATCAAAGGCATCTCATATATATATTTCTTATTTTCACTTTCCCCTCCATTCTCTTGAATCTGTAAGATATATTCCTTTCTATGTAACTACTCAGAAGACACAAAAATGAATTTCTATTTCAGGAATAAGACAGATTTGCCCATATAATTGGAACCTTACAAACCAGATGCTTCCCAAGCCCCCCTCCGCAAAAAAATATTTGCTCTAAACTAGGGTTGGGGAGTCCTCCAAGACAGTGTGGGAGGTGGCACTGGGGAGCGTCCATTCTGTGTCATGGGAACCTCCTTAGAACCTAACTCGCTTCCACATATCAAAAGGGTCCTTACATTCGTGAAACAGCAAGCCTACATTCAGTCCATGATCTCTACTGCTCTGTTATGGAAATACAACACCTGCAGAAATTGCATGTAGTGTAGAGTAACATAAAAGCTTCAAATTTTGTTTGATCATCTGGAAAAGCTGGTGCAAAGTAAAACTAGTGAAAGACACTGTGGTGCAATGGTCAGAGTATTGGACTTGGACTGGGGGTTCTTGATTCAAATCTCCATTCAGCCATGAGGCTTATTCGTTCACTTTGAACTAACTATAGTGCTTCTCATTGTAATCTACCTCCCAGTATAGGACAAAAAGAATAGTCTCATGTATACTGCCCAGAAACCCTTGGATGGAGCACAAAGATAATAATAAAACAATATCAAGATCACAAAAGCAGAGATTATGTGCTGCAGCCTGCACCATGCGTAGGAAGAGAGGGAACAACATTAGACAGACCAAACCCCTCATTCTTCTTAAATGGGCATCTTTATTTTTATCAGGCTGTCTCTGCTAGTCAGTCTTCTAATCATCTGGACTTGGCTCAACCTACTCTCAATACTGGTGTGGCATTAAAAGTGCTGAATGAATAACAAGGCATCAGACCAAATTGTACAAAACACCCTAAAGCAAAAAGCAACTGTTTTACACAACCCAAGTTATGCAACCAAAAACCAAACACAAAATGGCTGAAAGCCCTATTCTTTCACAGGTGGCTATTAAATTTATTATTTATTACCTTTTTCAAATGTCTTAAAATATGGCTATATTATAAATTGTTGCAGTTTTGTGGCCACCTTTATTTCTAACACTGACTTCCTCTGAGATGACCCCCTTCTTTTGTGTAACAGAGAGGAATCTTTGATTCCACATAGCTTGGGAGTCTAGCCTTGAACAAAAGACATGGTGCATATTGTACTGTATTCATTTTTATTTCATCAGTTTTTATTTTTAAAATGGATTAAACTGGCTGAAATGTAGGTTAGGGTGTGAACCTTTGGATACTGAAGTCCTACTGAATACAGTGCAGTTTACTCCCATGCAAGCACGCCTAGGATCCATGGCTCTACTTGATATAGACCCTGGAGCCCAATCCCAGTTTTACTAATGCAGCAAATTTACAAAGATCTCAGAAGCCTGTTTTGTACATTTTGCAGGAAATGGGAAAAGGAACTTACATGCTTCATGATCATCTTCTCATTTACAATAACTTCCGGTGCCATTTTCAAATTGGCAGGAGGTTATCAAGGCTGTTGCTGCTGAGGAGACCTCCCTGGCCTGAGTTCACAAACCTACATTTGCTGATCAACCTAGTGCTTAGAGAAGGGAAGAAATTCTTTGCTGCAACAGGAAAACCATCAATTTTTGCCTTCTGCCACGCCCCACACAGCAATTGCTGCAGCTGCAGCCACCCTGATGAAAAATATGGCCAGCTGGCTGGTGTACTCATCATACAAACACACACATAGGCAAACCAGGCAGCCAAGCAGGAAGTCATGTGTGTAGAAACCATGGTGGTGTTAGAGGGGAGAAACTGTGGCCTGAGCAGAGAATGTGCTCTGGGAGGCTACTAGAACTTCAAGTAAATCAGGAAGCAGTGTGGTGAGGGCTATGGAAAGCTCATAGCCACCACCTATTTCCAAATTAAGGACTATCACTCATGCTTGAAAGTTGTGGGGGCTATATATACTCCATTTTTTTGTTTTGTTTCTTGGAGCCAGGTGGAGGAATACCCTTTAATAACGACTTGCCAAAAGATTGTTTGGGTAAAAAACAAGATAACAGCCACAAAGTTCACATTAAGAGCTGGTAAAGACTAACAAATCCATTTTTAAAGAGATAAGAAGATGTATTTGGCGTGAGTAAGAGTTTTTGACGGTGGGGTTTTGCAAATCAAACACCTGTGTAAATTACAATAGTCAAAATGTTTGTGAAGTGTATTAATTCTGTTCATTTGGTGGCTTTAAATTAACATAACATATACATCATTCTCATGTACATGGCAGGGGTTGAAATGTAGCTATTTCACTTGTTCTGCAATACTCTGATTCTAATTTAGGTATATATATAGATATATATATATATGATTTTTAAAAATATATATATTATTGAGCTTTGCCATCACATTTGTGAATACATCAGGACTGCACACTCCCTTTCGTTAAGTGAAGATTTTCAGTTTCAAATAAGTGTGCTGGCTCCATGGAATTGTTCTGAGGCCTGCCAACCATGTATTGCCTATCCCTCACAAACACGATATAAACACTGTTAAAACAAGTGTATGATCAATATTACAACAATAATGAGCATGCTCAAATGGGGAGAAAGATAAGGCCCAGTGAGCAACCTTAACACCTGCTATATCTGGATTGTTCCTAGTTTTCTATTAACACTGTTATTTTCCCATGAAGTGACTTTTGTTTGATCCTTCCAGTTTCCTACTTAGCATGTTTTTAAGGTGTTAAAAATAGATGCAAGAACAGGAGGAGGGGGGAAATAACAGGTAGATTCTGCTTTCTTCAGATGGGAAAAAATACAGCTCTTTCTGTTAAACAGATTACCCAAATAAACATCAAAAGCTCAGATATGTTAACAGGGAAACTATTTGCACGAGATGCTTCAAAGCAGACAGATCATGCCAAGAATGAGAAGACCAAAACAATTACACATTAATAAATGTAAAAAAAAACCAGAGGCTGAAAGGCGAATAATGCATCTATGAACTCCTGCTTAATTTTGATGACACGCAGGGAAAAATAAAATAAAATGATGTCCTTGTAGCAAACTTCACCTAAAGGCGCCAGTTCCTTACAACTTACACTGTCTCAGCTCCCCCCCCCAATTTTTTTTTTTTTTACAGAAGGCTAATGTGGAAATATTATGGCTTATCTAAGGCCACCAGCATACACTCCAACATTTCTCCAATGAAAATAGGGATATCCTATTCCATAATAATAATAATAATAATAATGATGGTAATAATACTTTTATTATTTATACCCCGCCCATCTGACTGGGTTGCCCCAGTCACTCTGGGTGGCTTCTAATATATATAAAACATAATAAAGCAACAAACGTTTTTTTAAAAACTAAACTTCCCCTATACAGGGCTGTTTTCAGATGCCTGGTTGTATAGTTTACTTATCTCCTTGGCTTGGTTGCATAACTCCATAATAATAATAATAATAATAATAATAATAATAATAATAATAATTTATTATTTATACCCCGCCCATCTGGCTAGGCCTCCCCAGCCACTCTGGGCGGCTTCCATAGAAACCAAAAATACAGTAAAATATCACACGTTAGAAACTTCCCTGAACAGGGCTGCCTTAAGATGTCTTCTGAATGTCAGGTAGTTGTTTATCGCTTTGACATCTGCTGGAAGGGTGTTCCACAGGGCGGGCGCCACTACCGAGAAGGCCCTCTGCCTGGTTCCCTGTAGCTTTGCTTCTCGCAATGAGGGAACCGCCAGAAGGCCCTCGGCGTTGGACCTCAGCGTCCGGGCAGAATGATGGGGGTGGAGACGCTCCTTCAGGTATACTGGACCGAGGCCGTTTAGGGCTTTAAAGGTCAACACCAGCACTTTGAATTGTGCTAGGAAACGTACTGGGAGCCAATGTAGGTCTTTCAAGACCGGTGTTATATGGTCTCGGCGGCCGCCCCCAGTCACCAGTCTAGCTGCCGCATTCTGGATTAGTTGTAGTTTCCGAGTCACCTTCAAAGGTAGCCCCACGTAGAGTGCATTGCAGTAGTCCAAGAGGGAGATAACCAGAGCATGCACCACTCTGGCGAGACAGTCCGCAGGCAGATAGGGTCTCAGCCTACGTACCAGATGGAGCTGGTAAACAGCTGCCCTGGATACAGAATTGACCTGTGCCTCCATGGACAGCTGTGAGTCCAAAATGACTCCCAGGCTGCACACCTGGTCCTTCAGGGGCACAGTTACTCCATTCAGGACCAGGGAATCCTCCACACCTGCCCGCCTCCTGTCCCCCAAAAACAGTACTTCTGTCTTGTCAGGATTCAACCTCAATCTGTTAGCCGCCATCCATCCTCCAACCGCCTCCAGACACTCACACAGGACCTTCACCGCCTTCACTGGTTCTGATTTAAAAGAGAGGTAAAGCCTGGGTATCATCCGCATACTGATGAACACCCAGCCCAAACCTCCTGATGATCTCTCCCAGCGGCTGCATGTAAATGTTGAAAAGCATACCCTCCAACATTTCTGTGATGAAAACAGGGACATCCTAAGGAAAAGCAGGACATTCCGGGATCAAATAAAAAACCTGGATGGCTTCTGTAAATCCTTGAAAATAGGGACACTTCGAAGGTGAGGGAAGACTTTTAATGGGGGACCTACTTTCTGCCTTCTCCTCGTTTTAAGCATTGCACTGCTTACGTTTGTTCTCTCTCTGATAAAGAGACAGTGGAGGCCTTTAATAATCAATTTTCTTCCTCGGACTTAGGATGAGAATATCACCAAAAAAACCAAACCCCACTATTTTTATATTGCCTATGATTTTACAGAGACAAACACACAATGCATTAAAACAGAAAAAAACAAGCAAGTTACTGATTCAGAAAGAAAGCTTAAGGAAAGCTGTTTTGGTTTCTTTGACTTCCATCTTCTATTCTCCACAGCGCCTTCAGTTCTGGTAGCTGCGAAGTGAGCCCCTAAAGCTTTTTCATTAGAGTAGATTTCAGTTACTGGTTCACAGTAATTCCAGCAAAGTGAACCAAATGGAACACGCTCAGTCGCCTGGAACCCTTTTCTTCAGAATTTGCTCCCCTCGGGAATACTGTATAGGCTATAAAAATCAGTCTACTTACCTGGCGTGACAAGATCCAGAAATCAACTACTAGATAGGCCCCCCAATTACAGTTCCTTCTCAACCATTAGGGAATCCATTAAACTCTCTTAAAAGATATCAGCCACACTGCGTTTAATCCCCCACACACATCGCCACGAAGCTTTAAACAGACTTGTTTACTCATATAGAATTTTGCTCAGTGCTATTTTTCTAGAAAAAGAGGCGCCGCAACTCACCACAAACACCACCCTCGTTCTCTTAGAATGGCAATGGCGCCCACCTGAGAGGTGGAAAAAAGCCCTGATTTTACTATTGTAAATTAGTACTAGGGTTATTTAGTGAACCAGGAAGACTCTGGGTTAAACTACTACTTCTGCCAAAAACATGACTTGAGGCAAGCTGCTTAACCTCAGCACACATAATAATAATAAATAATAAAATAATAATAATTTTACTTTACAAGATGTGAACCCTCTCAGGTATGCATGCCAGGAATAATCACACTTGCTTCTTCACTTTGTCAAGAGTTCCTGGGGTTGGTTTATGACTGAGTTTAACCTGGAGATTCTTTTGCATCTGAAATACTCTATTGCATCCAATGTGCAACAGGACTTCCGTTTTCTCTCCACCCCACACCTCATATCTTCTGCTGAGAGTCCTCCAGCCCTCTGTAGCTGCTTTTGAGGGCACTTTGGAGGTGGAGCTGTGTACAGCAGGAGAGGAAGAGGAAGTTCCTTTGCAGAAAGAGGAAGTCTGTTGCAGGAGCAAATATACAGCAGAGGATGCAGACCATGGTATTTTGGTATTTTGACTTATTAGCCATCTTGAGCAGGTGAGATACCATCATTTTAACTAAATTACCTGCAGTTTTAATCTCTTTTATTTTTCAGCTGACTGGATTGCAAATTGCAGGTTCTGCCTACCTCTGAGGCTGTGGGAAAACAAGCTGTTGCTATGCTTCCTTGCCTGCTATAGAACCAGGGCTTTTTTTTTACAGCTGGATACTATTGCCATTATGAGAGGCTTTGTGGTGAGTTCCGGCACCTCTATTCTTGAAAAATAGCATTGCATAGAATCATAAAATTGTAGAATTGGAAGGGCTACAGTGGTCATCTAGTCCAACCTCCTGCAATACAGGAGTCTTTTGCCTAATATGAGGCTTGATCCCATGCTCAGGGCTTTTTTTTCATTATCCAGAACTTAGTTCCAGCATCTCTCAGGTGTGCGTCATTCTAAGAGAACGAGGGAGGTGTCCATGGTGAGTTCCGGCACCTCTTCGTTTTTTAGAAAAATAGCAGTGCTCATACTGTGCGGACTGAACTATCCGTAGAAAATCAGAACAGTGAAGCTCAGTGGTACCAGCACTAACATTGGGTTGGAGGGGGCCATGGGCAAGGTGACCACAGCAAGACCTCAAGTAGGCTTACCAGGCAATGGTGGGCATTAGTAGTGAAACTGATACTAGGAAGCGCTTGGCAAAGTAGCAAGAGCAGCACCAGCTTTGATTCCCCAAAAATGACTCAAGAACCTGATAGAGCCCCATTATTCTTATTTCGCCGTCTGTTATACATAGGTCAGCAGCCACTTTCTTAGCCATGTCTGATCAACGTGGTAGAAAAGGAACAAAACGATGCTGCAACTCTTTAATCATTTTTTTAATAAAACAGAAAAAAAGCCTTCCTTTCGTTTGATCTCCCACATCCCATATATTACCAATTCTGGAACAAGCTCCACCAAGGATCTATAAACTAACATCTCAACATACCGTGCCACGCTGTGGCCATTTTCTAAGTTAACTTTGACAGGAACTAACACAATCTTCAAAAACATCGTAAACTTTGCTTCGGAGCTGACACTCTATTGCTGCTTTGTGCATTACAGAAGTCGTATCCGGAGCTGAGGAAAGCCTATCTAGTGCTGGTCAGATATATGCCTTTTTGTCATCACCTCGAGACGCTATCTTTCAATTAGATTTAAAAAGAAGACGACGGAGCCGAGTGGGGGTGGGCAAGAGAAGCAGCTATAAGGAAGTGCCTTCTGGAAATGTTCTTTGGTATCCATATGTAGGTTAGATCTGCTGCTGTTAATGCTAACTATGGTGGCTAAGCAAACTGGCAGCTGAGCAGTAGTGTGAGTGTTTTGCTTTGCCATTTAGGAAGCCAGCATTCATTCATCATCATGGCTTCTCTCCCAGGTCAAGTGGGGTTGACGCTACAAAGGAAACAAGTTCATTCAGCCCCAGTGGGACAGTGTGTTTCACATTACTCAAGAGTGTCCTCGAATTTTCAACAAATATAATGTGCTTTATTATCACTGACTCCAGGGGAGGGCAAGGAATGGTTGATCAGCCACACTAGAAAGTTTTTAGTTATTACTTTTAAGAAACAATAACTCCCCCCCCCCCCGTTTCTCTAAAATTGTTTCTCTAAAAATGCAAATTATGCATGAGAGGAAGGTATGGATAAGTATAGCCCTGGTCTCAATTTGCGGGGAGGGAACAGTGAAAGCAAAACCATCACCTTATACTAATTTGAAGTCTTCATATGTGTAGAAATACATGTATGACATTGAACTGCTCCATAGTTAAGGGCTAGGATGACCAAATGTAAAAGAAAATGGGGTGCATGTATATTTAAAAGTTGCAGAGTAGAGGGAAACACAATAGATAAGATTGTCAGGCCAGGCAAGGAAAAAACCTTCCTGATAAAATTTCCTTTATTCCATTATTAACAGTGCAAGAGCCCTGTCCTTCTTTGCATTTTATCAGTGGTCAGGAGAGTATCAATATTTGGAAATCATGCTAGAATACTTTTTTGGAAGGTCTTCTTTGTTGGAGGCAAGTCATCCCATTATGCAGTGTGAGGCCCATGAAAGGTAAGCATTTTTACATCATCATCATCTACAACAACAACAAATATTATATTTTTAATTACAAGATAAGGCACTTGCGGGATTTTCTGGATCAGGTACCAAAACAACTTGACCAGCTTTGGATTTTGGATGGGCTCTGTTTCGAGTTCTTCCTCGGGTTGCAAACTATCTTGGGGTAGCCCAGGCATCACCAACCTTCAGCCCTCCAGATGTTTTGGACTACAATTCCCATCATCCCTGACCACTGGTCCTGTTAGCTAGGGATCATGGGAGTTGTAGGCCAAAACATCTGGAGGGCCGCAGATTGGGGGTGCCTGGGGTAGCCCTTGGAAACATCACAGCAAACCAAGCACCCAGGTGACTTGGCTCAGATTAAGCCCACATCAAACTTGTAGAAGAGATCTGTACCTAACTGCAACCTCTAAAAAGCAGGAGAGGATAACCTGTAGCACTACAGATGTTTCTGGATTCTCCATCAGCCCCAGCCAGCATGACTAATGGTCAGGAATGATGGGAGTCTCATAACATACGGAGGGTGACAGGTTCCCAAAAATGACTTTTAAAAAGTGAAATGGTTATTACTTGTCAAATCATAGGTTCACAAGAGAATTGTAGACCACTAAAGAAAAATTGCTGGAATTTTTTTCTTTCTTTCCATACTAATTTTACCCATAAAAAAAGGTGGTACAACAATTCTGTATATAACGTAACATGCAATTGTATTAAATGAAGTCTTTAATACATTATCCAGCAATGTATAGGTCTAAGTGCTCTAAGCAGTTGAAATGCACAACTCACAGATTTTGCTACTCCCTTCTTGCTGGTCATTGATGGGAGCTTTGTTGTATCTGGGTTCTTCTTTAATAGTATATATACAGAAAAGCAGAAGGGCAATGACAATGGAAATAGTGCTGCCATCTTTTGGTCATCAACATTAATAGTGCTACATAGGAAGACGGCACACAAGTAATCTTTCAGGGGGAATTTCCTACTAGTAGAAAATGTTCAAGTGGAAAAATAATCCTGTTAAGCTCGTTAAAACAATAGAGGTCAGATAATTTAAATAACAAAGTGCAAGGAGATGCAAAAATGTAATTTTAGTGGTCATCAGGATAGCACTGCTGCAGCAGGAGACTGTAAAAGGGAGAGAAAATCTCAATAAAACACAGAAGAACCTGCCTAAGAACCATTCGACCCTGGAAAAGAGAAATAAGGAAACATCTAATTTACACACAGCTGCTCGCAACATGATCTCTCTCAATTTGATTATGCAGTACATTATGATTCTAAGGAAAATGTGCGATCTGTGTCCATTGGAAATTATTGTACTTGAATTACCATTGGGTGGCACAAATATTCTGTCATTCTTAACCTGGGATGGCACACAGGCAAGTCATTGCTTGGTGCAACAAATCAGTAAGTGATGTTCAAACATATGTGATCTGGCTCTTCACTGAGCTACAACCCAGGAAAATAAGGAGGGGAAGGAATTAAAATGCAATGTATTACGTTACAATCATTATTACAATCAACACTTGTCAATTTTAAAGATTCCCCAACTACTGATTCACTTAAAGGATTGGTTCTGGAGATCTTACTTAACAGCCAAAGTTTTTAAAAAGTGTAGAAATATTGCTTCATTTTGGATTGGCTTCCTCTTTCAAAGTTTTTTTTTTCCAAATTGTCATTTAAAAACACTGCTCTGCAACATGTTTTTGAAGTATCAAATACTAATGGCACAAGGGCATCCTATTGTCAGATATTTTAAGGTGCTGCATGTTGCTGAAGGAGAAGTATTACCCTGAACAGAGACAAGCTGCTACTTGCAGCCTAAACAACTCCAGCCAGAGCTGTCAAAAGCCCCCAGTTTCTGCCTTTTTCCTCTCCCTCAGTTTTACTTTCTGCCTCCTTCATGTCCTGCCTTCTGCCTCAGTTGAGAATTGCTCCTTTCCCTCTGTCCCCATGTTACCGAGCCAAGCCATAGCTTTTACCATATTGGTCACAGATCCAAGCCAGATGCTGGCTGTGTGTAATGTCTGCTCACACACAGTGAGGACAGTTATATTACACATCCACGGTAGAAATCCTTTGGAAGGTGCATAATTCCCTTCACAGGAGAATCCATGTAGCCAGTTATTTTTATACTGGAAAATGGCCACTCGGCTACCTCCCTTTCAGGAAAGTGGCCTTTCCTGGCACAAGATTACATATGGATGGAGCATCATGTGGTTGTCACTGAGAAATTGCCGGTAGACTGAACAGGTTTTAGGCAAACAGGGGTCTCTGTCCTATGACTGGGATCCTCACCTGACCCACTTCAAGGCAGAAGCAGATTTCACAGCCTTGAGAGTATTTCCTCTGAGTTACACCAGTGAAGATTTTCTTCAGCTTCCCTCTGTGGTCAACATTCAAGGAGCGCCACACTTGACAATCCTGGGTGTAAGAAAAAGGGTTGATCTGCCCATTACCACACAACTTTACCTGAAAGAAGGTTACCTTCAGTCATACTGATAACATTCCCCACCTTTGGGTTATTGACTTGTTTAAGGCAATTTAATGTAACCATTCAACACCCCAAGGTGGTTTACCACACAAACATCCTAATACAAGAAAGAAAAGTCTGTTTCAATCCAGTCTATGTGGCAACCATCAAAGGGGGCTCATTTGGGAGCCATTTTTCCCTGGGCAAACCCTACACACATATCTTTTGAATCCTCCTGTGACTAAAACTCCTGGGGGGGGGGAGAAGAAAGAAAGAAAGAAACTGCTAGTTAGAAAGACTGCCCTGAGGCACATTAGAACAAAACTTATATACCGGTTTCAAAGAGTCATAAAACTTCAAAATATTATTCTACATACTCAAGAAAGGTTACACTTCATGGGATGTAAAACATGGTGCCATACTGATAACTACTCCCCCACAATTACCTTGGGGTGCCCCAAAGTGCCCAGGCCATTTGTCGTACTTTAACACTGTTCCCTTCGCAACCAGGCCTTTGGCAGGGCTGTTGACATTCCATTCCTTCTATTCCTTCCCTTGTCCCTGGGATATCTCAGGAAGCTTCGTGGTGATGCTGGATTTACACTCCAGCGTTAACTCAAAACAGACATAGCGAACCTCCTTCCTTGGAGGTTTTTAAGCAGAGGACGGATGATCATCTGTCATGGATGCTT
Source organism: Podarcis filfolensis (assembly GCF_964270895.1). Taxonomy (NCBI): domain Eukaryota; kingdom Metazoa; phylum Chordata; class Lepidosauria; order Squamata; family Lacertidae; genus Podarcis; species Podarcis filfolensis. The sequence continues at coordinate 20,267,991 of NC_139609.1, forward strand.
TAGCGGAGATTCCAGCGTTGCAGGGGGGTTGACTAGATGACCCCTGGGACAGGGGTGTAGGAAAGGGGGTGCGGTCTGACCCAGGTGCCACCCGGCGGGGGGGTGACAAAATGGCCGGCGGCACTCACCGCGGGGCCTGCAGCGTGTACGAGCCATGCCTCTCGGCACCCGCAGGCTCCACGCTGGCTGCCTACCCCCAGCTGTAGGGCGGCTGGGGCCCTGCGGCACGTTCCATCCCTAAGGGTGTTGCATGCCCCACCCCGTCCCTATGGGTGCCTGGGCACCCATAGGGATGGGGCATGCAGCACCCATAGGGAAGGCACAGGCCATGCCGTCCCTATGGGCGGTTCGCCTCGCCCCTGGGCACTCCGCCCCAGGTGCCCGAGAGACTTCCTCCACCACTGCCCTGGGGTCCCGTCCAACTCTGCAATTCTATGATCCACTTGCTCAGAGGCTTTGTGCAAGAAGCAGGATGAGGCAGAGAGGACACTTCTGTACTTTCCCATTGACCTAATGTCTCCAGCCTAAAACAGAAGCACAAGCTTTATTTGCCAAGTAGCACAGACTATGGCAATCGGCAGATTAAGGACTACAATCATTCATTGTCAGATTTACAGAGGTTAATGCTTGCTAACAGACTGGCTATATCTGTAAAATTATTACAGCCATCCAAACTTAATTAACTCCTTATTTTTAAAAAGAAAATCACATCAGAAGTGTCAATGGTTTGTCATTTTGGAAGCATTATGCCTGATTTTGTAGAACTACACTTATTTCACACATCTCTTGGAACACATATTGGTATGTTTATTACCAAGACTATTAAAATAAAGCATAGAATAAGATGTAGCCATACATTTGGCCTTTGAATTCAGAATGCCAGCATAGAGTCCTTCCCACTACACACACATATACAAACAAAACTTTAACTGACTGAGGGGAGGAATTCAAAGGAATATCATATTTAACTTTTACAGCAATAATTTTGAAATCCTCCCAGTATGAACGCAGTTTTTACAAACTCACAAAGAACCTTTTTTTTAAAAAAAATAACACTGGGCTATTATTTTATTTCAAAACTAATTACATTAAGGAATTGGCAACAATAAGCAGATGCAGGCAGTTTTATATATAAATGATTTATTGGTCTTGCTTTTGTGAAATTTCAATTACCTCTTCCCCCCCCACCCTAATTAATTAGTTAATTTAGTTAATTTATTAATTAGTTAATTAGTTAATTGGTTAACCGTGCCAGGCGATTTACAGAGGAAACAAGGTCAGGTGTTTTACAATCTAAAATTCAACGCAGGAAAAACAAACAGAGGAAAAGGGGGGGAAGTAGAAACGGGTTAAATGAGGAGAGACTGTGGTCACATCCACACAATACATCTAATGCACTATTATGGCATTTTAACAGTCATATAGCCTTCCCAAATGAATCCTGAGAACTGTAGTTTGCTAGGGGTGCTGAGAGAGGTTACACAGACAAACTACAGTACCCATGATTCTTTAGGGGGGAGCCATGACTATTAAAGTGGCATATGAGCACTTTTAATGTATGATTTAAAAGTGACCTTAGTGGTTATTTCAGTTAAAACATGCTTAGTTACAGCAGGGCATGAGAACAAGGCTTTGTACCAAAGGCTTTGCGGCAAAGGTACCTTACCATATAAATATTTTGACACGTTCAGGGAAAGCATTGCCAGGCATTTTTAATCATTACGGATGCAATGCAGCTAAAATAATTTTAGTCTGAATTTATACCATATTTTTGCCAATGATCTTACAAAAGGAAGGTGCAAAGTCCCTCTGAAACAAACAGGAGCTGTAGAGCCGAGAACTTGCAGCAGCACACCCTCAACCCAGTAATAAGGATCTAAAATAATATTTATTCAAATGTATGCATTTGAAAATGTCTCTAAAGTTGAAAACACAATTTCCCCAAAGGACTCAGCCCAGCCAGGCATATTTACCCCGTCGCTTCAGATCGAAAACGCTTCCAAGAGCAAGCAGAAAATATGGCAAAGGCAGCCTCCTTGTCTGAAGTATTTTACATGCTCTACATAGTTTAAAAATATGTGGCTTATTAATGACTGATTTTTCAACCTCCCCAATAAGCTTTTTATTATTATTATTAAGATGACACCCCTTTACTGATACAGGTGTCACACAATTCCGCTCTGTGCATGTATCCTTTATGATGTTTAATATAAAAGATAGCCCAGTATTTATATCCCTTACAATAAGAGAATGGATTGTTTTAAGGTTATACAGTCCAGCTGTGATAAAGAAAGAAGGAACCTTACAAAATGATAAATATTTTCATTAAAAAACTTTAAAACTAAAAGTTCAAAGATATGTTCTCTTCTCTTATATCTTGTCAAAACATGACTTAGGGCCCAAAACTAATCTACTTTCAATTTTATTCCATATTTCAGTGCTGTCATAGTACTCAGCAGAGAGTATTGGAATACGATCATTTTTTATTTTGTTGATGTTACCGACAGCTTTATTTCACAAAGCAATCTTATACTATGTCTACCAGTGGCAGGTCACAGAGGTCAAATAGTCTATCCTTACAGGTAGAGAGCTTATTAAATGGCACGTCTATTAAACCCAATGGACAACATAAAGAAACATTTCAGCAAAATATTTTTAACATAGTTCAATGAAAATATGAGTGGAAAGAGTAGTAAATAATTTAAAATGATGCCGGTATGAAACTTAGGTCACAGCATTTTTAGAAAAAGGGGGGAAAGGAGGGGGATCTTCAAGCGCAATCCTACTGCTAAAGTTTTTAGAACAAAATCTATTTTTTTAAACGCCTGAGGAAAATCAGTGTAGCCCATACATAAATTTACATTGTGTGTTGCATTTATTTTCAGGTAACTGGATTCGTGACTCTGTAAACTGCCTATTATTTTTTTTAACATACAGAAATAAACAACAGCAACAGCCTAATCCTATACAACCATCGCCTAAAATTGTGTATTGTGGTAACACTCTCCTCTTCTTCCACTGCACAACCTCCCTTGCTCCTGCCCCATAAAAACCTTGTGACGAATGTGGTGCAAGAACTGAGGCCCCAATCTGCACTATAAATGTAAAGCAGGAACATACCACTTTAAACAGTTACGGCTTCCCACAAAGAGTTGTTAGGAGTCTCCCTATTCCCTTCACAGAGCTAAAGTTCTCAGGGTGGTTAAACAATTCCTCTTTTCAGGAAACTCTGAGAATTTTAGCTCTGGAGGGAAATAGGGGCAGCCTAACAACACTCTTTTGAATTATGGTGCTGGAGGAGACTCTTGAGAGTCCCATGGACTGCAAGAAGATCAAACCTATCCATTCTGAAGGAAATCAGCCCTGAGTGCTCATTGGAAGGACAGACCCTGAGGCTGGGACTCCAATACTTTGGCCATCTCATGAGAAGAGAAGACTCCCTGGAAAAGACCCTGATGTTGGGAAAGATGGAGGGCACAAGGAGAAGAGGACGGGATGGTTGGATGGTGTTCTCAAAGCTACTAACATGAGTTTGACCAAACTGCAGGAGGCAGTGGAAGACAGGAGTGCCTGGCGTGCTCTGGTCCAGGGGGTCACGAAGAGTCGGACACCACTAAACGACTAAACAACACTCAGCAACTTTAACAAACTATAGTTCCCAGGATTCTTTGGGAAAAGCCATGACTGTTTAAAGTGGTATGATACCGCTTTAAATGCATAGTGCAGATGGGGCCTAGGAAATCTGCATCGTAGTGTATGCAGGTCATGCTTACAGCAGCACAATGGGTTACTTTTGAAATGCACTAGTAAATAACTAAGTTAGCAAAACCCTAACTTCAAGCCAGACTCTTAAGCTGCATGGGGAGGGAACTGGATTTCTAGAGGAGTAAGCCATGTTAGTGTCTTGCAACGAAAACAACAAGGAGTTTTTGACACCATAAAGATTAACAAATTTATTCTGGCATAAGCTTTTGTGGAGTACCATCCACTTCATCAGATCCAACAGAAATTCAGTCTCGATCCAAGTATATGGACTGGGATCAAGACTGTGTTTCTTATAAACAAAAGGGTTCCTTGTCTCCACGGAAGACTTCTGATCCATTAGCGTAATTTCATTGGCAAAAGGGGTGAGGTACCCCATTTTGTCAGTTTCCCCCTCCTTGTACGGTGCCCTATGTCCCACACCTGAAAATCTGCTCCAGAGAGTTGACTTGAGGGACCCCCTGGAACACTGTGGGAGGTGGCACTGGAGGCTGCAAGAGGAATGAGAAATTGGCAAAATGCCTCTCCCCGGACTGGAGCATTCCAAGCAGAACTCCTCTCAGGAGTAACCCCTGGAGCCAACTGAATATGTTTGTTACTTTGCCTCAGGGATGGAGATTCTGAACCTCCAGATGTTACAGACTACTACACCCATCATCTCTGGCCACTAGCTATGCTGGCTGGAAGTGATGGGAGTTCAAGTTCAATAACATCTGGAGGAATACAGGTTATCCCTGCTATGCTGGATTGTCATATCCCTGTGGTTTACAGAAGCACCCATAATTTAATTTCAGAGTGGCACACAAAAAGTCCCAGATCAAGATTTGGAAAAAAAACACACACACACACAAAATGATAGGTAAAGTTCCATAGTTTCAATTGGAGAATTAATCTTACCCTTCAGCAGTGCAGCTTAAAACAGTAGCTAAAAATGTCAAGGGGCAGGGTTCCCTAGTAAACAACACTAATATTTTCACCCTTAGGTAAATTGAAAAGGGAATATAAACTGCCTCAAACTGAGCCAGACCATCACTCCATCTACCTCAGTATTGTCTACGGTTACTACCAGTGGCTCTTTGATTTTGTTGTTCTCATGCATGCCCAATACTGATTTTTTCAGTATTGGTGGTTTCATTACTGCATTCAGAAGAAGAGGTAAAAAAAAAAGTGAGTTATGCATGGGAGCCATATATTCAAATAGCAACTCATGGTACATTGCCTTCAAACTTAACCCTTGCTTTTCAGTTTTGCTATCTATTCCAACTGACTAAATGCAACAAGCTTCAACAGGGTTATGACAACAACTATAGCAGCGTTTTAATTGTCCACTCACAGATCCACATATTAGCTAATGATCTGCTCTTGGCTTCTGATGTCTTTCCACTGGACCCTGCTGGATACTACGCGGTACACTTTTTATCAGTAGATTCATCTGGTCAGATAATTAATGAAAAACAGAAACATAAAACATGAGTTGTTAAAGTTCACAATTACCTTCCCTCACAGCTTCACTCTGAACGTCCTTGCTTTAACACGCGGTAAATCATCTACCTAAATGTATTTGCACCCAATCATTTTTTAAAGTCACAATCTTTGTAGTGTCAACTTGTCAAGGGTCAAAGGGAAGAACAGGCAAGATTCCCAAATCAATCTGCTTGTAGAAACTGTCTCATTTCATTTCAAATTACCTGCTGGGGCTGAAGCAGCAGGCAATGGACAAACTGCCTTCCTCCATAAACCATGACAGCACAGGTCGAACTTATGTGATCATTCATAAGGGGCAAGTCAAGCTGGGGCTGTCATTAACTACTTTTAAACTGCTGTGCAGGGTTAAGTGATCTTGCAAGGCAGCAGCAGATATAAATACTATTTGGACAGTTTAATGTCAAGAGACAACTCCTCTGGGATTAAAACTGTGTAACCCAATAGTGCAGTTGTCGATGGAAGGATTAAGGGAGTTTGGAGATGTTTCTTGAAACCCCAACTTTGCATGTTTTTGCATAGGATTTAGATGCCAAAGGCAGGGCAAAGCTCTATGAACCCTAACATGCTCTTCCAAAAGCACGAAATAAAAGTATTCCTGATGCGAAACCACTTCTCTCATTTTGCAAGGGAATGACTTCTAAGGCCTCCTTCACAAGTTTTAAAAAGGAGGTAGCAAAAACTCTCTTGTGATGACTTGACCCATCTCATTTGCTCATTAGGAGACATTAGACTGAATTAATTTTGCATATTACAAAAAACTGCTGCCGTTATGGCATCAGACTATGACATCTTTTTGAAATGGGATTCTTTTTTCTAAGGTGCTTGTAACCTCATCCCTTTTCAAGCAGGAGCAATGTCAGACAAACAGCTTTCATTGTGAAAATGAGTCAATAAAGTCACCTCATGGAGATTTTATCATCTGAGATTCAAAACAGTGAGGCAATTAATGGGAGAGTTTGAAAGTCACACAATGAGGAAGTTTGGATGGCCTGAGGCTTGCCCCCTACTCCTCTGCCATGGCCACAATAGAGCAGCTCAGGAGCTTGAGGTTTCATATTATGCTAACTAGTGTCATCCGAACCTTGACAAATTGTGGCTAATGTTAATTACGGCTTGCATAAAATAAGCTGGATAAACCATAGGTCATCTTGACCACAGTTTGTTGGTTAAGTTGACACAACAAGCTGTGGTTAATCAATGATGGAAGTGAAAGCTTCCAGAATGCTCCCAAAGCTGTGCGGGAATAGAGAAAAGGAGCAACATATCGATATTATTCTTAGACTGTAATACTTCAGAGTCTAGATGGTAGCAGTGGAGACAGCAAGAAATCACTATTCATAGAAAATTGGGGAGAAGGTTAGGTTAAAATCTTTATAGGTTTTATCTTGTGTACTGCCCTGAGATCTTTTGATGAAGGCAGTATATAAATCTGATTAATAAAAATAATAATTTTAATTTTCATATAGACATGTTGGTTTTCTATACACAAGAAGGGTGTTGGGATTTTTTTGTTTGTTTGCAGGGAGCATTCAATCCTTATTCCCTACCTGCAGGAACAGTTTCCACCCCCTTCAGTTGCAGCTTTCTGCAAACCAGACTATTGTGCTTAGCCATATTTGATCGAGAACGAACTTTGGTAACCTAAGTTAGAGAAATTAAATGAAGAAATTAATTGTGCCATTCACATTCAAAAGCAATATTCTCAAACTTATAAGACATATCATCCAAATCAAAGCATGCCAATTGTGCAAGTAATTGATTTCATGCCTAAACTTATACATAAATAACAAATTCCAAACTCATGAAGATTCTTTACATATTCCCCAGAAGGCATCCTGATGGCTCAAGGGGCAGCAATCATACTAAAAAATCTAATTGTTCATGCTAATACTACATTTCTACTATTTTCCTGTTTAGCCAACCATATGTAGGTTTACTCAGAAGTAGATACTGACTTCCATGGAATTCAATAGGGCTAATTTCCAAGAACAGACTTGCAGCATTGCAGTCTCGAATGAATTTAATTATTTTATCATTGTCTCTTCACTAGTAGCTTAAGAAAATTATATGAAAGATACATGCTGACCCTTTAACTAAACGGGACCTAGCAATAGATTGAGTTCTCAGAATAAATGTCTTGAAATTCACATCAAATGCTTTTAAAATGGGTATTGCTGGAGAGACTTATAATCAAAGTAACTTCATCACGAGAACCAGAATGTTTTCTATAGCCAGTGGTGGCCAATGCCACTTGGAGGGTGAAGGCTGAAAGGCCAGTAGGTGCATCCTGAGCCAACTACTTTAAATTTTGCCCCATCCTCCTATTATTTTCTGATAATGGCAACACTGAAACTAAGGAGGAGGAAGCTGACCTGGGCTGGATTCAAGGAAGAAAGTGGGCCAGTGGGCAGTGCCCCATTTGCCCTAAAGGACAAGCCTTCACTGTCTACAGCAGGTTTCCCAAGTTTGGGTCTCCAGCTGTTTTTGGACTCCAATTCCCATCATCCCTGACCACTGTCTTGCTAGCTAGGCATGATGGGAACTGCAGACCAAAAACAGCTGGAGACCCAAGCTTGGGAAACCCTGGTCAACAGAATGAGCTCCAGAGTAACTGATGTAAGTGTGTTCTCATTTTATTGGATCTTTTTTATCATTATTGTTGTATTTTGCTATTTTTTTCTGTGCTCCTTGGGGAGCTTTGCCAAACCACCAACAAATAAAATAAGAGAACTTGATTGAATCACACTTCCACATGGGCTATTAATTATGGTTGTTGTTATTACCTGCCCTTTACTACAAGGTGCCAGATACCACAGTAAATAGGAATCCTAGATAGGATCCTTCATCAAAGCTGAGACAGCAGGCCAAATTTGGAGGCCCAGGAGTGGCCATGGCTGGGGGCTCAAGAGCTGTTCCTGCTGCCCTTGAACATCTGCCTCTTGAGATGGTTGCCTCACTCTGCCTAATGATAGGGTTGGCTCTGCAAAGGTCAGCTGTAGAGCACACATTTAGCATGCACAATGTCCCAAGTTCCATTCCTGGCCTTTACATTTAAAGCAGTGGTGTCCAATGTTGTGCCCTCCCGATGTTTTGGACTACAATTCCCAGCAGCTCCAGCCAGCAGTCAGGGATGGTATGCTGGCCTGACAGCCACGGACAGAAAGTCTCTACAGAGGGTGTTGAATACAGCACATGATATCATGGGCTGTCCCTTGAGTCCGCTAGATGACATCGCAAGGGATCGTTGCCTTAGGAGAGCATGAAAAATTCTCAGGGATGACTCACACCCCGGCCATCACCTCTTTAATCTTCTACCCTCGGGCAGGAGATATAGAAGTATAATCAGCCGTAAAGGTAAAGGGACCCCTGACCATTAGGTCCAGTTGTGACCGACTCTGGGGTTGCGGTGCTCATCTCGCTTTATTGGCCGAGGGAGCCGGCGTACAGCTTCTGGGTCATGTGGCCAGCATGTCTAAGCCGCTTCTGCCGAACCAGAGCAGCGCACGGAAACACCGTTTACCTTCCGGCCGGAGCGGTACCTATTTATCTACTTGCACTTTGAGGTGCTTTCGAACTGCTAGGTTGGCAGGAGCTGGGACCGAACAACGGGAGCTCACCCCGTCACGGGGATTCGAACTGCCGACCTTCTGATCAGCAAGGCCTAGGCTCTGTGGTTTAACCCACAGCGCCACCCACGTCCCACTTAATCAGCCGTACCAACAGGTTAAAAAATAGCTTCTATCCGTGGGCTGTTAGGCTGCTGAACGGAAAATAACATTGACATTGAATGTTTGTGGGGGGAGGCTCGTTTAATTTCATTGTACACAGGTTGTACAATGACAATAAAGGTATTATTATTATTATTATTATTATTATTATTATTATTATTATTATTGAAGTTGTAGCCCAGCAACACCTGAAAGGTGCCACCTTGACTACTCCTGCTTCAGGTAAAGAGCTCTTAGGTTGCGACAGTCTCCTGTCTGAACCCCCAGAAAGCTGTAGGCAATCAAATTAGGCAATGCTTGGCTTGTTGGACAAATAGTCTGACCTGGTTTAAGGAAGCTTCTCATATAACATTCAGAGAGGGGCTCCGCACATCCTTTGGTGTGAGTGAACGGGCTACACAGTTACTGTGACCACTGCAGTAACCCTGAGCTTAAATGCATGGTCGGGTACAGGTACCTACCTTGCCCCTCCCCACAGGGCAGGTGACCTATGCTAAGCTCTTACTAAGCTGGTTACTTTGAAGCTCCAGTCATCTGAATCTACTCTAGGTAACAAGCGTTAGTTTGCTACAATAGCTGGCAGAGATTTTCCTATGTAATCTTTCATACTCCGACACTTTAAAAAGAGTTCAAACATGTCAGTTTAACATGGCAAATGCTTGAAATTAATGCCCGCTAATTAAGGATGAGCAGATTGCTAAGATTTACATGGCACCGATGATACATTCCCACGTGGAATATGAGGCAGCAAGTTGCCCTGATAAACTGCAGCTGTGCCCCCCCTGCTGCGGAAAACATTTCAGCGGCCCCTGCATTATGTTTCAATGAACACACACTACTTCTGTTTCACATGCACCTGCCATTGTTTTATATTCAGACAAAGCCTGGTGGGTCATGTCTCTGGGAAGAAGATTTTGGCAACAACATACGTGCAAAGGATTTCTTCAGCGAAGCAACTGAAGTTGAAGTGGTATTCTATGCTAATAATAATCAGGTCGGTGGCCCTGGAGGAATGTCCATGGAGATCTTCAGAGATGTTGAGGAGTTTCGATGGGAGCCATTTTCTTTGCATTAATCTAGTAATTCAATGAGTTAACATGCAGACCGAAAAGAATGCCTTAGGACATATACTTAAGCCCTGCAGAGAAAGAATAACTCTTTAAGAAGGTTGCATGAAAGTTGCTGCTTTAATAATGATCAGGGGTTTCATTTGTTGGGGTAGGCAGTGAATTGAAGACATAATGCAAATACACAAAAAAACAAAAAAAACCACCACCATGATTAAGATGCAAAAGTGAGAGAGGCATCCCATGTGTTAAAAGGAAAGCAAACACTGAGCTACAGAAATATTATATTCACCGTATCTATAGACAGCTCCATGACAGTTACACCCATATTAATTTGGAAAACAAAAGAACTCAACTTGTACCTAGGTAGCAACTCCAAAGAGTTTGAATCTCACACTGATTTATTTATTTATTTTCATTTATATGCCACCTTTTTTTCCCTCCCAGGAACTCAAGGTGGCCCGCATGGTTCTCCCTCTCCTCATTTGATCCCCACAATCACCCTGTGAGGTAGGCTGGCTGAGAGGCAGTGACTGGTCCAAGGTCACCCAGTTATCCAAGGTCACCCTGTGGGGATTTGAACCCTGGTTTCCCAGATCCTAGTTCAGCACTCTAAATACTACTACACACTGGTTTGTGCCCTTTGAGATAGATATATATAGATATAGATATAGGTAAAGGGACCCCTGACCATTAGGTCCAGTCGGGACCGACTCTGGGGTTGCTGCGCTCATCTCTCTTTATTGGCCAAGGGAGCCAGCGTACAGCTTCCGGGTCATGTGGCCAGCATGACTAAGCTGCTTCTGGCGAACCACAGCAGTGCACAGAAACACCATTTACCTTCCCGCCGGAGTGGTACCTATTTATCTACTTGCAGTTTGATGTGCTTTTGAACTGCTAGGTTGGCAGGAGGGACCAAGCAATGGGAGCTCACCCCGTCCCAGGGATTCGAACCACCGACCTTCTGATCGGCAAGTCCTAGGCTCTGTGGTTTAACCCACAGCGCCACCCGCGTCTCCTAGATATAGATATATATAAAATCCTGCAACCCTCATTCAAATTGAAGGCTTGAGTTGAGTGGCCAGCATTACAGTGGTGGCATGAGAAAAACTACTGGGTGGGCACAGACAGGGAAAAGTGCATTTTGGAGGGGGATAAACCTTATCCTACATATTAGATTTCTGAAGGAGAAGTAAATATAAAGGGGAAAATGGCAAGTACCCACTTAAGTCTCGCTGTCTAGCTTGCATAAACAGTAAGAGTTGCAAACTTTTTTTATTCTTCCTGATCCTATGCCTTGAACAGCAGCAGGCACCCAGAAATAAAGCAAGTCTTTTCCTGCAAGGAAGATGAAGGGATTATGAAAGCTTCGCTGCCATAATTTCTGCATATCATGTTGCAGTTAAAAGCACAAGTGCAGGCTAGTAAATAAAATATTTAATAATAATAATAATAGGCAGAAAATGTGAGCAAACCTCAAACTAGGTACATTTGAGTATTAATAAACACTTAGTGTTAACCAGTAAATCTACAGAATAATTTAATTTGAGGAAGAAAACAAATCCTGCTCTCTATTGTGTTTTTTCTTAGCTAGTCTTGCCACTGTCCCTGTGCTTTTAAACAGCAAGCTGGCAGGGGAAGCAGTCAAACTTTTCCAGGTGTTGGAGATGTGGTAAAAGCTTCATTTGTGTGCTTCAGGCCTGAGATCAGAGCAAGTAAAAAGGAGCAACACTATTTATAAAAGTTGTAACTATTGCAAAAGGGAATTTTTTTTCTTCTCTGGACTATTTTAAAATGTACAATGTTTATTAACCATTCCCAGCTGCCACTCTCATTTATGATGCTGCTGAAGTAATGCAGTTGTCATACCCTGTTATTTCCACCTTCCGTAGGTTGACAGTGTGGCAAATTAACATAGCAATTGCCTGGAAAAACAAACTATAGTGTTACTATAGATCTAATGATTAGGTTAGCCAGTCAACTGACATTGTGTCATCACCTTTATGATAGAATTCACTAAAGCAATCAGCTGATAAAAAAAAACCACCAGAATTCCTGAGCAGATAAATCACTATGATAACATAAGAATGGCTGCAGCTATAAAATGGAGGAAAGCGATCATAATTGAAAAACAAACCCAAGAGGTGGCAATTGCACAAGTTCAGCCACAGAGATTTCCAGGAATCATGCATGAATCAGGAATACTTAATCAGAGTTGAAAACCTACCTCATAACTTTAAACAAAAAAATTTAAAAAAATAATTGAAAACTATTTTATGATGCTAATAATATGTAGATGTCACAGACTGGATGTCTTTGCACAAGATTCTTAATTATCTTCATGAAAAGGTTGGGATCTAGATGAGAAGTGACAAGCCAGATAAAAAATAATAATTCAAGTTTCATGTAACTAATAACATTATTATATGTACTGTGAAGCAGAAAAGAAAATAGTCACAACAAATGCCCTTTTAAAATACCCTATATTTTATTTATTTGCAATATAAACTTGAATATAATTCAAGAGAGGGCCTTTGGGATTTGCTGAATCTTTCTACTACGTGGATTAAAATCTCTCTGCCCATCTGAAATCTGAAATGTTAGAAAGTGCATTTTCCTCTCAAATACTTCTGGGTGCTAGAGTTTACTCCTCACATAGTTACAATTCCAGCAACCCTTCACAAACCACAGTGCCCAGAATTCTTTGAGGGAAAGAATGGGCTTTGAATGTGGGAAGTGGAAATTAGCATTGAAACTAGTGGCTCCCAAACTTCCTCCCCAGTCCCAAAAAATGGCTGAGAGTCTTAGAAGACGGTTTAATGTCCCCACCCTGCCTACTGTTGAGCAATTGTAATGCATTGTTCTTTTTTAAAAATGCAATTCAAAATGTCAATACAATAAGAAATAAAAGAAACTACACCACATTGCAGTACCACAGAAGCCCATGGACCACTGGTGGTCTGAAGACTACACTAAAGGGATTTAAATCACATTAGGAGCAAATGTAAGTTGGATAGCTGCTACAGAGATGTTCATAGCTGATCTAGGTCAGAAAAGGGAAGGGAAAGGATAAAAAGTAGGACCATATATGCTTACTGGAGGGGGAATTCTAAGGGAAGAGGGAAGTACTTTTATGGTTTTGTACATGGATACCCGAGGGCTTGTCAACAACAACATGTGCCTGCCTATGTCCTCAGGTAATTGGAGGTCCTCCTCTAGGTGTCTTATTGTCTGAAGTGATGATGGCAGATAACACTTGGAGACAGGGCCTTCTTGGTTGTAGCAACCCATTTATGAAATGGTTTCCCCATGAAGGTCTGCCTGTGTGGCCTACATTGATGGCCTTTCAGCATCAGGCTGCCATTTTGATCCCAATGATGTTGCGTAGACATTGTGAAGAACATATATGAGGTGTCCCAATCCCACAATAAGAATACTAGAAAGGGAGGGACAGACATCTCATGCTCACAACTGCTTCTGAATAGCTTAACAGCCCGGTGCTTTCAACAGTCCTGGAAGGCAGACCAAAAGTATGGTACAGAATGGGCTGAGGTGGAAAGAATGAGGCTTACTTAAGGTCATTCATTTATTTTGGGATGTGATCTGAACTAGGCTTTTCCCAACACTCTCTCTTAGCCTGAATTGTAGCCTGACGTGCCTAGGAATAGGTTTCATTGACCTCAATGTGTCTTACTTTCCAGCAGACATATATAGATTTGCACAGTTAGTAACTGTATTACACCAGTCACAAGCATCATTTAGAGAGGCCAGGGAAGAATTACGCCAATCTCCATATGGCACATCTAATTTTTTTTCTTAAGATGATTTACATTTTTGGCTAAAATAGACTAAATGGCAGTTGTTAGAAACCATTATTTAGACGGATGAAGGAAGGCGGAGGAGTGGGGAATTGAATGATCTGTGCTGTTAGCATTGCTATATCCTTCTTTCGGAGGCCTGAGTCCTAAAAATGGAACCTCAACAAATGCTCTCAAAATACACTGTGGTATTTTCTTTTCGTTTCACTATTTAATCTCATTATTTATCCAAGTACAAGCCTTTCTGAGAATCTTATCCTGACTGAGATCTCTGCACCCTATCTGATATGCCACACCTGACAATGGCTCTCAATTCAATAAGAAATACAAAACAAAAAACCAAACCTAAGCTGAAGCATTAAGAGGAGGGGAGGTCAAGGTAAACCTCCTCTCCTTGAACACACACAAGTGCACAAGGACACACGTGTACCTCTCTTTTTGAGAATCACAAATTTAGGAAACCCTCAAATATGAGCAAAGGTAAATTTCTTGTTCCAAAGTGGGGGAGAATGTTGTTGTTCGCAATCTGATGACTGCATGCACACACACTTCTGTACTAGAATGAGAGATGTTTTCCCATGTATCACAGAAAGCTGTCAAGGCACTGGTCCATCCAGCTCAATATTGTCTACACAGGCAGGCAGCATCTCTGACCTGCAGATGCTGGAAATTTGACTTCTGCATGTAACACGGTTGCTGTACCATTGAGCTATAGCCCTTTCCCATGGATACTCAACTCTGAGTAAAGCTATTCGTTTTGCATAACTTCCTATTCCCATAGTTAACATAGAAATGTAATTATAACATCTGCACAAAAGTGAAAGACTGGCATTCACTTTAGCCATTTTGTTCTTAATTTGAAAGTACACATAATCCCACAGCAATGCAGATGATGCAATGTCAAACAGTGACCTCAAGGCACAGGGCTGTAGCAAGCCTCTTTTGGCATTTTTGTTTTTCTGCTTTGTTAATCCGCAAGAGCTTGGTCACTGCAAAATTATGTCTGAGTCATCAGAGATACCGTAATTTGTGCAGCCCATTCCCATTAATCTTTACTAAGGAGAGAAAGGTCTTCCCGTGCTTGTTGCTGCTGGGTAGGTGTGCAGAAGAATGTAGTCTTAATCTCCATGGCACACCATCAAAGTTACGCAGCCGAATGTGCAGATAACCAATCTATGGTTGACATCTTTCCGCAGGGCCTGCAAGACAGAGCTGTTCCACCAGGCCTTTGGCCAGGGCACAGCCTGACTCCCTCCTTTGGCAATCTTCACAGAACTCTAGCCCAATGGTTGCCATCAATTTGATTTGAATTAATTTTATAATGAAATGATTTTAGAATGTTGTATTATTTTATTGTTGTTAGCCGCCCTGAGCCCGGCTTCGGCTGGGGAGGGCGAGATATAAATAAAAAAATATTATTATTATCATCATCATCATCATCATCATCATCGAGTTTCTGCATTTCAAAACTTGCAATGAAAAAGCCAAAAGTCAATGGCAGAGGGTGCAGATCTAATGCAAGCGCACAAGAACACACACCAAATAAAATATGGTGCCCAATATAAATTTAGGAAGCTGACATATTGAGACATACAATTGGTCGGTCTAGCTCAGAATTGTCTACAATACCTGGCTCGTTGGTGCTTTTTCCTGCCTTACCTAGACAGAAGAGATTGAATCAGGGTTTTTTTCCGGCATACAAAGCATTCTTTAAAAACTGGTTGAACGTGAGAGCTGGCAGAGACCAAAGGAGCTGCATTCAGTGATATTGTTGTACTGTGAACAGCAGACCGGAGATGAAATCGAAATCTTCCTCTCTTGGGCCACTATAGCTCGCATTTCCTGATTATGAATGTCATAGCAGAGGTGTAGTGAAATTAAAGCTGCAATCCTATACACATTTAATTGGAAATAAGTACCACTGAACTCAGTGTAAACATGCATAGGATCAGAAAGTAATTTCATAATTTTTTCTTTCTCTTGAAAGAAAAACAAAATACATGTCTTCCTAATTTCTTCCAGCTGTGGTTCTAAAGTGGAACAAAACTATTTAAGATCTAGCAAAGCCACATAATTTATTTCACTAAGCTCATGAAATTTAAAACATAATTATAAAATCATAGCAATGCATTGTTCTTCGTCAGAAAAAATCTGGCGAAAAAATGCATCTTTAAACATACTTTCTTGCTCTGTATTGTCTAGCCCTCACAAAAACCACTTTTGTGATTTGAGAAGCAGGTAGCACTAAACAATATTGTATCTTTATTTGTTGATAAACCGACAGACTTACAATCTACTTGGCTGGGGTGGGGTGGGGGGACTTACACTGACATATTTTTAAACCATTTCCCGCTGATGTATCCATCCTCATGTATCTCTGTGCTCTTCAAGGCCAAGGAATTTTGAAAGTTTTACATTTAGCCTGAATAGGGTGCCTTGAAAAGATTCCCCCTTGAATGAGAACAAAAGAAAGCACAGAAATGTTAATCAATTCTAAGTGTCACTAAGCATTTTCCAAGAAATAATTTATGTGGTATTTCTTCTCACAATCAGCGCAGTTTTGATAGTTTCCCCCCTCAGTTCCCCCCTCCCCAAACAAAAGGAATTTTCATGGGTGCTGCTTTTCACAGGGCAAACTTCCTCGTGAGGTGAAAGAACAGGAGACTTGTGCCTTTACAAATACGTGAGTTACTTGGGGAAGCAGGCAAAACAACAGACATATAGTTAGTATTTTTAAAATCACGCCCCCCCCCCTTTTAAAAAAAAAAGGCAAGGCAACATCAAGGCAACCACAAAACCCAAAACTTCCCTTCCCTTTGTTAGCTACCTACCTACGCTGATTTTTCTCTCTAGTCACCCACACTTACATATAGACAAAACACTCAACCTCTGTGTTCAGTACATGTGGCCAGCAACCAGCAGCCATCAAAAGTCATTGAACAAGCATCTTCCAGAATAGATTACCTGTTCGCATCAGCCGAGGGAGCATCTGTAGGTATTAACTTAATAAAAGACTGCTGAAAAGATAATCAGCTTGCCTGACAGCCATTACAAGGGTTTTAGTGATTTGATCTATTTATTTATTTATTTATTTTAAGCTGTTTGGAAAGCAAGCAAATTGCTTATGTTTGCTGTTAGGGTGGAATCACTTCGACCACTTCCAACTCCTTCCATCTCAACGAAGTCAAGTGGCTGCAAAAATGCTGCCCAAATTATATAGCTGTGAATTGATCTCATCAAATAACTTGTTCTCGCCCCCCACTTCTTAGTACAGTGGTACCTCAGGTTACATACGCTTCAGGTTACATACGCTTCAGGTTACAGACTCCGCTAACCCAGAAATAGTACCTCAGGTTAAGAACTTTGCTTCAGGATGAGAACAGAAATCGTGCTCCAGCGGCACAGCAGCAGCAGGAGGCCCCATTAGCTAAAGTGGTGCCTCAGGTTAAGAACAGTTTCAGGTTAAGAACGGAGCTCCAGAACGAATTAAGTACTTAGCCCGAGGTACCACTGTACAGGTTACTTGACATCAATGATACTGAACTTGACTTAATTTGGCACCAGTGTCCTCCTTTTAAGATTAATTAATTCTATTAATAAATAGAAGACTCTCACACTGTTCTCTTCCACATTCAAGTTTCATCCATATAGGACTCCGTATCACTTGTTACCTCATCATGCAATTCACCACCGAAGTGTTACTGTTGAAACGTTTTCAGGTTGGGATTGGATGGATCCCAAAAGATCTGTGTGCAGAATTCCACTTTATACCAGTTGCTCGGAGTCCACAAGTGTGGAAAGAGCTGTTGCTTTCAGGTGTTGCTTGTGGGTTTCCCATAGGCATCTAGCTGGCCACAGTGAGAACAGAATGCAGGACTAGATACAGTGGTACCTCAGGTTAAGTACTTAATTTGTTCCGGAGGTCCATTCTTAACCTGAAACTGTTCTTAACCTGAAGCACCACTTTAGCTAATGGGGCCTCCCGCTGCTACCGCGCCGCCGGAGCACGATTTCTGTTCTCACCCTGAAGCAAAGTTCTTAACCTGAGGTAATATTTCTGGGTTAGCGGAGTCTGTAACCTGAAGCGTATGTAACCCGAGGTACCACTGTAATCCAGCAGGTCTCTTATGTTCAAAAGCAGTTAAAACAGTAAACACAGAGTAAAACAGTAAAAACAGAGTCACCATTTAATGCTAGAGTATTCTGAAATTTGATTAGTTAATGGCTAGCCCCCACACCATCCCCTTACGGACATGAACAGTTGCAAAAGAATGATTTCTCCCTTTCTTCCTCCACACGCAATTCTGGTTGCAAAACGTAGTAAGTGTGAAAGGGCAATGTGCTCATTTCCATACAGTTGGGGACATGTGATGGACATGTGCCTGAGATTTGTGGCTCAATTGCAATTGCCCAGAATTGTTGGCATCCATCTATCCTTTGAGTGTTTGGGAATAGTTCTCTTCCTTTCCCATTTTATGTGCTCCATACAGGAAAAGTCTGCAGGGTATAAGCACAGCAACCATGGTACTATCTAGTCTAGCATTTTGTTCCCACAGTGGCTAACCAGATGCCTATGGGAAACCCACCAACAAGACATTACTGTCAGCTGGCCATGTGTACCTGCAACTGCAATGGATTATGATTTTGGCAAATACTATAATAGAATATGGGCGTGGGTGGCGCTGTGGGTTAAACCATAGAGCCTAGGACTTGCCGATCAGAAGGTTGGCAGTTCGAATCCCCGCAACAGGGTGAGCTCCCGTTGCTCGGTCCCTGCTCCTGCCAACCTAGCAGTTAGAAAGCACGTCAAAGTGCAAGTAGATAAATAGGTACCACTCCGGCGGGAAGGTAAACAGTGTTTCCATACACTGCTCTGGTTCGCCAGAAGCGGCTTAGTCATGCTGGCCACATGACCCGGAAGCTGTACGCCGGTTCCCTCGGCTAATAAAGCGAGATGAGCGCCGCAACCCTAGAGTTGGTCATGACTGGACCTAATGGCCAGGGATCCCTTTATCTTTACCTAACTTAGGCTCATTAATTCAAGTCGGTATACTCCGAGTAGGACTTTACTGAATACAATCAAAACGAATAAAAAGCATATTGTCTTCATGCTATGATGAGTGTGTTCCTTAGAGCTCATTGGCTGGGCACTGTTGAATCAGAATTCAGGAATCAAAGACTGGACTAAGATGCTTTTAAATATGCCAAGTAAACAGCTGTAGTGAATCGCTGTTCCCTGATAACAATAGGTATACACCTAATATATAATATAAGTGGCCCTTAGACTCATACTGTATTGCTCCTTGTTTTCATAAAGTTATGTGTGGAACTTCCCATCTGTCAAACTAATTTTTAAAAGATGATTAATTCATTTGGTTTTAGTTCTACAGATTTTGGTACTTTTATTTACCTTTTTTTTTTTTTTTTTGCTTCTTTCATTTATATATATATTTCTTTTTTGTTGTTAAACTACTAAACCTACATTGCTCAAAAATTGTTCAGACCTTAGGTCAAGGAAATTGCAGCATTACATCCCAATAGAAAATGTGTTTCCCTACTCTAAAATAGCCACTTAAGCAAGAATGTGGAAATGATTTATTTGAAGCTAAATCTTCACCTCAGCTGTGGCATGACTGCACAATCATTCATAGAAAGACCGTTACACTTTAGATTCAAAGAAAAGAATACTAATGACCAAAACAGTTGTGTGTATAAAATTTTAAATTACATTCAGGGGAGATGAAATTAAAATTACAAAAATCACATGAAACTGTTCCTGTCATCTATATGATTAGAGTAAGGGGAGGATTTTTACATTCTCCAAACTCTCTCTCTCACACCATTCCCCATAGGTTTTACTTTTATAGAGAAGTATCAAGTATACAAAATCAGATGTACATAATCAGTCTGAGAACAGGGAAATTTTTATTTCACTGTTAACAGCGGCCATGGTTCAGCTTTAGAAGCGACTAATCTTTCTTCGCTTGTAGTTGGGAATATGGAAACACATTTCAGTCTGCATCAACAGATGCATCTAGGCAGTTCAGTGTTGTGAAAATAAGGTTTAACTACCTGAACGTGCAAACTGCTCTTGCAAGGTGTGCCTGAACCCTTATATCCCAGTTTGATCATTGAGATCATCTGCAGGAGCCTCTGTCCCAGAGTTGGTGAGGCTCATTTTACAAGAGAAACTGAGCCGGTCCTATGGGACACGCTGCCAGGAGAGATTCTGTAGGCACCTTCCATGCCAACATTTCAACACCTGCTGAAAACTTTTCTATTCCGCCAAGCCTTTGCTGGCAATTAAGAGTACATCCCCCACAACGGTCTACTGTTGCTTGTTTTTAATTCTTTTGCTAGCTTTTCTGTATGGTTTTACTACATGGTTTTATATTGCAGTAAACCAATTTGATATATTTCTATGATAGAGTGGTACATAAATTTATTTTTATAAATAAATAACTACCAGCAGACTTTTGAAGTAGGGCTGACCTCAGCATTTAGCATCATTGGGCTGCTGCTGGAGTCGACCACTGATGCCTGCCCAGGCTCCCTCTCTATGGAAACAACCTCAGATATGCAGATGACACAACATTGATGGCAGAAAGTGAGGAGGAATTAAAGAACCTTTTAATGAGGGTGAAAGAGGAGAGCGCAAAATATGGTCTGGAGCTCAACATCAAAAAAACAAAAATCATGGCTTCTGGGCCCATCACCTCCTGGCAAATAGAAAGGGAAGAAATGGAGGCAGTGAGAAATTTTACTTTCTTGGGCTCCATGATCACTGCAGATGGTGACAGCAGCCAAGAAATTAAAAGACTCCTGCTTCTTGGGAGAAAAGCAATGACAAACCTAGACAGCATCTTAAAAAGCAGAGACATCACCTTGCCAACAAAGGTCTGTATAGTTAAAGCCATGGTTTTCCCAGTAGTGATGTATGGAAGTGAGAGCTGGACCATAAAGAAGGCTGATTGCCGAAGAATTGATGCTTTTGAATTATGGTGCTGGAGGAGACTTTTGAGAGTCCCATGGACTGCAAGAAGATCAAACCTATCCATTCTCAAGGAAATCAGCCCTGAGTGCTCACTGGAAGGACAGATTGTGAAGCTGAGGCTCCAGTACTTTGGCCACCTCATGAGAAGAGTAGGCTCCCTGGAAAAGACCCTGATGTTGGGAAAGATGGAAGGCACAAGGAGAAGGGGACGACAGAGGACGAGATGGCTGGACAGTGTTCTCGAAGCTACAAACATGAGTTTGACCAAACTGCGGGAGACAGTGAAAGACAGGAGGACCTGACGTGCTCTGGTCCATGGGGTCACGAAGAGGCGGACACGACTAAACGACTAAGCAACAACAACATCTAGACCTGCTCTCTGTGCAGTGCTAGGCAGCTAGGTGCAGCCACCATTTTAATCTCCAACACTACTCCTGATGCAACTCCGAGAACACTGCTGCTGCCCACTGGGATCCACCGATGAAGTGGCTCTCCAGGAAGCACTTTGCCCAAGGGCTCCCTGTATTGAAGGAAACGAAACTCAAAACATTACCTAATCTAGCCAATGATACTGATCATTGAATCAATTGCTGAATTGTAGAGTTGGAAGGGGCCCTGAGGATCATCTAGTCCAGCGGTTCTTGACCCAGATGTTGTTGGACTACAACTCCCATCATCCCTGAGCTCTGGCCTTGCTAGCTAGGGGTAATGGGAGTTGTAGTTCAACATCTGGGGATCCACAGGTTGAGAAACGCTGATCTAGTCCAACCCCTCTGCAATGCAGGAATCTCAACCAAAGCGTCCATGACAGATGGCCATCCAACCTCTGCTTTAAAATGTCCAGTGCAGGAATATGCAACTGTCTCATATGGGGATCAAACCTGTGACCCTGGCATTATCAGCACCATGCTCTAATCAACTGAGCTATCCAGTGCCTACGGAAAGGTTCTTGCATGCAGATTAACCCTGCTAAGATCGTAAAAGTTTACTTTATTGAGGAACAAGCACAACAGAGGAACCAGGCAGAGGGCCTTCTCGGTAGTGGCACCCGCCCTGTGGAACGCCCTCCCACCAGATGTCAAAGAGAAAAATGGCTACCAAACTTTTAGAAGACATCTGAAGGCAGCCCTGTTTAGGGAAGCTTTTAATGTTTAATCGGTTATTGTATTTTAGTGTTTTGTTGGAAGCCGCCCAGAGTGGCTGGGGAAACCCAGTCAGATGGGCGGGGTATAAATTATTATTATTATTATTATTATTATTATTATTATTATTATTATTATTACACCCAGCAGATCTACACTTTTAGTGTGGCTAAGCAAGAAGTCCAGCCAGCTCCACACATACATATCTGCATGTGCCTCCCCATCTCTCCCTACAGCTGCATTGGTCGCTTTCTCTCATTTACAAGTGTAACGTAAAAGATCAGGCCAAAAAGCGCTCTGTTCTCGCAGTAGCCATGGGATGCCTGCAAGCAGAACCTGAGCAGAATAGTACCCTCACCTGCAATTCCCAGCAACTGGTATGGAGATGCATCCTGGCTCTCCCCCTTAAGATTCTCAGTTGTTCAAAGGACATCCCTTGCTTGGATCTCACAGCAAGTGATTCACTCACTGCCAAGACTACTGTCGCTGGTCAGCCTGGGAAGAAATTGGTTAACTTTTGCCTATCTGGTCTCCAAAGGGATTGAGCCAGTAGCTTAAAAATTAGTTGCCAACCAAGACCTTAGAGACAATCTTGTTCAACACACTTTCTTCCACTGGGGATTTTCTTACACTATAATGAGAAGAAACTCAGGCTTTCAGCTCACCACATAAAGCTTTAGCTGCACCTGCATAATAGTACAAAAATATTTGGCCTTTTAACATTCTTATTGAGCTTACCATGTACCACTAAAAATAAATTGATTTGAATAGTAATGAAGATGGAAATAAAAATACATTCTCCAGTGCACAAATGTCTCTGCAAAAGTCAGATTTGAACTCATCTGCTCAGAAATTGATTGCAATCTCATAAAAACGAGAGGTTCTAACCTTTCAGGGGATGAGTAACGGAGCTAAAATCCCCCTAGGCTAATATCACGCAGAATTGATATTAAAGCCAAATTTTTAATTAAGAATACTCAGGTGAAGCATTTTTATGCTGCAATATATAGAAGGGGAGTTAGAGAAGTAAGACCAAGAAGATGGAAAAGAAGTCAGAAAAGAAACTATCATTCACTTTGAACAACAGCACGGACTGCTTGGTTTTAAAAGTTAAAGTTACAACTTTTTTGGTAAGCTGCTTAGAGATTTTAGTTACAATTAAGTGGCATACAAGCTCTCTTAAATAATATTAAAACAAAACATAAACCTTTAAAAATATTTACACAAAGTTTTGGTCCATTTCCAACTTACCCTGTATCATTATCAGCATTCTGCCTTGATTAGAACAAGTAAATAAATTGATGAAACAAACTGTATAACACTACAAGGGATGATTATTAGGTCATTGTGCGCCTGCATTAAGAATATTGCACAGTGAAGCTGGAGCAACTAAAATTAATCTGGTGACTGGATATATGCCTTGTGAACCCACACAGTGAATAGGGGAACAATTATTCAGACTCTCAAAATATAAAAAGCCAGAGTCGTTGGCCGAAGGTGATTAATCATACCAAGGAACTCACTGCCACTAGATGTTGCAATGTCATCTAACACAGAGAGCTTTTAAAGGGGAACGGATGGATACATGGAAGATCCTAATTGGCTCAGCCAGAGATGCAATCCAGTTTTCAGGCACTGAATACTTTGGAATCCCAGATAGATATTGTCACCATGGTCTGCCTGTGAAGCTCACAAAGAAATCTGTTTTTCCACTGCCAGACACTGTTTCATTAGAACAGCCATGGGTCAGTCAACTTTTTCAGCAGGGGGCTGGTCCACTGTTTCTCAGACCTTGTTCGCGGGCCGGACTATATTGGGGGGGGGGATGAACGAATTCCTATGCCCCACAAATAACCCAGAGATGCATTTTAAATAAACACGGATATTCTACTCATGTAAAAACATGCCGATTCCCGGACTGTCCGCGGACTGGATTGAGAAGGCGATTGGGCCGGATCCAGCCCCCGGGCCTTAGTTTGCCTACCCATGGAATAGACCACTGGTTGGGCCAGTCATAGCCTTCTTATAAGCTGCTTTCTTAGCATTCAAGAGCGAAAATGCTAACAACCATTTTAGTTTAGGCCCGCTTCTCTGATGGCCCTAGGAGGTCATTTCCAATTTGGGTTGCTTACAGACTGCCCTCTTTTAAACCAATCAGGTTGCTGATGCTAAAATCCAATAAAACAATGAATGTTAAACCTCACTCAGGGCAGAACACACTAGATTACTTTCCAGCCTATTCTAATTTATATACTCTTCAGGTAGCGTCCAAATATTTAAAGCAATTCTGCCCTTGATTCTGGTACTTTTTGAGCAAAGCACAAAGCAGTGCAGTGAAGTTATTAGACTGTGGAGTTATTAGTTCCACCTATAACTGCAAAGTTAGGCTGCAGCTAGTCTATCTTCTAAATGGGACAGAATGGGAAAGAAGAGAAATAACTATTGAAAAAGTCTTCTTCAAAAGCTCAGATAAACTTGTTTTCGCTCCTTACAAAAGCCTTGTGAATCTTCTTCTTCTAAAATTTTGTTTTTGTTCTCTGCTCAGCTCTTCATCCTGAAATACAACTGAACAGCTGGGAAGTAGTCATTTATATGAATTTGGAGCATACACTGATTGTGATAATGCAATCATTTGCCATTTTTGCAACCAGACTTACAATCTTTACTTCAAACATACTGAAGAAAAAATACTTTAAGCCACTCTAGCTTCTGGAAGTAAGTCTTTTCAGAAAACATTTCACTCTGATGTAATTTTAGTGACCAAGATCGAGCATGGAATCCCCAGTTCAAATCTTACTTCTGTATGTCACATGATACAAAAGTAAGTTTCTTTTGTTGTTTTATCGCTTTAATATTTTATAGGAACCACCTTGAGCGTTTTTAATGGAAAGGTGGGATATATTTTTGAATAAAAATATAACGCTGACCTAACCTTGAGGGTTGTTTTTAAAAAGTACAAGATACTATATGTGAAGCACTTTAAAAGCATTATTATTATTATTATTATTATTATTATTATTATTATTATTATATACAGACTAAAGCAAACTGGGTGGGATAGTAAGTACTACTTTAGGCATACCAAAAAAGCCTTGGAATAACTTTTTGCAGTAGACCCCCTTCCCATATCATGGATCAAAACAACTTTTAAAAAAATTCCCCAGTGTATTTGAGAAACAGAAGTCCAATATCTCTTGAGCATGTATAACCAGTTGCATCATTCTTGATTTGGGCATTAAACCTGTGCACACCAATCCAATGTAAGCATGCACCAAACAGCTGAAGCTGCAGACATGGAATCTCTTTCTAAGAACTAAGACCTCCAAAAGCTTTATGGTGGGTCTGGGGAAGCAAGTGAAACTGAATCTAGCTCTTCAACTCCCTGCCTTTTTCTGGGATTTTACATTTTAAAAGTAAGTTCTTTGTTGCTGGATCTGAGAAAGGTTGTACGTCCACTTCACCTAGTTGCACTTGCTTAAAGATCCAACTTAAGATTCAAATGAAGAACCCCACAATTTAGACCCCAACTTTCAACAGGTTCCCATGGAGCCAGAACTGATCTGGGTTTCTTCCCAACTAAGTCACTGTGTGAGCAGAGTAGCTTTTGCTCACACAACAGAATTTCCCCTCCCTCTCCTGCCCCTATACCAAATCTGCTCTGGGGTGCCCCCAAACCTCCAGAGCAGATTTGGGGTCGGTACAGGGAGTAGAAAAGGAAGTTTTGTTGTGTGGACAGAAGTTGGATTTAACCTGTCATTAATTCAAAATAACATCATCAAATAGAAAATTTCCAACCCAGACATCACAGAATACCCAAAAAAAATTAAATCTCAAAGTAACGAAAAGAGTGTTTTTATTGTTCACCTAAAGAAGTTTTACAATAAAAATACCTTTAAAAGCAAGCAAGTTATCCTTCTATTGTTCCAGCAATTTAGTTTAAAAACATTTTACGGAATTTTCTTAACAAAGCCAGAGGTGTAACTGGATAGATAATACAACATCTTCTTTCCTTAGATTTTTGTGAATAGCATTTTTAATTGGTCACAGTCTAAAGCAAACAATCCCAGAACATACACACTATCCAGTATACACAATATAAAAGAAAATAAAACCATAACCGCTGTGGAACAAAATACTTAAAAACCAAATTAAAAAACCCATAGTAGAACAACACAGTGGTTAAAGTACACTCCATCCCTTGATAAGTTGTGCTCTATGCCTAGATGGCAGGGAAAATTAACAGCACTATTTTGAAGAATGGAAAATACATAATCAAGTACATATCAAGTTTTAATAAGTGGGATTTAATTAATTATGCATTAGTAATAAATGTGGTGGTTCATTTGGTGAAATAGTGTTCAGGTTGATTTGGTGGGTAGGGGGAAGAGAAAACTGGTATGTTTTAACATTTTGTAACAATTTAAGAATTCATAGTTCTTTTAACACCATCTTCGTAACAGAAGTGTTTTACACTTGTACAATGTTAATTACTTTATTATACATGGAAGCCTGCAAAAGGCCAATTACACAATAAGACTGCAAACAACCACTGGTACTTTTCTGCCTTCAGAAAGTACGCAAGACAGAAACATCACCAAAAGTACATTTTTAAAAATCTGCGGAAACATCACCAAAATTACATTAAAAAAACTAATTAGGAAAAAAAATACATCTGCAAAAAAAAAGTGGTTCTGGGCAGTGCAACTGCTTTTCAGCAGTTTTTAAAATAGCCACTAAGTTTTCTATAGGTTTCCGTGGCTCCACAGGCTCTAATCAAGATTCACATATCATAAATAATGTACCACAAAATATACATGAATTTGAGCAACAATTCCTTGGAGATTCTGGTTACAATAAACCACGTACATATTGGTCACATGGTTCATACATTTAGGCCAACCTCATTGTTCTTCTACACATCATTTAGCCACATGTAATCTTAACCCCACCCCCACCCCCCAAAATACTCAAGACTGCATGTGGGCATGGCTGACTAAGCTAGTAGATCCCAATGCACTTTGGAGGACCTCTTTATGTACAACTGAGTATTTTTTTCTTATCGTATCTTCTAAGGAAACCTTTATGGCCTTCTAAAATAGGAGCATTCGCCTTTTAAAAATTGTTCAACTTTTGATGCCACAAGACATCGGAAAACACATAATAAGTTATGCAATCTTCTGGAATGTAAATCTTCTAAAATTCCAGCTGTTGAGCTAAAAGGAACTTGGAAAGGATCACAAACCATGGAGGGTGAGCTTGGCATTGAAAATGGATGAAGAAGGAAAAAGACCCAAGACACTAAACAGGAATATTTAAGTAGGGGGAAGAGAGGGATTGGTAGCCAATTGGGGATATTTTTTTTATTAAAAAAAACCCCGTATTTAATAAATAATGCATTCCCAAAAAGTATATAAATTAAGACTGCAATTTCAGATTGGGGTTCCAATGACATCAAAATGGCACTTTAAAACTCCTCTTGAGGATTATGCCGCTAAAATCTCTTTATAAAATCACAGCCTTCAGGGGAAAATGGGGTGGACATTATTGTTATTATTAAAGCTATCATTCCAGGCTTATACCAAGGATCTGAGACTATCCCACCAGTCTGGAATGAGTATCATCATCTAGAAGAAGAAATAAAGAAGTATGTTAACAACTATAACAAGCTGTAGGTAGCTAAGTTCTCAGAATTTTTGTATCACCCAGATATGAGACAGCAATTTCTGATGTCTTAAAATCCCTTTGTTAAATGGTGAAGTAGATTTGCCACTTATTTGTAAATTGGAAACTCCAATACACCAACAGTGCACAGAATCCCCTTGCTTCATTACATTTTCCTGAGAGTAAAGCAATTAAAATAAACCTTAATCCTAGGAACAAAGGTTTTTTGTGTGTTTTTTTCTTTCGTTTTTTCCCTTTTTTGCATTTTCAACTTTTTGGGCTATTCCCTGACAATCTAAATAGGTAAGTTTGATTGCTAAACACTGTCACATGAACAACAACAAAAAAGTGAAGTATCAAGTCTATTAATCTGATTTAAAAACCATAATACAAACTGATCTAAAATTACTTTAACAAAAGCTAAAAATGAAAAGTTGCATTGAAAGGGCGTGTTACATTATTTGTATTAGGATTGTGTAGAAACATTCCAATGGCAGTGTTATCAAAATAAAACTAATACATTAAGACCACCCCCAAGCCTAGTCATACTTGGAACTTTACCTATAACTTTGGCTAGTTGGGGTCTTTACTCTTGTACTACATGGCTCACTTACATCAGACATTATATTTGTATACCCTGAGAAATCTGACACTGAAGTCCTTACTCTATGGTCCACTTCCCCATTAGAGTTAGCAATGAAAGTCATTGGCACCCTGCTGCCCGTCTTAAACTGAGAACCAAATGCTTGTGCAAAGGTCTCTATCTGGTATGTTGCTCGATGCTCTAGGTCCTTCTGGGGATCTATCTGGTTAGCTAGTTCCTGAGAAGGAAGTGGAAAGCTTGATGAAGATTCTAGATTTTTTTGTTCCTTCTGGCTATTCAATTTTTGAGGTGTGGACTGATAGCCTGATGAAGTGTCTATGTTCTTCTGGGAGTCTATCAGATCATCTAGTTCTTGTGAAGGAGTCAACTGTTGATGTGTTGCTTCCAAAGCAGATAAATAAAAACCTGGCTGAGATCCAAGCAACATCCCAAAAGGAGGCTTTGACAATGCAGATGGCAACACTGAGGTAACAGATTGGCTGAAACCACACTCAAGTGGAGATGTAGTGTATATTTGTTTGTCTTGAAACAAAGTATGGTTATGAAGGCTTGAAGACAAACTTACAAATTGGAAACTGGGTCCAAAAGCAAAACCAGTGCTATTAGTTGTTCTTTCAAAAGCATGCTGGAGGTATTTTGAGTATTCTTGCAACATGTTTGCTTTGTCATTTGAAGCTGTTTGGGAGCTGGGGCTCAAGTTCTCCTCTTGAACCATCTCTGTATGTTCTCCTGAGGCATGTAAGTCCACACGCTGTTCAGTAATGCTGAAGGGATCTTCCTTCTGGCCTTCTGATTTGTGAGAGTACTGCTCTAAAAGACTTTGCAAGACTTCATCAGGAATGCCAGACTTATCGTGGCAAGATTTGATGTCAGCATTTAGAGATGATGAATCAATAAGAGATAACGGGGTTTCACTGTCCATAACACTCACACCTGCAGACTGTATTACAGACGGTTGGGAGGCCATATGCCCAACATTTATAGAAAAGGCACTGTTACTGCTGGCAGTTTGCAAGTATCTTCTTTTCTTTGAAAATTGCATGGCATCGTCATAATTGCTACTTATTTGACCTGGTTTACTATTTGCAGCTTGAAGGAGGCCAATAGCATCCACACTGGTATTTGCGACTATGCCAAGAGAGCCACTTGGTTTTCCAGACAACTGTTTTTGACCAAGAAGGTCTGGTAATGGTGACACAAAGTTAAGAAAACTCTTGTCTGTACCTTTCCTGTTTCCTTTTTTAAAGACTAATTTTGGCACCTTTTTCTGCAGTTCTTCTATCCCAGTGCCAATTAAGCCACCACTGGAAGACACTATAGGAATCTCCACCGCATAATTCTGCAAGGTCATATTAGATGCAATCTGAGAGTCAGATACTTTATGAGTAGGCTTATGCTCTTTGTTTTCAGTGGATACACATTTTGCTTTGCTTTTTCTCCTTGACGAACCTGTATTTCCCTGAGACAACATAGACAAGTTGCCCATGCTATGGTTTGATGGCCCAGGATCCATTCCAGCACCTGCTTTCCCTATGGCTTCTCCACATGTACGTCTGTGCTTCAACAGTCTATCAGTCCTTGAAAAATACTGCTGGCAGGTTTCACATTTGTATGGCTTTTCTCCGCTGTGCGTCCTCTTGTGCCTCTCCATGTGATACTTCTGGATGAACTTCATACTGCACTGGTCGCACCCAAACGGCTTCTCCCTGCTGTGGATCTTTTCGTGCCTCTGCAGCAAATACTTCTGAATGAAACCCATGTTGCACTGGCTACACTGGAAAGGCCTCTCGCCGGTATGGATAAGCACATGCCTGCGCAGGTGGTAGGAGCTCCTGAAAGCAGCGCTGCAGTGCTCACAGACATGAGGTTTCTGGCTAGGGGACAGCATGGCAGCTTCTCCATCTCCCGCCGCAAGGGGCTTGGACGAAACGCTCGGCTTCCTCTTGGCTTTGATTCCCTGAGATTCCGACTTTGGCCTCTTCATCTTCCTGGCCTGGGCGTCAAGCTTGGGCTCGTCCGAGCCACCAACACCCACCTCGCCGCCACCACCTCGGATGCCCAGCAGCAAGTCTCCTCTGTGGGGGTGATGGTGCAGGTGGTGGAAGAGGCTGAGGTCTTGGATCACGCTCTGGCTGGCCCCTTCCACTCCGCTTCCGCCGCCTACAAGGTTGGGGTGCCTCTCTTCCCCGGCTATCCCAAAGAGGCCCCCATAGTGGTGGTGGTGGTGATGGTGGTGGTGCTGTTGTTGCTGCTGCTGCTGCTGCTGCTCCTCTTCCTCCTGGTCGCTGGGCTTCTCCTGCTTGATATTCATGAGCGAGTGGAAGAAGCCCCAGGAGCCCCGCTGGGACGACGACGAGGAGGCCGTGAGAGGGAAGCCCCCCGCCGGCTCTTTCTTGAAAGTCATGCCCTGAGGGTGAGGAGGAGGAGGAGGCGGCGGCGGTGGGGCGGGGGGCTCGGCGGCAGTTACGGTGGTCGCGGTGGAAGAGGAGGAGGAGGAAGACGACGACGAGGCGGCGGACGAGGACGATGAGTTGGCGGACGAGGCGGAGGCCAAAGCCAGTCCGCAATGCTGCGGGGGCGCGGCTGGCCGGGTGAAGCTGGTGACGGGCGGCAGGCGGTGGTTGAACATGACCATGCTGGGGGGGAAGGTGGGCTCCATCGCCGCCCTCTTGGAGGAGGAGGAGGAAGAAGAGCCGCCGCCGCCGCCGCCTCCCAGGAAGCCGCTGCCGAGCTTCATGTCCCCCTCGGGGCCGGGAAAAAGGAGCAGCGGAGGAGGAAAGGAGGGCGAAGGCGACGAAGGGGAGGCGCGGCCCTCTGGGGCGGCTCTTGCCGCAAGACCCCGCTCGCTTTGCAGTCACTCACCCGGCTGGCCGGCTGGCCGGCCCGGCCCTCTCCTCTCTCTCCCTCGCCGCCGCTCCTCAGCGCCCGCTCGCCGCCCGGAGCATCCTTCTTCTTCTTCTTCTTCTCCTTCGCGTCCGCCGCTCGGCCCCACCCGGCCCAGCCTCGCCGCCTCCGCCGCCGCTTTCTCCGCCGCCTCCAGTTAAAAATATCGCCGTCTCCGCTCCACAATGGAATTAGCAGAGCCGCCCCCCCTCTCGCTGGAAAGGCCCCGCACTGCCCATGCGCCACGCGGGGCATGCCGGGAAAGATTGCCCAGTCAGGGTAGCAGCCGCGGCGGCGCCGGCGGTGGGGAAGGCGGGAAGGGCGCAGGCGCGAGTGGGACCCCCTTGCGTGTCTCTCTGCTTTGCGCTCCTTTCCCGCCCCCCCTCCCTCGCGCGCATTACCTCACGGTCGGGCCGCGTTTCCCGCCGGGCACCTACTCAGAAGAGGCACGGGGACCAGCCAGTGCCCCTCGCAGTCCCCCACCAGAATAAATAACAGTTGTTTCTCTGTGGGTCACAGTGGGGGTATCAATGGGCACGGGGCTGCGTAGATCCCATAAGCACAGTTTCAGCATCGTGTGTACGCGCGCACACGCGAGTTGACGCGTCTAGATAATACTGTACAGATTGGGGCAATGGGTCCACATTCGGGGGGGGGGACCTATTGGGTTCTGATCCCTGCCATGGTTAAAGTTAAGCCCCGCTGGTTTCAGTGGGACGTAAGTACACCCCACCCCCCAATAAAAGTGCGCGCCTGGTGCGATTTCAGCTCTGGATTTCAGCTATAAAGAATGAATGGCGGGGCGGGCGAACCAAATAGTGAGAAGGCGAACCTTTCGTCGCTCGCGGCTGTTTAGTAAGCCAGATATCGGCTTGAATGTTGAAAAGGCTGCCCGCGGGTTCAAGGGGATACCGGGAAATGCTTCCTGCCCGCAAGGCCAGAATGGAGCAATAGATCAGATAGCCAGTGGAAGTTGTGAAATCTCCCGCTTTCCGCTGCACCTGGTGGAAACCAAGGCGTTCCCTTAGTTCCCTGCCACTTAGGTTCTCCAAATCAAGTCTGCAAACACGCTTCTTTAAATAAAATATATGAGATGTGAAAATCCATAGTCAACAGATGAATTGCCTCCATCTTTTTCTTTGGAGACAACTGCATATAGCATGCCGTGTCCATTTTGAAAATTAAAACCCTTTAGCAAGATATGCCAGGTTCCCCCGCCCCCAGTGCATATGGCACAGTTGCATAGATAATGAAAATAGGGTTTAAAAGGGGGGGGGGGAATCTATAGGCTCCATTTCCAGCTGTTCTGCAGTTTTAAAACAGCAAGGCTGAAATCCTATGCTCACTGGCTTCTGAGTTGTTATGCATAGGGTTGCAATGTAAATTATTCTGGCTCAATCCTCAAATAGGGTTCACTGTTAATACAGTTTCACGGTGCCATTTCTTCCTATACAATAGATGGGAGTGGAGGCAAGTTGTGCAAATAATATGCTTATCCTTCTTCACTTTCAAATTAAACATCTGTAAAATTAGGGGAAATGGCAACAAAGTGACAACACAGATCTGAGGTAGGTATCAACAATCTTTACTAAAGGATACCAACTCCCAATGTTTCAAGCTTGAACATGTCACCAGGAAATCGTTAAAAACAATTTTAACACAATTATTTGATAGACCGAGAAGTATCTGTCTTCAGAATTATGAAAGTGCTTGAATTCTAAAGTGTTAAACACTCATCATACCACCAAATAGCTGTGTCAAAATTATTCCCAATTCATTTATGGGAGGGAGTACTTTTCATTATGAATTTTTAATGCTCAGTCTTTGTTGTTACTCTTAAGATAGACAGATGATAGATAGATAGATGTTCTAATCATCTGCACAGCCAAGCAAAACTCACGTGATTGCATTTTTCAGATCTTGAAATTTTATAGACAAAAGCATATGAAAGAATGTGGGGCATATGAAAGACTGTGTCAGATCTGATATTCAAAAAAATTGGATGTATATTCATTATGCTCAGATCACATATAAATATTTATATTACTCTTTCTGCACCATAGCCACAGGGTCAACATTTTCTGGTGTGATGCTCTGTATTTGTGGTCATTTTAATAAGTTTCTAGCCCTTATGGAGATATGGGATGGGGAGACATGGACACAGAATCCTGCCTTTCGGTATTCTGGCAGTTGAGTACAAAGCACGGGCATTACTCAAGCAACGAGACTTACGCTTCCTCTCTCGGTGAGACCCCAATATCTGCTCCAGAGGGACAACCATCTGAAGCAGATTTTTAGGGTGTACATGAGGCTACAGAAGAGAGGAGGGGAGGGAAAAGTTCTGTTGCACAAGCAGTCTACTTCAGTAGCAGAACAGCAGTGATGAAGTTTTTGATGTTATAAAACTGAATATAGTGTTATTAAATAGCCTGTAATCTATTAGGCTACTGGCTACCTGTATTTAGATTCTGGATATTTTGTATTCAGCATGTTCTGCACACCATCCCATGGAACCTTAGTCCCCCTCACAACATTTCTGACTATGGTTCAGGCACAGATATCTATATTTAATCACATTACTTATAAACAGGAAGGCTTGCCCCAAGGGAAGGAGAGAAGAAATAGAAACAGTTTGGTGAGAAGACACCATCTAGCAAATGGTGGTCCCCATCTCCCAAACTTCTGCAGAACCATTTTGCCCTTAACACAGGGTAGAAGCAGCAGAAACACAAAAATGTTTCTTTTCCCCATGTGTATTTTTTATTGCATAATTGTTATTGATACTTATTGTTCTTATAATTTAACGTAAGCCACTTTTGTGAGGTCTGCCTGGAACATAGTATATAAATACCTTCAATAAATAAAACTCTTCTGCACTGGCTTCTGTCATTAACCAGCAATGATATCAAAATTTAATCCAGAGATTCTAGTTCAAGTTGATAACACTGCTGGCTGCTAAATATGGTACATATAATAAACTTTTTGCACTTAAGTGTAATGGAATGTTCCCCTGTGCTTAAAGGAGTTGGTGTGGCCACTCCTGAAAAAAAGAATCTAGGTTGCTGGAGGTTCAACTGCATAAGCTCTTGAAACTTATTATCTTGACCCATTTCAGTCTGGGTTCCACCCATTTTAGGACCTAATCAGCTCTGGCCACCCTGATAGATTTTCTTCAGATGGATGGGGGAACGCAACCCTATTCATTCTCCTATTGAATGTCCTCCTGACTGCCTCTGAGTTGGTGATTAGGGGTAGTGGTTTCGCTCCTACTCCTGGCATCAGTTCATGAGAGTACTATTGAAAGACTGTGCCTCCTGACAATTTAACTACAGGGCACCAGAGCATGATTTTATTCCAAATGCTACTTAATAACTATATGAAGCTGCCAGGGTGGCACCAGAATGCTGATGATACCCAGCTCTGTTTCTCTGTATTGCTGTATCCAGATTAGGAGAGGTTTTGCATGCCTGGATATAGCCATGGGCTGGATGGTAGCTAATACATTGCTACTGAGTCCTGACAAGACCTTATGGATGGGTGGATCCCAGGTGTGGAACTGGGTTGTGAAAAGATGCACTCTCTCTGAAGGAGGAGGTGTGTAGTTTGGGGGATGCTTCTAGATCCACTGCTGCCACTACACGTCCAGGTGAATTTTACCAACTTTGGTTGGTGTGTCAACTGTTCCAGTTCCTGAACAGAGATATTCTTGCTGTGATTGTCCATACTATTGATAATCTCTCAATTAGACTACCATAACGTGCAGTTTGTGGGGTGTTCTCGTGCCCAGTTCAAAAGCTGTGCAAAGTCCAGCTGCTGTTATAGTTAGCAGGACACCCAGATTGACACATATTATACTGATGTTGAAAGAACTGCACTGGCAGCCCAGTGCAAGGTTTTGTGATTGACATTTAAAGCCCTAAAGAGCTTGGGACCAACATCCCCTGGTACAGACCAAGACAATCTTTGAGATCTTCCAAGGAGACCATGCTGGTTGTTCCATGAAAACACAGATGCAGGCATTCTCAGTAATAGTATCCACCCTCTGCAGTACCCCCTTCATGAAATTCATAAGAATACACTAATGACCTTTTAAAACCTCTTAAGTACATATTAATTTACCCAAACTTTCCTGGTCTCCAACTCTTTAGTTTGGGTTATTTTTATTTTTATATACTGGTTAGTTTTATTTGTGGTATTATACGGTTGCATTTTGTTTCTATCTCCTATTTAGGAAATTTTATTGAATGTTACATTTTTACTGTTTTAACGTAAACATCTTACAGATTTTTGTTATGCTGAGCAATGGTTGCAATTAAGCTTCTATGCATATATTAGTTGGGAGTAAGTCCTGTTGAATTCAGTGGAACTTACATTTGGCTGAAAGTTATTCCCCCCCCCCAAAAAAATCTACCAGCTTTAGTTAAATAACATTAGAAATAATTTAAATTTTTGATCCTAAAGATATCTAGGAGCTGAAAATGTGCAATCTTGAATCTATGCAATCTCTTATGCATTTCAAAAGTAACTTCTCCGGCTGATTAGCAATGAAAGGTTTAACTCTGCTCTTTTATCTGCAAACAGAGATGATCAAATCAACTTGCAGAAGGCTGTCTGCCATTCTCACAAAACAATGAAGGAGTAACAAAAAAAATCCCCAAGTCGATAGCATATGTAAAAAGCTACAAGTAATGTATCCTGCTGGATTTGCATGCTGATCAATGCTATTACTTTAGACTTTATGAAAATATAAATGACACCCCTACCCCCTTTTAAACAATATGAGAAACTCCATCTTTTACTGCATATAAACTGCAACCTGATTTGGGGAAGTTTTAACACTGTCAAGTGTAGCCAAGTGTTAAAGAGAGAGACTAGGAATTCAAAAACTTAAAAGCAGCAGTAAAATATTAGTCAATGTCTGTGAGAAATGAGTCTGTCCCTTTATTCAGGGTGTATGTGTTTAATGGTAAGCTGGGATGCATATAAGCTAGTCCAAGCATGAAGGGCAGTAGGACACTCGTATGGAAAGCCAACTTTGTCCCTCAGTTATCAAGATAAGAAACCTGTCATTTCTCTCATTCACTCTGTCAGCCTTGAGATACTCTAAGCAGACTTACCTCTGTGTTGTACACCCCATATATCAGGAAGATGAAGAGACCCTGTAAAATAAAATGGAGGGAAAAAGCTGTTAACTCTAATCATTTCAGCAGTAGAAATACCTGAAATAAACTTTCCTGGGAACAGACAAAAGAAGACACACTTCATCAAGGTCAATTTATTTTTCTATTTTTCAACATTATAAGCTGTACCTTGAGCATTTATTTGATAACGTGGGAGTGCATTGCCTACCATACCTGTACTGCTAAACTATTTGGCATAAAAGACATCCAAGACCTAGAATGTCAATTAGAATACTACATGTGATATCAAATTCATTATTAGTGCATACATTATAAAATATCAGACATGCTGGACTGGGGTTGTTTTAAAAACAACAATATACCTTTCGATTTTTAAATAGTTAGCAAATACATCATTGTAGCACTTCATTGCTGCATTTCAAAATAGATATAGGAGCAAGTAATATATATATATATATATATATATATATATATATATATATATATACACATATATATATATTCAAACTGTTCTTGACATTTTTGTGATGCATATTTCAGATATTCTAAAGCCAAAACTAGGATCCGATGTAGCCAGTTTTTCTATACAGTACAGGAATTCTCCCTGATCACACATTAAAGGCTTAACAGATTTTCTGGATTGACACATTTCACAGATGCAAAATATTTTACAAAATGGTTGCCTATCCATCAAGAAAAACTAGCATTCCCTAGAATAAACAGATAACAGGGCATTTCAAAATAAAAAGGAACATTAACTGAATTTATTTTGAGTCTTTGCCTAATAACTGCCCAATGCTCTTTCAGAATAAAGTCTTCAAGAAGTGTGAAACAGTGCTAAATTTAGCTAACCATAGGCATAGCATAATAATAGTTCTTAAAAATACTCAATCAGGTTATTCATCATTTCTCCTTAGGAATAATTTATGTATTTCAACCATGTGTCTTGGCAATTATTTTAACATTACTGGTTTTCATATACAGACTCTGAAATAAATACATGAAAAGATACTTGTTACAGATTAAGCAGCTCTCTTCCATTATATGACACTTTTATTTTCTTTGGTACGTATATCTGTGCCATCTGTAACACAACACTGCACACATTTTCTTTTCCTAAATATAAAAAAGAGACAGCCAGTAAAACACATTAAAAATCTCCATGAAGCAATTTCAAATTATTGCACTTTTTCTTTTTTGCAGTTGTCAGAATTTTGCAATTACTTCAAAATCAAGAGGAAATAATCCAAAGAATATTCTACAAAAGTGCATCTACTCTCAGGAAACACTGCAAAAGTTTAGACATTTGCAGAAAAGTGTACCTATTCAAATCTAACACTGTTATTTTGCACCTGCAGGCATAATTATAGCTGCATATTTAGCAAAAGCATATTCTGACAAAAGAACACAATGGTTATTTCTCATATACATTGTATTGTCACATCATCCATTTGTTCTTGTTGCTTCCTTCGAGCTCTGATTCTGCAAAAGCCAGCAAATTACACAAAAGATAATATAAATAATGCTGTGCATTGATTTCATGGATCTCAATGTGTTTAGCATCAAGGTGTTGAAAGGCTTACAGTGCAGTCCTTTACATGTTTACTAAGTTCCACCTAATTCACTGGGGCTTCCTCCCAAGTAAAGCTATGTAAAATTGCAACATTAAGCATCACTGCTGAATTAGTCTGTACTTCCCATTCATTTCAGAGTATGTTCCTTGTATAAGGGAAATTTCCAGTGAATTGTGTTGTCAGTGACAAAATTGCTTTTGCTTAGACGGCACTCCTAAACACATTTTCTAGGCAGTAAGCCTTGCCTTATGGAAACAGTGTGATGTATGTGTCAACATATATAGGACTAAACTCTTCAGCACTGAAGTTATAGCTAATTAAACACACACACACACACACACACACACACACACACACACACACTATAAACTTCATTCAGCCTTATGACTTTGAGCTTTTAATAGAAAGAATTACTCTATACTGAAGTTTTGCTTTAAGCATAGTTTGTATATTTCTGGTTAGACAGTAAGTCCACAATATTTTAGATATTGAATAGATCATTTGCTGTGGCTTAATACAGCTGTGTAGGCTTAATTCTGCTGCAACCAATGCAGGAGCAGGGGTGCAGTCATGGTATGATCATGTTCAATGAAAGTGATAATTCAGGCAGCAATCCTATGCATATTTAGGACTGGATATAAGTTCCATTGCACATAATGGGTCTGGCTTTCAGGTAAACATGAACTGAATTAAACCATTAATTTCATAAAAGTAAATTAAAGCTAGTTTAAGGGCAAGTCATACTGGCTACTTCAGATGCTGTACTAGAGACTCCTGTGCCTTTCAAAACTGCCCAGAAGGACAAATGCTATCAAATGCAATTTCTAACAATAATGCAGCCATTCAAAAAACTGTGAGCTATAGGCATATAGGAAGTTGGCATATACTGCGCTAGACCACTAGCCTATCGAGTTGACTATTTGCCTTACAGGGTTCCAGTCTGAGAGGCCTTTCTCAGCTCTGCTGAGAGATAGCAGGATTTGTACTTGGGGTGTTTCCCAGCTGAAGCATCTGAGTTCATTTGGGAATTTGCTTTTTAAAACCTGGAGATCCCATAATACAGGAACAAGGAACCTGTCAACCTCCAGATGATGTTGGACTACAACTCCCACCATCTCTGACCACTGACTATGCTTGCTGGAGTTGGAGTCCGGCATCCAGAATGCCACAAGTTCCCTGGCCTTGCTGTAGATTAGCAGCCGGTAGATATTGAGCTGTATTGATAGGGCAACTGGGTACCTAGAGGATCATAGCCCTCCAATGATCAGTTTCATTGATCCAATGGGTATTTCCACACAAGGCGCACCTTGTGCATTAGCTCAGACTTTCAACTAACTGGTCATTCCTGATTAGACCGAACATAACAATAGCTCTTAAAATGAGTTTATCTTCACTAAAGTAACATTACAAATTCTGCAATAGTTTGTAAGCTGCAGTTGTCAACTCTGTAAAATAGCTCAAACTATGTCAATATCTACGTTCAGCAGGAACTTTTAGGGAAAGTAATTACAGTTAAACCCCCTATATTTTGCAGTAACATCAAACCAGTTTCTTTGTTTGCAAGTGAAAGGAAAACTCACTTCAATACTATGTCACCTTGTAGGTTTACATGTTATACAGACACTTCATCCTTGATTATTTCTGTTCAAGCCTCTGCTTACACATCCTTAGATTTCTGGCAAAGCAATAGCTTTATAACCAGCTAGTTTATTTTATGCAGAAGTTTTAAAAACCTACTTGGGGAAAAAAACATAGTGACCAGTTCAGTGAGTTATTAATTCTTTGTGTTATGTGCCTCTTGCAAACCAATCCTTTGTGCATTTAGCTGAAAGTGCTGAGTTTAATAGGAATTACCATAATCCTGTGTGTGCACAGGACAGAAGGAACTACATAATATTTTGGCAAATGGAGGTTTCCAAAGCTGTAATAGCCAAGATAACGTAAGTAAAGACTCCAGTAGGGAGAGAATTGGTGCATTTTACTTTATTTAGAATATTTGTATAGCACTCTTTTTGCTATATATCCCAGGGTGGCAAACACTAGCAAATGTTGGGACACCCTCCCAAGATAAATCCTTAATTTCAACTCTCAGTGGCAAATTCCCCCTCCTAACAGATCCAGCAGCTAGAGCTAAATTAACTTTCAGTTTTGGAGTCCAAAAATCACGGAAGCAATTACAGTGGTACCTTAGTTTGCATAAGTTTTGGATTACAAACACGTCAAACCCAGAAGGGCGTGTCCCGGTTTGCAAACTTTTTTTGGATTACAACCCATTTTTTTTATTACAAACAAAAAAATTTTGGGAGGCCCCATTGATGAAAGCGTGCCTTGGGTTACCACCTGTTTTGGTTTATAAACAGACCTCCGGAACAGATTATGGTTGTAAACCAAGGTACCACTGTAATTAAAAATGGTCTCGAGGGCACTTGTGGGCAGTAGCAGATTTCATGAGACAGGGGGTACCTAACTTCCTGACCTCCCAATAGCTGAGTTCCTACTGCTTACCAGGGAAAGGCTGTTGAACTACAATGTCATTGGCAGGAGCATCAGATTGCACCACTACAGAAAATGTCCTGAATGTCATATTTATATAACAAATATTCAAGGGTTGCACCCAGGGAAAGGCCTCTTGAAGTGAACTTGATTCCTGACCTACCTGGGACCAAGCAGTCTCTAAGGTAACTTAGTCCTCAATCTTGTAGCTTAGTCTTTTCCAGGGAGTAAGCCCCAATGAACCCAGTGGGATTTACTTCTGAGTATTGCAGCCTAATTATACAATATTTGCACAGTAAATGCTATTGAATTCAGTGGGACTTACATTTGAGTAAACCTGAACAGGACTGCACCTGAACTCAAAAGCAAATAGAAAACCAATGGAGCTGACATACAATTGGAGTTATATGTTCAGATCTTCAAGCATCAAACAAAATCTAGACTACCACATGTAGCCTAAATACATTTATGTATTTGGTTTTATTTAGTACTAATAGATTTCTAAAACACCTTTCAGAACACTGCTGCCATCACAAGGCAGTGTACAAAATTCCTGAATAAATATACAAATAAATATATATTTAAAACGATATAAAATAATAAAACCACATTTTACCAATTAAAAATGAACAGTTCCA
The DNA here is from genome assembly GCF_964270895.1 of Podarcis filfolensis. NCBI lineage: Eukaryota > Metazoa > Chordata > Lepidosauria > Squamata > Lacertidae > Podarcis > Podarcis filfolensis. The sequence goes on from NC_139609.1 coordinate 20,308,981, forward strand.
CTTAATCCAGAGCACATCAATTAATGAATTGGCATGTTACACCAACTGCACCTTCCAGACTCTGTTCAAAGGCATTCAGTTGTTACAATAATCCAGTCTGGATGTAGCTGATGCATGGATGACTGAAGACAAGTCCACCCTCTGCAGGAAAGCCTAGAGGTAGTTTATCAGCCAAAACTGCAGACTGGTAACATTTCAGTCCAGCCCTCCAGATAACCTAACCTAACAGTTCCATATCTAAAAAGCACATTGCACAAGACAGAACCATGTCCGGTCCCAAAAGCCATGAGATAGAGCATCAGTCTCCAAGCACCACCTTCTGAGTTTAGTCTTGAAATAGGAACTGAGCCACAGATCAGTGGAACCATGTGTACCAATCCTAATGAGATTGTCAATACTCGGATGGTCTCAGTTGGCTCAGATGGTGGATACTAAAAAACCTCTGAAGACAAAGTGGAAGTACTGAGAACCTTGGGAGGAAGTGATCGTGTCCTCTTGGGTTTCATGATATAGAGGCAAGGGAAAGCTGAATTCCCAGTCAGCACACTGGGCTCCATTGAAAACGGCTTCTCCATGCGAACCAGGAAATGACCTTTCCAGACTATGGAATGACTCTTTTCCCCCTATATCTTCACTTGTGATCTCCTTGGTGACACGGATGCCATTAAGGCAGTTGAATGCACATGCATACTCTGTCTCCCTCCCTTCCACACCCTCCTCATGGCCCCGGGCTCTGGCAACCTATGCTATGCCACTGGTTAGCTGACAACAACAGTATATTCATTGTAGATTAAAAAGGCATTTTTAATCATAACTATCCTTTGCCAAGGTTTTCAGTGGCTGGGATATAAAAGAGCCCCTTGCACACAGTCAACATCTTCCTATGGATTTCTGAATGCTGTCCCTGATGCTGTATCAGAAGCTGCTTTGGAGGATTCTCATGACTTTCTGGTGGAGCAGCTCTTGGTCACAGTGGGTAACCTCCACTGTCAAAGATAGTATACTTCTGAATATCAATTGCTAGGAATCACAAGTGCGGCAGCTAGACTGATGACTGGAAGTGGCCGCCGGGACCACATAACACCGGTCCTGAGAGATCTGCATTGGCTCCCAGTACGTTTCCGAGCACAATTCAAAATTTTGGTGCTGACTTTTAAAGCCCTAAACAGCCTCAGTCCTGTATACCCGAAGGAGCGTCTCCACCCCCATCGTTCAGCCCGGACACTGAGATCCAGCGCCGAGGGCCTTTTGGTGGTTCCCTCATTGTGAGAAGTGAGGTTACAGGGAACCAGACAGAGGACCTTCTCGGTAGTGGCGCCCGGCCTGTGGAACGCCCTCCCTTCTGATGTGAAGGAAATAAGCAGCTATCTTATCTTTAAAAGACATCTGAAGGCAGCCCTGTTTAGGGAAATTTTTAATATTTAATGCTGTATTGTTTTTAACACTCGATTGGAAGCTGCCCAGAGTGGCTGTGGAATAATAAAATTATAATTATTATTATTATTATTATTATTATTATTATTATTATTATATTTGGGTCCTGCTTGTGGGTTTCCTATAGGTATCTAGTTGAATACAGTGAGAACAGGATACTGAACTAGATGGGCCTTTGGTGTGTTCTACTGAGGTGTTCTTATGTTATTAAGGAAGGTATAATGTGGGCAGTACTGGACACAACCCAACAGAAGCCAAGGCTATGTAGACACCCTTGAACTGAAGTCATTACATAGAAACTCTTATTCACATCAAGGAAATATGCTCCTAAGAAATGACTAGTGAATTGTGCTGTTGGTTCTAAACTATTTCCATGCTTCTGTTCTTTGAAATATCTTTAAAAATGTCATCTCAAAGGAGGAATTATTTTCTTGTCTAAAGTTTATTAGATATCCTCAAGAAGTTCACTTGAGCTGAGAAGCTGCAACAATATTTATTCTAATTGGTGCATTAATTGGCCAATCAGTTAAAAACGAGGCAGTTTAAGAGACTTGAAAGCCTCTTAGCTGTTGACAGCTATAACGTTAATGCTTACATTTTTCAATTACTAAAAATAAAACAGGAAGGAAACATACAAAATCAAGATTTCACCCTTAGCAAATAAACTATTGATATGAACAAATAAATACCACTTTAACATATGCATCCAATATTAACAACCCTAATAAAACTGTTTATTAGAGGAATAAGTTCCTACACTGAAAGATACTTACAGTTATATACGTATAGCATGGGGAGATAGACAAAGAAAGAGAATACTTCATACGAATGCACATTGAATTAATTGTGCTCATTTATTCCATAACAAGTGTATGGGCATGCTTTGCCTTAACATTTGTCAAATGGAATATTTTATTTTATTTTATTTAAATCCCTGCTTAGATTAGGAAAATACTTGTCACATTATTTACACAAATAATACAACTGAGATCATGGGGAATTATATCAAATGTTGTTTTTGATGAAGATATAAAACATTTTATCATTTCCGGACCAGGCACCGCACTCCAAGGTACATCTATCTATGGTGCAGTGGTAACAGGACTTCTAATACAGAGGCTCAACATAAATATTTATTCATTAAAAAATATATCTTCTACATTAAAAGTTTTCCATGTTAGATATTAATTTTGCTCCTCAAAGATGTTACTGAAAACCATAGTATATTGTGTTGAATTATAGCCAATGTCCACATGCATTGTTCCCTTAGACCTAAGACCCAAAACGTCACCGTACAGCAGCCCTAATAGTACTGTGCACGGCGACCTTCACATTCACTTACAGGATGCATGGTATAGATGCTGGGCTCCGAGGCAGGTGCCATGACACAGACATGGAAATCCCACCCCTAACACATCCATTTACTACAGTCACTTTCCAGGTACAGATGCTGGCCTGATCTCACCCCTTGCTGTTTTAGATGGTTTTATCATCTTCCTGATTTTGGTAATTATTACATGTTGGCTTATATTGCACAGTACTTTGGGCATTATATTGAAAAGCAAGATTAGAAAGCTCAATATAAGCAAACAACAAGTACCTTAGTGAGTAAAGGGATAAGGAGAAGATGGAGACATCTTTAATTCCTTCCCCTATCTCCCCGTCTATTATTCCTGCCATTTTGTCAGGGGCAGAGCAAAGTCAAGAGAGCTTTCCAGAAGGGTGGAACCCCTTTTTATATAAAGATTAATGTTTTCTTTTACTTTGCGATAAAAATCACATTTTTAACATAAATACTAGTTTTTTTAAAAAAGTAAACTAGTGCTTGATTATTATTTTTTAAGAGTGCAAAGGTGTTGTCAGGAGATGGGCATGGGTGATTTCACTTTTACAAGAACTGCAAATAATAACATCTTATCATCTCCCCCGCCCCACTCAATTCTTCTTCCCCAGCAGGCATATCTGCTTGACTGAAAAACAGAGCAGTCCAGGATTCCCCATTACAGCTCCATTTGATGGGCATTTAATATATTGCCTTTACTTAAAAGAGCTGAACTGCTCCTTCAAAATATTTAGACTAACCTTCTTTCTGGGTCTCACCTCTCAACTCAGAAGTAAATACAAGTATGCCCTGTATATAAAGAAGTGAAGTGCTAGAGCCTAGAGATGTGAAAAGTCCAGAAAAAATGAATTTATTTGCAGTAAACACATAGGCTTGTAGCCAATGCTAGTCCTTAGGTCCATTGGTTTCAATGAGTCTACTCTGAGTAGAACTTGGCTGGGATCCGTGTTAAATGGTTTGGAGATGTCCACCTTCCCTTCACACTTTGTGTCTTTACCACAGCAAACACAGTATGTACAAATAATACCACATGAAGTGTAAAAGTAGCTGCTATTCTTTGTTTCAGAGCCTTATTAGCACCCCTGCTCATACCCTACCATCTCCACTCCCTATTCCATTATTAAATATTCGAATTACCACAATAATTTAAATATAACTCACCAAGCAACTTATGGTAACAAAGCAAAATGGACAGCATCCAAGGTGTTCTGCAATTAAAAATTGAAACATCTGTGCATGAATGCTCTCCCAATTTTTTTCCGTGTGAAGACTCAACCACCTATCGGAACCAAAATGTGTAACTGGACCACTTTAATTACATTTGCAAATATGCATAATTTATTAATTGGAATGTTTTCCCACTCTATGCTGTAGGCTCCTTTGAGGTACAAATGACAACTTTAGGAGGGCAATTTAGCTTAGGGAAATTGTGTAGAGGGAAAGGGTTGAACAGTCCCTTACAAGCATCGCTAGACCTATCAAGACCGCCAGGATGTGTCTGTTTTAAAATGAAATAACCCCATATCACATGTGACTTTATTGTTAGGTTACATCCACACCATACATTTAAAGCACTATTATACCACTTTCACCTCCTGACAACCTAGCAGTTCGAAAGCACGTCAAAGTGCAAGTAGATAAATAGGTACCGCTCCGGCGGGAAGGTAAACAGCGTTTCCGTGCGCTGCTCTGGTTCGCCAGAAGCGGCTTAGTCATGCTGGCCACATGACTCGGAAGCTGTACGCTGGCTCCCTTGGCCAATAAAGCGAGATTAGTGCCGCAACCCCAGAGCCGTCCATGACTGGACCTAACGGTCAGGGGTCCCTTTACCTTTATACCACTTTCACAGTCATGACTTTCCCCAACAACCCTGTAGTTTGTTAAGGGTGTTGATGATTGTTAGGAGACTCCTCACAGTTCAATCTTATTTCTTTCCCTTCACCACTGATCATTCCTCCAAACTGGCAATTGCATTCTCCCTTGACTAAGCCTACAGTACCCACATGCTAGCGGTGGCTGGGGCCAAAAGTGGGGTGCAGCCAACCCACACTCTCATGTGCACAGTCTCATCCATGCACAGACACAGGACACAAAGCCCCCTCCACATCTTATCCATTCAGATTATCCAAAGGGGGATTATCACCCCCACCAACTCATCAAATTATCAATCTGATGATTGCCAAGGGATGATTTGCATACCCACCATGTGTCTATTACTGACAAATGGGGGGGGGGCAGAAAAAAAAAGGATGGTGGAGGCTGTTCAGACCCCACAACTGGGGCTGACACTCCTGCCCTAAACCGTGTCCATGGCAAAGGTACATTTTTAAAAAAGTGATATTCCACAATGGATCTGGGTCCATATTTCAATAGGTACCAGTTTATATTATCAGATGCATGGTCCCTATGTTGGATAGGTCAATGACAGTATTAGGGGCATCATAAGACACCCTAATAGAGAATGCAGTGCCCATGACATTTCAAGTACATTTTCTACTCCTTGCTTAAAAAAAAGGGTATCAGCTAGCACCGAGGCAGCATATTGGCTGTGTTGACAAAACACATCAAAATGCTAAAAGAAAGGGATCTACGAAGTCCTCTTTACCAGAGCATGCTTAATATTCCTGAGATGGCACCTCTCCACATTACTGATAATGGATGGACAACATGTTTTGGTATGTTCGTACCACACAGAGCACTAATTGTATTCATGGAGTAAAACACGCATCAGGGTTTTCTTTGGCCAATGGACTGAGAACAAGAACCCTTACTTACATGGTTACTCAGTTAAATAATAATTTGATGGTTAACTCATTATGGAACGGCTTCTATAAAAATGCTACAGTACATCTATTCTGGGATTGTAGGGTTCCGGCAGAATTCTCTGTGATTTGTTTATGATGTAGTGATGATTGACTCTGTCACTTACTAATAAATGGTAAATAAAAAAAAAGTAACCTATGATATTAAAGTACTACATTAGCTACATCGCGATTAAATTACAGTAACATCACCAGCTATAAACCTTTATAGAATCTTCTCAACCGTGCAGTAATTCTCCTAACTATACGATTATGTAGAGCACAAATATTTCTTTGTAAGTCCGAAGCAATACATCAGGGGAGCATTTACTGCTAAAGCTAGATTGAGAGTAAATGCATCTTGGGTTGCTATGAATAAAAGCTCTAGCTTCTCATTACTTTATGACAAGACACAGAAATTCACTTTACTTTTCATTTAAGCTTTTCTGCTCCAGTTTATAGATGTATGCCTTCACGCTTTTATTCCCTTCTCGCTTCAGCCGTACGTAATAAATGATTATAAATTTTCACATTTGACCACCTCTCTGCTAGTCTCATGCTTAATGCACAAAGTTAGGAAGCTGCAGGTAAAAATTTCACAAACACTTTTATTTATGATGTTGTCCTTGGTAACGGAAATTTCAATGTACTGAAATGAAAAGTATGATTAAAAGGATACGACGACCTGACAAGGATAGTAGAGGGCAGCCTTCTATTTCCCACAGAAAATATATAATACTTTTTTGACATCAATTTCATAGAGAATAGACATGGGCTATTCATGAAAAAAAAAAGACACAAACATGTTTCTGACTTCGGCGCTCTTGTCCTTTAAATGAAACTTCTGCCAAAGTGCATCAAGACTGAATTAATGTCCTTTAGATGTGGAAATTATTCAGTTGGAATCATAACTAATTTTCAATAAGCATAACTGGCAAAACAATATAAGATAAATAGTGAAAAGCTACTCAGGCCTTAAAAATCAATTTATTTAAAATTCAAAATAATTCAAGTCTTTTTTACACCACCCACTTGGTTTTAGGTGCTTAATAGATTTAATTATTTATTGTTGCTGTTATAAAAAATAAGAAATAACTGCTACTAGATTATATCTATTTTATTTTTTATTTACTATTTACAGAAATATCTGCTGAAATTAAAACAAACCTGCTTCTCTCTATATATGTATTATTATAATTTTAATTTTATTCATAGGTTTTACGATTATTCATTATTTCTTTCTGACCACAACAGCTTCAAGGCAGCTCACAATAAACTCCATATAAGGAAAAATAATTGTTTTTATAAAAAGACAGTTTTTGAGTAAAATGAAGAGAAAAAACAATATGTACAATCAGCCTTCCTGAGGGTTCTTTAATCATTTATGCAATGTTTGTGCAATATCATTGTCAAAATTTCACATTTCTAGTCTAGTGTTTCTTGTTGTCCATCATCCCTTTGTGGATGTGGTGTTAGGTCTGATTTGAAGATATCTTTACCATGCCAAACTTTGTGCATGGTTCCTTCCCATGCCTACAGATGCATAAACAAAGGGGTCACCTTTAGTCATTTCCTTCCAGTAAGAGAGAGATAAACATCACTGCTGCTGCACAGCAGCCACCACTTTTGGTATCTATATTGTATTGTTCTCCTACAGACTCAGACTCTGATTAGCTGAGCTGATTCAATTGACTTGCTCCAAGACCTTTAAGTGTTTGCAGTTCGGCTTTTGTGAGAGAAAAGAATGTTGTCAGTTTGGGTGGGATCAAAACTTCATGCAGAGGCAGTCTGGGAAAATGGGAAAAACTGGGGGCAAAATGTCCTGAAAGCGGGCGGAGACAATGAGGCTGAAGGAAATAAATATGCTGAGAACAGAACTGACTGTGAAAGAGGAACATTTCAGGTGGGTGGCTGGAGAATAAGACGCAGAAAAGACACGGAATTGAAGTAAGGAGGGTTGGTGAGGGAAGTCGGCAAGGGAAGCTGGTAGACCTGGCCCTACTATTAGGTAGAGTCAGGCCTCAAGAAGCAGCACTAAAGTGTTGAGAGAACAGAGTCGTGTCTTGAATCCCCAGCTAACCTTTTGCCCTCAAATATGGTTGAACAGTGTTCTGTTGCTAGTGCTGAAATCAGATTTAACTACTGGTCCAGTCCGCTTCTGTAGGTGGAAGTAGGGTGAGGGGCACCATCTTGTCCTTTGCCTCAGGCGGCAGAATGTATTGGCCCGGCCCTGCAGGCTGGTCAGGAGGCATAAACCCTATACAGTGGTACCTCGGGTTACATACGCTTCAGGTTACACACTCCGCTAACCCAGAAATAGTACCTCAGGTTAAGAACTTCACTTCAGGATAAGAACAGAAATTGGGCTCCAGCGGTGCGGCAGCAGCAGGAGGCCCCATTAGCTAAAGTGGTGCTTCAGGTTAAGAACAGTTTCAGGTTAAGAACGGACCTCTGGAACGAATTAAGTACTTAACCCAAGGTACCACTGTACTCAAAACGAGCAGCTAATATCCAACTCTGGGCCCATCTGCGCTATTCATTTAAAGCAGTGTCCCAACACTTTAAACCAGTCATTGCTTCAGTCAAAAGAATCCTGGGAACTGTAGTTTGTAAAGGGTGGTAAAAGAGTTGTTAGCTCTCATGAAGCTTTAATTCTCAGAGTGGTTTAACAGCCTCTTTCCTCAGGAAAACTCTGGTAATCGTCGCTCTGTGAGGGGAATAGGGGTCTTTTGGTAATTATCAGCACACTGAACAAACTACAGTTCCCAGAAATGACAGTTCACAGTGATATGACGCTGCTTTCAGTGTGTAGTGCAGATGGGGCCTCAGTCATTTAGAAGACCCAATGCTAGTAATGATCGCTAACTTAAATCCATAAATTTCAATGGGTTTACTCTATAACTTAAGTCAGATACCACCCTATGTTTAGTGAGGGTGGAGCTCAGGATAATATATAGGCTCGTAGCCAGAAATTTTGTTGTGAGGCGACTAATTGGGGCAGTGGATTGCTGAATAATAGCACCATCAAAATCTTGTCATTACCCATTTATTTGTATCCCACTTTTCCACAAGATGGTGTCCCAAAGGCAGCTCACAATGTATAAAATGAAGAGCAACAAATATAAGAAAAATAGGACCAATTTCACTTAAGTAAATGTATAATAAAGAAAATTAGCTCTGAATAAAACAATACAGATATATTGACCCAACAAATAAATTGACCTAACTCAACAGCTGAAAAGTGTCAGGAGCCTGAAGTCTAAGATAGAAATAATTTTTTTATTTTATTTTATGCTCTCTTTTGAAATATATGAGGCCAAACAGATCTCCATTCTACAAAGGCAACGTGGGATTCTCCACAGTTAACTTACATACATGGCCTGGCAATCACACCTCTCAGTTTAAGGCATCCTTCCTCCCAGTTTTCACCTTGATCTCTTCTCTTACTCCCTTCCACATCTTTCACTTGGGAAGGTAAAGATTTCCACTCCTTTAATCCCCACAAATGCTCATGTATTTTTATCAAGCAGAACGTAAAGCAAATCTCTCTCTCTTTTCTTGCTGTCTCATAAATGCAGATAGGCCAATATGTTCAAAATGATTAAATTGCATTAGTTCTTGGCAAACAATTAGGCTGAATGGGAGTCAGGCTATATCCCTGATATAGGCCCATTGTTAAATACTTCTGGACAGAGGCCTACACGCACTGGGATGCACACAAAATACAGACCGCTGTTTGGCCAAAAAAAGGCACAATCCTGATCTCCTCTATTCTACCTCATTTGTCCCCAGTTTCACAAATGGTAGGATAGCTAAAGGAAGCAGTTTCTAGGTTTAGTAACAGTGCAGCAGACCCAGCTCCCTATCCTCCAACATTTCTCCGATGAAAATAGGGACGTCCCAATCCATGATGATAATTTTACTATTTAAACCACACACACCTTACTGGGTTGCCCCAGGCACTCTGGGCAGCTTCTAACATATATAAAAAATATAATTAAACATTTAAAAAAAAACAAACTTCCCTATACAGTACAGGATTGCCTTCAGGCGGCTCAGGGGTCGGATAACTCCATACCCTCCAACATTTATCCAATGAAAATAGAGACATCCTAAGGAAAAGTGGGACATTCCACACAGAATAAGAAACCAGGACAGCTTCTCTAAATCAGTCCTTGGAAAATAGGGATACTTGGAGGGTCTGCAACTCTCAGTTTGTTGTAGAGGGCTTCGCTGTACCCTGAAGTACTCCCAGCAGCCTTACCTGATGCCAACTGTGTGCCAGACAACTGAGACTTGTTGCCATTTTAATTTCTCACAGTGCCCATGATATAGCCTTGCTTGGGGCATTGTGGGAAATTTAAAAAGCAGCTATACTGGCAAACTGACTTGGTAAGCCAATTAACAACATGTAATGTGATTATAAAACAATCCAAGGTGTCAATTCAATCCACAGGTGATTGCCCTGAACCACCTGGTCTTTGTAATTGAGCTGTTTGGTATTGCATTTTCCTTCTGAAGTTCTTCTCTTCCAGCATGGCCACCTTAAGGTCTGAGTGGCTGATGTGTTCTTCCATTGTTTTTTTCAATTTTGCCTTTTTTGATGTCTTTTTATTATTTTGTGCAGAGATTGGCCTGTTTGTCATATGTAGAATGCAGAAAGGCATCGCTGGCAGATGATGGCATATATCACGTTAGAAGATGAACAAAAGGTAAGCAAGCCTCTGATGTTGTGGATGACAGTATCCTTCTGAGCATATGCAGAGCACTCATCCAGTATTTGTGGGCTGGGTTTTCTTCTCAAGAGGTATGGGCCCCAGCACCTCTTAATCACTTCAGGCAATCTCTATCTCACTGATGCCAGTGTCAAAATATTAATTCTGGATTATTCCCAAGGATTGCATTAGTTCCAGCACATCTCAGCAACGCTTATGTTGCAGAATGCAAGAGGTACAAGTAAGAAATATTGTGGAATGTATCTGCTGCTGTCGGATAATGACAATAAGCATGAACGGGGCTTATTATACTATGTATGACCCTAGTTATTATTACCTAGTTAGGGAAATATTTCATGGATCTCTACACTAAATAATTTGCAGTATGCACTTGTGCTTCACGAGCATTATAACCTTCACAAGGGGGAAGCTGCAAATACTTTGTGACAGATTCCATTTGTCGGCTGGCAATTGCAAAACCCTGAAAACATATTATGTCTCATGTCAGCCATAAAAATAACACCACAAATTACAACCTAAACAAAATTATGTAGCAATTATCATTTGGGGGTCCATTCTAATCCATTTCAGATTTACTGTTAACCTGGGTGTTTTTTTCCTTCCCCTCCACCTTTTTTTCTTTTTACACCTAAAGATCTGATATCGGGTCAGGCAATTATAAGCTACTGTGGCCCTTTAAATTGCAACTCTTCGCAATCATTGCTATTATAATACCAGCAATCTGCATTGCTGGGCATTCTGTCTAGTGTCCCAGCCTAAAAGTGTGCTCCTTTCTAAATAAATTTGATTTTTGCAGTTTGAAATTTGACAAGAAATGCTTAAAAAGCCAGCATGTGGGATCAATTATGGAAATTCAGCAAAGCACACAGGTTAAAAGTGCAACACCAGAGCTCACACTCTCTTTTAACTTCCTAATGTCTCTGACCCCCTTTGTACAAAAGTACTTTAATCAACATTATATATATTATATTTTAGTCTCACCATTTAGCAGGCTGTAAAAAATGTTTGCTGGTCAATTATAGACATCAAGTTGATATGCTGCAGGACTGTGGGCCGTTTTAAGTTTGCAATTATAGCTGAGAGGGCTTTGGGGAAACCCAGAGAGGGTAAAAACTGATTCCCCCCCTCCCCTCTTTAAATTGTCTTAAAGTTTGCAAGCAAAAACGATGAATATTAATTAAATAACAACAAACAGAGACAATTATTGGACCGTAATGAAAGGTGGATTTGAATTTAATGCACATGGCATTCTGTCCCAATATTTTCATCCCCTGCCACAGTGTATGCCACTACAACAGCCAATAACGACAAGATTGTCCAAATAATGTAATTGCATTAGATAAATTTGAGACCAGATTTCATTTTAAGTCCCTAATACACTGTTGGAACAATGACCTGAATCTGGCTACTGATAACTGGTATGAGACATGGGTCAATGCACATAAGTGCTCTATTTGTAACCATAAAAGCAAGATAATGTATAGGATGCTAAACCACTGCTTTACATTCCCTTCACCCTCTGAGGAAATTGATGGTCCATGTTCATTCAAGGAGGATGAGAAGAGAGTGGTCATTTAGAAACTTGATGCTTGGTCTGGCAACAGGCACTTTTAAAGCTCCCTTTATTTCATGTTCTTTTGAAACTGTGGCTGGAAGTTAGCTGCCACCACTCTCTTGGTGGCAGGAGATTACAGGAAGTAAACTCTTCAGCATCAAAATGTGCCTTTGGAAACCTCTCGAGTTCCTTATTGGAACACCCTCTTTATGTTGTAAAGTGGTGACTGCTCTGTGGTGCTATTAGCCACCATATACGTTTCTTGAATATGTAAAGTTTACTCTTTTATTATTTTATATTTGAGTGCCTAGTTGGCTGGTAGGTTTGTGAAACCATATTGTCTTAACTCTTGAATAATAAGCAGTTAATGCCTAAATATCCTGTCTTGGGAAATGTCTTGATGTATGAGTCAAACTATGACATGGTACTGTAAACTACCAGTCCTAAAACCCTTAGTTGCCCTGTGTGGTGTGAGCCACCAGGACTGTAGTTTTCAGCATCTACCTGGGAAGCAGATCTGTTTCCAGCCAGCCAACTTGGCCATGCATTTCTTTAACAGGAAGAGCTATAAAGCGCTTTTGCTCAGGATGAACTTCACTTGGGCAACAATTGCCTTCTGGGCTGTTCTGACTCCTGGGCTTATTTTCTTTTGGATGAAGACACAGTGTTATGTACAGTTGTGAAGCAGCTATGCCTCCATAACAGCCAATCTGGCTGAAAACTGGAGAAGATAGACACAAAGTGTTTCCACACTTACATTCAGCCCGAGTGGTGGATTTATACAGATAGTTATGTACAAATTTAGGGCTCCCCTGTTCTTGAGGGCCCCCTGTGTTATTAGTATACTTTGTTAACTGAGAGGATACTTTTGAAACATGACTACAAACGACGAATTGCCATTGTTGAAGTCTAGCATTTTAGTTTTTTGCGTGGTTTCCACTCTTTGTTTATCCTACTCTCCAATTAAAGTTGGTGGAGGCTGGTCCGTTTAGGGCATGGGAGCCATGAAAAGCTTCATTGGCATGCCAGAACAGGGCTGCCAGACTCTGGACTTCCTGCTCTTTACTTAACTTTTTTAAACTAGGTCTCTAGCACTTCTAGAAAGAAAGTTATAAAGCAGAATGTGCCTTCTAAGCTGGAGGAGTTGCTGACCAACACAAGCTGAGTGACAAGTATAATACATATTCTGACTTTAAAGTGCAGAGCTGCTGTTGGAAACGGAAAGGCCCATCCACTTCCAACTCCAGTTGCCAATGATGTGAACTCCTCCTCTCCTTTTGGAAGGATTTGCCTGGGAAATGGTTATTGAACACAGATAAGAGTGGAGAGGAGAGGCAGGATTCTTGGTTTTGGGAGGATGTTGTGGGTGAGGGAAATGCCAAGGACATTTCACCTGCTCTGCTCTGGCTGCCCATGGAAGATCTTTTTGAAAGGATGGGGAGAGCCAAGAAGTGTTGTGCCCGTTTGCCTTCTCTTTGCTCTGCTGCCCATGGAAGGGCTTATTGAAAAGGGAAGGGAACAAGAAGTGCAAGGGCTCGTTTGTCTCCTCTTTGCTGTGCTTCCTGCTGGCCTTGTGTGGAGTACTGGAGGAAAATCTGCTGCTATCTGCTCCTCTGTTAAGTGTGTTTTTATATTTAAAAAAAGATGTGTGTTGGGGTATTAGGGAAAGAACAGGAATTCCCTGTCACTTGTTTTGCTGTATATGGCAGGCAGCTGTTTTAGAACCCTGTGAGCTTTAGAATCCTGATCTTCTGGTGTTCCAAATCAGAATCATTCCTGCTTCGGAGGTTCAGCTCCTAACATGTGGGGGCATGTGACAGCATCAATGGTGATGCCAGGAATAGGGTGGGACCAGGAAGTGCATCATGCAATGGTAACTGCAAGGTTTGTGGGAAGCAAACACATGCATAGAGTTATTGTGTAAATTAGACTTTGGCACAGCTACTCTGGAACAAGGGAGATCATTTGCCTAGGTAAGGTCCAAAAAAATCTGAAACCAATTCTGGTTTCCTAGTACAACAGTCTGAAAATTCCATATTCAGTTGCATTTTGGTTTGATATAGCAACAATAACCCTTAATTCTTCTAACTGGGGTAAGTATTTATCATAGTTTGCTCAGGTTTCTAGCCCCTAAGTGTGTGGTATATAGGGTTTGTGAGAGCACCCATTAATCTTCCATCATGGGAAGGCTCTTCAACATTGTGATTTTGAAGTCGTATATTTTGAAGTCAAAGTTTGTTTAATTTGCTGATTGGTTTTTGGTATTTTATTGTACTGTGCTTTTTGATTACGGTAAATATTCTGTTTACCGCTTTGGGAACATTTGAGACAAAAAGCACTATATAAATTATCAAAAGTAGCAATTGCTACAATAATTGTAATGCCAACCTAGGAAGTTGTCTCATACTGAATCAGACCATTGGTCCATGTAGCTAAGTATTGTTTACAATGACTGGCAGCAGATCTCTACGGTTTCAGACTGGGGATTCTCCAAGCCCCACCAGATATTGAACCTGGGATCTACATGAAAAGGGGATGCTCTGCAGCTCTTCCCCACTTCTGAAGATGTTCTCATTCCTTTTTGTAGAGACTCATAACTGGGATTACATAAATTTCTAATTTATTTCCTATGTATACACGTGACTTCTGCCCAAAAGTTGCCAGGGTTTTATAAGACAGCAATAAAGCTTTCTTGGCATTAAGTAGCCAAGCACATAAACATTTTAATGAACTGTTTTTACACGGTTCATTGGAAAGCTCCCGGTCTCCTACAATACAAATCACTCCTCTGTCACATTCAGTCCTCTCATATGGTGCTTACATTTCAGTTTACAAAATGGCTAATTAAAGTATAGCACAAGTGGAAGTTCAGCAAATACCAAAGTTAGGGAGGAGGGCAAGCAAAACCCTCCTTAACTGCAGATCTCAAATAGTTTTAGGCAGGCATGGTCAACCCACAAATTGCAACCGACTCTTCTGATTTGTCACAATCCACCCTTTATTGTTTCCCCCCTTGGCAGTGCCCAGTTAGAAGCTGCTGGCCTGGCCAGTGCCAATCCTTAAGCAACTTCACTCAGAGAATGACACCAGCCAGAACAGAGTTTGGGCCTGGCTGGCATTTTTTGTTATCACAGTGGCCTCTGAAGGAGTTTGATTCTCAAGTAGCTAAGCTTGGAGGAAGCTAGCTCTGCAGCTGGCTGAAAAAAATTGACCATCGCTGGTTTAAGGGACTGCATACTAAGGGTGTGTTCTCATTACTGCCTTGGAGCACAGTGAAGTTTTGTGTGTGTGGGTTTTTTTGGTGCATTTCATGTGTGTGTGTGTGTTTATTAGTTTTTTACATGAAATTTAACATTATTCAATTTATTTTAAATATTATGATTTCTTACATGTTGACTTCCCATCCTTCCATGATGTTCCTGTTGTATTCCGTTATCCTCTGCCATAACTGCCATTTATTTTCTATTGTATTACAATTTATATTACAATCATTTATTTATTCTCCTTCCCTTGCCTATTATTCAAATCCTGCCCGCAATTTCATCTGACTATTTTTTTCCTTAAATAGTCCAAAAAGAACCTTCAATCTTCGACAAAGTTCTCTGTTTTTTTCTGCTGTCAACTTTGCCATCTCTGCATAGTCAATTTACTTTAAAATCCAATCTACTTTCATTGGGACTTCTTTTCACTCTGCGCATACAGGATTGTGGCTGCAGTAGTAGCATACACAAACAAATTAACCATCTCTTTTGGAACCTCTGCCCCTATAATCCCCGGAAGAAATGCTTCAGGCCTCTTGGGAATGGCTATTTTAGACATCTTTTTTAATTCATTTTGTATCATTTCCCAGAAGCCTGACACCTTTCTACAAATCCATCACATATGAAAAAGGACCCTTCTGTCTGTTTACATTTCCAACATTTGTTTGACACTGTTTTATACATTTTGGCTAATTTATTTGGTGTGAAATACCATCTATGCATCATTTTCATATAATTTTTCTTTGTTGGATAAAGGCAAAGGGACCCCTGACCATTAGGTCCAGTCGTGGCCAACTCTGGGGTTGCGGCGCTCATCTCACTTTATTGGCCGAGGGAGCTGGTGTACAGCTTCCGGGTCATGTGGCCAGCATGACTCAGCCGCTTCTGGCGAACCAGAGCAGCGCACAGAAACGCCGTTTACCTTCCCGCTGGAGCGGTACCTATTTATCTACTTGCACTTTGACGTTCTTTCGAACTGCTAGGTTGGCAAGAGCAGGGACCGAGCAACGGGAGCTCACCCCGTCCCGGGGATTCGAACCACCGACCTTCTCATCGGCAAGTCTTAGGCTCTGTGGTTTAACCCACAGCGCCAAGCAGTAAATTTCATATCTATTTTCCACAACTTTTCCCATGCTGCCATCTCAGTATTGTGCCTCACATCTTTTGCCCGTTGTATCATTGCTGATTTGACCAATTCATCTTTTGTCTTCCATTCTTACAGCATACTACACATTTTTGAATTTTTGGTGCGTTTCTCAGCTCTTTCTCCCCAGCTGTTCACGTCGGCATGGTTTCAATTCTCTTCTGTTTGTGCATACAACAGGGGCATTAATGGGGTGGGAATGTCTTTATCTTATGCAAAAGCTTAAGAGCTACAATCACACACCAGACAGTTGTATCTTATAACAAAAAACAAAATACATATGCATTTGGGACAATAACATGTGAACATGGATTAAATACCCAGCACTGGAAACGCATAAAATGGGTGTGTGAACTCAGTCTGAAACAAAATTCCAGTACCACCAACTCCTGCAACAACAGGTTTCAAAAGGTTTATTATTGTTTGCCAGTGCAGTCTTGCTGTTGCCACGCTACACAGATGAGGAAAGCAGTAAGTGACAGTATTCTCACACCATGTTGGGAAGCTAAGTTCTCATTAATCATATTTGAAAAGGCTATCTCCCCAGGCAGGTATTTATTTTATAATGACCCGCAGGCAGAAATGAATTATTGAAATCAACATCAATGTGAAACTCTTTAGAATAATTAAAGCACGTTAACAGCAAACATTTTGGCACATTCTACTTAACCTTCCAAAGCTACATATCAAATGTTTATTGTCATTGTGTGTGTGTGTGTGTGTGTGTGTGTGTTTGTGTTTATATGTGTATTTCAAATGAGGTATGTACTCATTAGGCTTTCCAATATGGAACCAGAATCTTAGTGCTGCAATCATTAAATGTTGGGCTGTCAAAGCCATTAAATTTCAGAATCCGCTGGTCTTTCCTCTGTAGTGTTCTTGGTCCATGTCTGATTGCACCAGATTCCGCCTTTACTTTCCAGATTCCTTCAGCCTCCACTCCTGACCTTGCAGGTGTGCAGTTGCTGGACAGATGACCCTCAGGGTCTGCTTTGGTCCTTCATTTCCTGAGCAGAATTTTTAAAACCAAAAGTTGCAATCCTTTTATGCATTTAGCATGAATTTTAATCGACAAACACAGGATTAAGTAATGATGAATACATATTATAACTGAATATTTAACAAACCATGCCACATTTTTATGTCTTCACATATCTCTCTCATTAATAGTGACTGAGTAAGAAACGGCTTTCATGATGGATCATACAGCTGCCTGAGGTTCTAGCTTTTTTCACCTTGAAATGGCCTTTAAAAATATTAATGAATTTATTATCATTGAAGAAGTCATGTGCTAACAGAACCATGCAAAACAAATAGAAGACTGTTTATGTCCAATCAGCCATGCAATAGTAGGGAATATTTATTTTGTTAACGAATATATTTGGCCATTTAATTCTGGGGGGGAGGTATAGACTGTTTATTTCTAAGATGAGCCCAGGATTAAATGGTACTAATGGTACTATAAAGTTGTTATATGGTATTAATATAACCTGAGTATTAAAAACATAATGGATTCACTATTTCTGAACCATTAAGTTTTAACTTCACTCCTCAAATAAACTTCATATCATTATTGGGCTATTAATACCTTTTCCTTTCTGTCTTCTTTTCAATCCATTGTTTCTTTTCTCTCTCCCACCCTCTCTCTCTCTCTCTCTCTCTCTCTCTCATCATATATAGCTGGCATAACTGAATACAGCAGGATGTGGCATATAAAATGATGTGATGAGTTGCTATCTGGACATGTGTTAGAGCATTCATAAGATCCAAAATTCATATTCAACAGATACAAGCTAGTAATATAGCTGAGCCCTTAGATAATGAAACTGAGGTACCAGGAGGTTGAGGTTCTGGAGCTCAGATCAAAATACATGTCTTGGTCACCAAGAGGAAATTATTGTGACTGGACTCCCAATGGAAAATCACATCTGTATCCCAGGCAACTGGTAGAATTCACAAATTTCTGTGTTTGGCTTCATGCCATACTCTCCCCTGTAGCTGATGGGAACATGGGATGAGCATGTAGAAATGCATCCCATAATAGCGCCAATTCACATGGCAAGCACTTTTAGCTATTACAGCTAGGATGGGAACGTTATTTCTGACAATATCCCCTTGGCAACTATATTGTATGTCCTACTCTCTTCACAATTTCTGGAGAAAATGTTATTGAAGTGCCCAAATATATTTCATTCCCAGGTAGGGATGAAGAATGTGACACAAATTCACTACATTCTAAAAACTGTTCAAGCATCTTTTGGATTTCAAGCCTATTGGCAAGGCCTGTCTTTCACAATGTATGCATGGGGCAGCATTAAAAAATGGCATATGCACACAGCCCAGAGTGTTACGGTCTCCTCTACTACCACATACTACTGCATGTAGTAGAGCAGACTTCAAACTGACTAGTGAGCAAAATGTGAGAAGACTGTCCTGAGGAAGTATCCATTTTAAGTGTATAAAAAGTAAAGGTACCCCTGCCTGTACGGGCCAGTCATGTCCAACTCTAGGGTTGTGTGCCCATCTCACTTAAGAGGCCGGGGGCCAGCGCTGCCCACAGACACTTCTGGGTCACGTGGCCAGCGTGACAAGCTGCATCTGGCGAGCCAGCGCAGCACACAGAAATGCCGTTTACCTTCCCGCTAGTAAGCGGTCCCTGTTTATCTACTTGCACCCGGGGGTGCTTTCGAACTGCTAGGTTGGCAGGCGCTGGGACCGAACGACGGGAGCGCACCCCGCCGCGGGGATTCGAACCGCCGACCTGACGATCGGCAAGTCCTAGGCGCTGAGGTTTTACCCACAGCGCCACCAGCGTCCTTTTAAGTGTATAGGTAAATGTAAATGTAGGTGAATGTCGCTGAATGAAAGGAATTAGGGGGTTTAAGGTGAGGAAGGGGGTATGTGTTACTCTGAAGAAAGTGGAAATCTGCTTGGGATAATGGAAACCTGCTTTCCATTGCAGAAAGCCATGCATGCAGCATGCTAGAACTTGAGGTCCGGTTTCATTTCCACAAATGTCAGCAGCTGAGACTTCACATGATGCTCTGCACTTGTCTCCTCTCCAACTGTTAAACATTCAGCAGCCCTGTCCTCCTTTGCTTCTGCTACCCTAAATGCCAGACTCTGACCTGAAGTTAGCGCCTGTGTCTTTAACACTGGTACTAGCAGTGAAACATTTGGTGTGGGACCAGTCCAAGACATTTTTGTCCAGAATTTCCCAGACATTCCCAGCAAAAGAAGCTGGGATTTCAAAAAATTGGCAAAATGATGTTGATTTTCTCAACAAAAAAAGCTCAACAACTTTTTTTTTACAAATTTTTAGTTCTTGAAATATGGTAGCCCTAAACAAAAACCACCTCACTACCTGAAGGGACAGGGATTTTGATGAGATTCAAATGATGCAGTGGAAATATCAGTGTTATAAACATTTCATAGTTGCATTTGCCCGATAGCCATACCCCTGTTTTAAAGTTATAGAAGGGAAGCAAGAAAACAATGCAAGAAATAAAAGAAAAGGAGGGGGAATGCAATCCCTTCCAAAATAAACTGTTCAGTAAAACAGAAGCCTATGTAAGGTACAGTCAGCATTATACCACTTCATTTTCTTTGGATATATTCTGTCCTCAGGAAATAAGCAGCTATTGAGGGGAAAGTGGGGGAGGAAACAGGTACATGAGCAATTTAGATGTAAAAGGGAGCACTATTTGGACTCGAGTGGCACGCAAACAGCAGACAAGGCTCCGACAGTGGCTTCATACGAGCAGCAATGCTTTCAATATTTCTATATGCAGCCTTAGGAATGATGGAGGGAGGCAAGAGGGGGGGGAGGACAATTTCTACCCTGAGGTATAGACAAAGAAGATAACCTCCCTGAG
Source organism: Podarcis filfolensis (assembly GCF_964270895.1). Classification (NCBI taxonomy): domain Eukaryota; kingdom Metazoa; phylum Chordata; class Lepidosauria; order Squamata; family Lacertidae; genus Podarcis; species Podarcis filfolensis. The sequence continues at coordinate 20,329,128 of NC_139609.1, forward strand.
GAGCCTAGCATGATAAGTAGCCACAGCGAGAAATGCTGTGATCAGTCAGAAAGGCAGAAGAGTTATTAGCTTAGCCCTGAACCTCCTACTTAATGTAGGACCAGTGGTGATAGCTAACAGACCCTGGCTAAGGTGACAAGCTTTGGACCTGCTCGAGGAAATCCAATTGAAAAGCAGCCAAGAGGAACAACGAGTTAGAAACAGATGTTCCAGCCAGGAGGAGGTGCACACATTTAAACAGTACACGTTAAAAATATATGTTTTCTAAATATAGGATTTCATCTCTTCCTGTGGCCCTGTTATTGTCAAGTACTGTTATTCTTTGAGCGGGGAGGGGAGCTAGGTAAGGGGAGCAGGCAGACAGAAGCATCCTTCTAATTGTGGAAAGCATCTTAAAACTATCTAGCTGCCTAAGTGACCATCTTCCCTAAACTAAAATTTAAAAACAGTAGCCAGGTTCTTGATTGATCCTTAGAGATAATTACAGTGTGTTGCACATAAACAAACACAGACACACAAAACATGGTTATGTTCTATTTTATGAGGAAGGAAAAAATTGATTTCCAGCACAGGCAAAATGCTTGTTAAGACTTGTGCTTAACATACAAGGGACAAAAATAGTACCTTATTTTCCTTTGGCTCCCTGGTTATTAGTATAATTTGGGGGGGGGGGGGACTTGTGTTGATTGTATGCTGATACACATCAAAATGCTGCCAAAAAAACCCCCCAAAACAAAACAAACGATTTTCAGAAAGAACTAATTATACTCCAAGGAGAATCATATCAGAGACACAACAAAAGAAATGTCATTGCCCAGGGTAAGTCCTTTGTGCATCTTTATATTCTATACCATGTCCAAGAGCACATATACGTCTGGCAAAGATGTTAATATCCAGTACATAAAACATATATTGGGCTATATTCTCCTTTGGCTGTATTTCCATAATTCTCATTAACATTAATGGGAATTATATATGTACCCCAGGAGGGGACAGTGGTCCCACTGTGTTGATTTTTACAACATATTTGCAATTCTCAACACAATATATCCGGTACATATTTCGAGCTGTTTCTATCTGAGTAAGTGCAACATTCCAAATGAATTTATCTGCAGCTCTGCACTGGAGAAACAGAATAAGAAGAAAGAGGTTCAGGAAAGAATAGATGCTAATAGCTATGGGTATTAAACTTAATTAAGATAGGAGCTATTATTGTGGAAGGGCCCAGATGTATTCGCATATATGTTTGCTGCATGTCAATTTGGCACACGATTTGTGAGGGCGAAGAAATTAATATTTTCCTTCTTTAATTCTTCCATCTATCTTTTATATTTAAAATTTATCGGAACATTCACAATATAGGCAATCTAAGGAACAAAATCAAAGACTGAGAACACAAAGACTGCAACTGCGGTAATGTTTGTGAAGTGCCCTGGGTGCTTGAAATTTGAAATATAAATCCAAATTATTGTTTTTAGAGAGCCAGTGTACTGTAGCAGACAGAGTTTTGGACTTGGTGTGGAGGAACCCAGATTCGGATTCCTGCTCAGCAATGGGGGGAAGAACTATAAGGGGCTAATAGCAATGTTGTTTTAGTACTGCTAAGTAATTCCCCGTATGCGTTTCAGTGTTGTCTTCATTAGGAAAAATCTGTTTACTCAGACACATGAATGCCACCTTATACCCATCATTTGGCAAGAAGTGTTTTGAACTTGGTGACACAAGCTTCTCTTGTCAAGTACTGGGTGTAAGGTAGTATTTGTGTGTCTTGGATTCATAGTTCATGGGAGATTTCCCCTAATACTGAAATACTAGCTATGCTACAATATTGGGAATTGCTTGACAATATTGTAAAGAATTTTTGTGGACCCATTGGCTTGGCTTTTTGGTTAATCTATTTGCCCGCACATGACAGACACTGTTCAGTTTTACATTTCCATTGCAATGCCAACCTCTTCTTTTCTGCACTTACAATTATTTTCCCACCGAATATGCACCGGTATACATCATTTTTTGTATTATTCTGTGTAATTTGTGTATCATCTTCAAGCCTGAAACCTTTTCGTTTTACCCTTTACTTTATAAAACATAGCATGACTTGAGATACACTCAAGTTTATTTAAAAACATGCTGTGCTATGGCCACACAATTAAGAGTGCTTGTCCAATGAGAAAATACGGAATAAAACAGACATAGCATGGCCCAACATTTTTTCTTAATACTTTAAAAAATAACCTTACAGAGTGGAGGGAAATTACTGCTATGCCAGTTTCTGAAACTAAATGTTTTCCCCAAGGTGCAGAGGTATGGGACAAAACAACCACAATACAAATTTGGAGTGCAATCCAAAGTTACACTAGCAGACTTCCACTCAAGCAACAGAGCTCTCTAGTCTGTCCTGCAGTGCCCCAATCCCACCCCCATACATGTTCTAGGGCAGAGTTTACATGTTGGTGACAACATTTCAGGCATGCATCATTTCACGACACAGTAATTCAGTTTTATTAGCAAACCAGAGGTTAAACTAACCCCTTTCCAGCTCCAAGAGGAGCACAGTTGAGTGTTCGTGTGACACACCTACACCCTGCAGCCAACACACGTGTCACGACACACAGTTTGGAAAACTCTGTTCTAGGGTGTTGCTCAACCCTGTAGAACAAATTTTGGGAGCACCTGGTGAGCTGCAGGAAGGAAGAGGGAGAGGAAGGGAAGATCCCATTCCACTCATGGAAGTCTGTTCCACTTACACATGGTCACCACAACCCTCTGTGGACTTTATCGGCTTCAGAAACAATTTAGATTTGAAAAATAGAGGGGAATTTAAATACTCTTCCTCAGGGCCAACTGTTTTGACCAAACTCAGAATCCCCATATCATGTTTGGTTTTGACCCTGAATTGGCCTTTTTTGAAATTGAATGTATTTAAATTTCATAAATACATTCTGCTTTATCTTAGGAGCCATCCTAGTTTTAGTATTACATGAACTTCATAGATAAACCTAATTTTAATATATTGAATGCTACCTCCAATTATTTGTCTCTCTCTCTCTCTTATTTGAACTCCACAGATTATTTTTGGTGGGGAAGGAGGGCAACTGGGAGCAGAGCTCAGGGAAAGGGTTAATCATGCTGCATGTCTTTCCTTTTTTTACAAAATGGTGTCAGAGATCCACAACATATATTTGTGCATAACATATTTATTCCCAATGCCAGACATAATTAAAGTGACAGTGCAAAACCATTTAAAAGAGGTTTATGGTTAAGAGAAACCTTTGCAATGTGTTGCTTCACTGAAAAATCTAAACATATGTGACATTGAAGATCCGTGATCTTAAAAAGATTAAAAAGCCTTTAAATCACTGCAGGAGGCTCCAATTTTGATCTGAGCAGCAGCACTGGGGCAGAGTGTTTAATGGTTAACCCTTTGCCTCCTCAATCTTTTCCTTACCAATGAGCTGTTACAAGTCCCACAAGGGGAATAAAATAAAGGGCCAATACAAGTACTTGTATTTTTTTATTCACTACCTAGCTAATAGCAGCTTTGGGGAGCAATTTAGATCAGGAAAATGTGCTTCGAGGAGGATTAAACCTTCCTCCACCACTATTGTTCTGATCAAAATCAGGGCTGGTAGGAGCTGCTTTGAAGTTTAAAGGGTTATATCATGAATCTGTTGCATCATGGCTGCTTCAGCCTTGAGTGTATACTCTGAGCTTTATTTAAGGTTCAAATGCACTCACATTTGGTGTGTTTAACCTACTCCATCTGCACCATACATTGAGATGAGCTGCAAAAGTGAATAGACACCTGCCTTTAGTGCATCATCTACCTTTATGTTCACTATCCATATTCAGATGAGTAACCTGAAGTCCAGGTTGTGTATATTTTAGGGTGATTGTAACTAATGCTGACCCGGAACATCCCTCACTAGCGGTGGAGTGACAGATTTTGAAGTATGGGAACTGTCATGATGAGCCACGCCCCCAAGTAGAGTGCAAAAATGCAGGCACCTTTTATTGTCCATGCACATACACACACATCCTAGTGGTACATGTTGAGTTTGACATGGTTACAATCCTCTGCATAATTTACCCGGAGCTTTCTTCTGACTATGTAGGTTCAACTTGTAAAATACACTGAGCCTTAATAAAAGAGCTTAGCCAGCTAAAATGCGACCTTTAGCTTTTAATTAGAAATGCAAACCATACTGTAAATAAATTTTACTATTGAAACTGCTAGTGTGAAGCAGGGACCACAACAAAGAAAAGGAAAGACATACCTAGCCTCTGCTTATTTTCCTTGTTCTCTGACTTCTTCTATCTATGCCTTTCTTTCACAAACTTGAAGCCTCATTATCACCTCATTCACTTGCCAGAGCACAAAGCTCAGGCAGATGATGTCATCGCCCCTGCCTTGAAAAAATGTCCTGCAGCTGCGCTCGCTGTGGTTTCCCTCCAATACACCACTGCCCCTCACATTCATTATAAAGCTGCATATTGTTGCTATGTACTTAACTGTATACCTCATGCCAGAGAGTACCTATAATTCAGCCACTACACTATCTGGCTTAGAAAGAGATCGCATATGTGTGTATGTTGTATGGTTTTATAGGGATATTCTGGGTGTTGCTGCAGTGCAGAACCATGTACATTTTCCCTATTCAGCAGTGGTGTGTTCTAGGCAGCATACACACCATAAGAAGAATTCAGTGTAGTGCTTTGGCAACCATTCCTTCAGCAAAAGCTTTTCAGCATGCCAGATGGAATGACGTTCCCTCTCCTGGCCCCCCAGAGCCACTTTTAAGTGGGGGCTGGGGGCATGCAGGGAGAGATCTGTTGCACTGGTGGGACTTGTTAGTTGAATCCTGCCCTATATTTTCCTTCAAAGAATTCAGGGCACTGTAGTTTGCCCTTTACAGAGTTACAATTCCCAGCAACTCTTAGCAAACCAGAGGAGCCACTCCACACTCTTTGTACTTGCAGGCAAAAATTTGCAACCCATATTAAAAGAAAATGCCTCTCTGAATTACTTTAACCCAATCACAAGAGACTATCATTGTTTGCCAGTATTTGTAGATGCTTGCCAAATTATTAAATTTAATAAAATACTTCAACTCTTTGGATATGCTTCACATATTATGCGTAGATGAAAATGAAAATGTAAATCTCTTGCAAGTGATTGGTGTGTATAAAGTATAAAGTTGATTGACACACGCTTTCACTTAATGAGGGTAATTACAAAGAACAACAATTCCAAAACACATCTGTTCAATGTAACCGTCTTGTAGAACCATGCAGAATACATTGAGAGCTATCAGAAATGCCAGTTTTGCCACAAATCATGCACAAGCACACTTGTAAGACAAGAAACAGATTAATAAGCATCAACACTTTCCTATAAACACTTGTTGAAGAGAATAAAAGCTGTTCGCACTGAAGGAAATTATTCCAAAGTGGACGCTTTCTCTTGGGGCAGTAACAGCGGGTGTGGTGGGGGGTGGAACAGTGGAAGAAGTACAAATCTCCATGAGTGAGAACTTATAAAATAATAGTTTTCCTAGCGAAGGACCTAAATACTGGAATTGCAACATCTATTATTCACTTGAACAAATATAATATTTGCTGTGGTAGCTTGTGGTACTCTGAACAAAAATATTACTTTAGCTAACCTGGATGGGGGCATTATTATGTTCTCCTCAAATAGGCCATGTCTTTAAGTTGATATATATGTAGCTTTGCGAGGGACTGAGAAAGCTTGCTAGGGAAAAAAAACACTTGTTGAATGTCTTAGGATTGAACTACACATTACACTGAATTCCAAGCAATTTTCTCCCAAGTCCCCACTTCCTTCCTAATAGGAAGCAGCCATTGGAGACTGGAGACACTATAGTGTAGAGCAGGCATTCCCAGCCTGCAGCCCTCCAGACGTTTTGGCTTACAACTCCCATGATCCCTAGCTAACAGGACCAGTGGTCAGGGATGATGGGAGTTGTAGTCCAAAACATCTGGAGGGCTGAAGGTTGGGGATGCCTGGTATGTAGAGGAAGGGTGGTGTTTTAACTGACCCATACTTGCTATAGTCCCTCTCAAAATCATCTCTACTCTATCCCACCCCCTTGCAATGCCGACCCTCCAAGTGTCCCTATTTTTTAGAGACGTCCCTGATTTATAAAAGCTGTCCCAGTTTCTGATTTGGCCCTGGAATGTCCCTCTTTTCCTTAGGATGTCCCTATTTTTACTGGAGAAAAGTTGGAGGGTATGGAATTATCCAGTCCTTGAACCATCTGAAGGCAATCCTGTATAGGGAAGTTTTTAATGTTTAATGTTTTGTTATGTTTTTATATATGTTGGAAGCTGCCCAGGGTGGCTGGGGCAACCCAGTAAGATGTGTGGGGTATAAATAGTAAAATTATCATAGTGGAATGGGACATCCCTATTTTCATCAGATAAATGTTGGAGGGTGTGGCAATGTTGCTTTTCTCACCGCAGAAGAAAGTGACACAGGAGTCTGTGCAGTTTGGCCCCAAGAACCAGAGAGAGGCAATTTTTCTTTTTGGAACATTGAAGACTATTTGGAAGAGGAACCACTGTTCATAGGGTGTGTACATTCATAGTACTTTTGAATCTAGTAAAAAGGAGTTTGCTGGATTTTGTGTTGTTTTAAAAACCCACAGACCCTAAGGTTGCACTCCTAGGCACAGTTACTTGGAAGTAAGGCATACTAAATTCAAGCATAAACATGTGTACCATTGTGCTGCACATCAGTTAAAGAAAAAAATATATTTCTATCCCGTTTCAACAACATTCATAGGAAGCATGAGATAATTTTCCAATACACACACACACAAAACAACAAAATTGTAAATAATTTCATGAACTTTCTTAACCATGTCGAAAGTGTAGGTGTTTTTATTCAAATGCTGTTTAAGATTCAGGGTCATGTTTATAATAGCAAAGGGGCATGGAATTATAGCCAGTCAGTCATATGATCTCAGACAAGTCATTAATGTAATATGACTTTGTTTGCTTTTATATGACAGAAGACATTACAAGACATGGCTGACACATGGTAGTATCGTTGAATAAATAAATAGCTTGATTTTGAAATACAAAGGTTCTTAGATATGTTTTGTAGAGCAATGTTCTTTTTTATATTTCTTTAAAGCCAAAGATTTATTCGCTTGTTTGATGCAGAAATAGTTTTCCATCAAATGTGTCGTGCTGAGCTACAAATAACCAAAGTAGGGTTTGTCATATATAAGTGTTAGCATACGCTACGGAAAAGCCAACAAGCAATCTTCCTTGAAATATATACATACACACAGAGACACTTACACACTCACTTATATTTTCTGACACTGCCCCTTATACAGCAGCAAAAATATGTGGTGAACAACTGGGCATCAGGTTGTACGCAATCTGAATTAGGTTGAGTGTGAGAGAGATGTTTGTGTCATTTGATTAAAATCTTAAGGTGCGACGTGGACAAAATGAAGCTCTAGAAATCAAGTTTCATTAATTTAGAAGGAACAAATGTAGGGATATGCCTAGCTTTCCCACTGATATCAATGGAACATCAAAGGGGTTAACTATGGATGGATCATGTCCTCAACTTTGAATAACTCATGGGCAGGAATCTAAAGAGCAATTTATTGTGCCCAGAAGCTTGGCCTGATTCATGAGCTTTTTTTAGTTTCTTCCCTTTGAATAAATCATCACCCGCTCCATCTCCCACCATGCAATAGAACAGTCCGCTTTTGAAAGACCCCAGTCCCATCAGTTTCAAAAGCAGTTTGTTATGTATTTTTGGGAGAGGGGCACTTTTTGACAAAGATAACTTTACTAGTTGCATGCTCTTTGGATTCCAACCTGACTTTTTAAAGAAGCACCCATTAAGAAAAATGCTGATAGTGATGAAGATTCATGCTTACTTTAAATCGTTTAAAAATAAATAAAAACTAATGCAGTATAATTATACAAATTCACCATAATTTGCATTTTACAAGCTCTTTGCTATTTACCATAATATTGAACTGCGATACATCATATGCTCGCATATGACTGAGTTTCAGAGCAAATGACTCTGAAAATGAGGTGGTTCATTACTCATGTTTATACTGCGGAGTTATAATTTCCACCAAGCTTTCCAAATCCCTCACAAGCTCACAACTCACCTGTTCCTTGAAGAGATTTGGCATTAGGGTAGGAAAGGCAGGTCCGAGATTGCAAAATAAAAAGTAATCGTAAACATTCTGTTGTATAAGACTAAGCAGTTCTTTGGATTGCCTTATTTCATCTATACAGGGCCACTTACAGATGGGTTCAAGAGATTCATCTATACCAGGTCTCTAGCACATATAGAACAAAAATTATGAGGCCAAATGCACAGGTGCTGTTCAAATTTCTTTGCAAGCATGATCTCCCAGGGTTTTAGTCAATGGCTGAAGTTAGAGCTGTGATTGGAGAGTCATATAAGCCCAAGGGAAGACCAAAAACAGCTTCAAAATGATCCAAGAAGTCTTGTGTCTTCCATGGTGTGTGTATCATCTTAATTTTTCCTCTCTAGATTAAGACAATGGAGAAGGACTTCCTGGCTCATTTTGAAGTTGTTGGTTTGGTTTGGTTTGGTTTGGTTGTCTTCTCTGGTAAAGAAGTGATTGTTGCTAAATGAAAGTAATTAAGAAATCCAGGCATTGTGTCCAACTAAGCCCTACCAGCCCCCATGGAAATCAATGAGCACAACTAATTTAAACCTATCAATTTCATTGGGTCTGGTCTGAATAGTTGGATACAGCGTAGTCATGATTGGACAGTAGTATGCCCACCCAAAATCAAAAGGTAGTAGGAAATGCAGGAATTTGTGTTCTTTCCAACTCAACAGAATGGGTACTTAGTGAGTAGAAACGTAAGAGTGCTGTGTTCTTACAAGTGGCTCTACTGACATCAGTAGGACAGTTATAAACAAAATTAAGCATCATGCTGAATTGAGCCATTCTCCCTTTGCACCATAACCTTTGCTATTGTCCTTTGACACTCACCTTATGATGCTGCCTCACAGATTGAACACCACTTACTTTCACATTACATCTAGCTACATTTAAAATCATTATATTTTCTATTCCAAACATTTCTCCCCGTTTTTTCAGTGTAGGCAGTTCACACGTTCAGCTGCAAGTCACTTAAGCATTTTTTTTTCAGTGATATGCATATATTACACTATATATCGGATCCAATAGAGATGATCAACACCTGTCTTCTGGACCTCTGCCTTTCACAAAACCACTCCAATAGAACTTAATCCTCTGGGTCCTATCACCCTCTGTTCACTCTGTTTCCGCAGGGAGGAATTGCCACTAGCAATATTCTTACCCATACCAAATATGTAAGCCTGCAGCAAATTTCCAAAGAACCAGCTGTTTCTGGGGTATCTTGGCATCTGATTAAATGATTTGAGGGGGTGGGGGGAATCCAGAGGGGAAGAGGTACTTTAAAGGCTGCCGGAGAGCATGATAGGGTTAGAAGAAGAGTGAAGAGGCACAGCTGTGACAGCTGAAAGCAGGATAAGCCGCCACTGATCTGTTTCCCTGCTTATCACAACACCCATTAATCAATTCCAATCTCAGCAGGCCCACCAAGTCAACCACCCTCCAACTCTCAAAAAACTGACTGCTCAGCCTTGTAATCCACTTGAAAAACTGTTCATCTGAGGAAATGGCAGAGGAACTGTTGCCCACTAGCAGTAGAAGTATCAATGCGATACTTAGGTTTTTGTTTTGTTTTGTTTTGTTTATAAAACACATTCACAAGTTTCTACCTTGCAGGACCCTTTTGTCCCTCTTTGCAAAACATCTTGTTTGATTTTCACACAAGTGGCGCTTGTCTAACTTTCTTGTACGTGTTCCTACAGACTTTTCATTGTAGGCAGCCCAAATCCCATCTGTTTACTGTGACTAAATTACAAGCTAACCTTTACCCTAGCCAGAATGAAGAGAGTCATTAAAAATATATCCTAGGGGTATGTAAGGAAATTAATTAAGACTCTGGGATCAAGCTATGAAAATAATATCACAAAAATATGCCGGCGATTACACACGGAGCAATGTCAGCCCAGCTGAAATTGAATATACTGAATAATGGACTGCAGACAATAGCTTTTTTCAGATGTGTTCAAGGTGGTATGTCAGAAGTACTGCTGCTTGCAATGCAGGAGTGATGAACTAATGGCCCGTGGACTGGAACCAACCCACAAGACCTTCCAGAGTTGTCCATCAGCCTTATCACAGGTTGTTGTTGTTTTATGAGATCAGCAGCAACATTACAAGTAAAAAGATTCCAGCTGGGGTGGGTATCATTGCCTGGCACTAGTTGTAACATCTGCAGCGCAGCAGCAGTGCTGGGCAGCTCAGAGTGTAGCTCAAACAGTATCAGCACAAGCACTCATTGACTTCCATCCTTCTTGGCAGTGTTTCTCAGGACACTTCCAGGAAGCTTAGAGAACAGCAGAGGTGCATCACCCACTTTTAGACATGATTAGAAGCTGTGCTCCTACATCTCCCCTTTTGCAGCTCGGGGTTAACGGGTTTGAGCCCCAGAACCTGATTTCTCTATTAGATGTTCTCTGTTAGAGTTTGGATTTGATATCCCGCTTTATCACTACCCGAAGGAGTCTCAAAGCGGCTAACATTCTCCTTTCCCTTCCTCCCCCACAACAAACACTCTGTGAGGTGAGTGGGGCTGAGAGACTTCAAAGAAGTGTGACTGGCCCAAGGTCACCCAGCAGCTGCATGTGGAGGAGCGGAGACGTGAACCCGGTTCCCCAGATTACGAGACTACCGCTCTTAACCACTACACCACTTTGAGGAGGGGAGGTGTAATTTGCTCTGGTGATCTCCTGCTTTCCTCTGCTGCCAAACATATCCGGTGTATGCCTTGAGTGTGTGTGTGTGTGTGTGTGTGTGTGTGCGCGCGCGCGAGTGTGTGAGTGTGTGTGAGAGAGAGATAAGAGAGAGAGAATATATCTGTATTCATACATATGCATATATGTATGTACACCCATGTCTAGTGTGTTTTGTATAGGTTAATGTGCATGTGATGTCCCCTTGCCTCCTGCACGGTTTGTGGTCCACGTGAGAGTACTTGGGGTGTATTTGCATGCATGTCTATGTGTGTGTGGTCATGCACACAATGGCCACACCCAATGGTGGCATGCCCCACACTTGGAGGACTATCAAAGAGGGAATGCAGCCAAAAAAAGATTCCCCATCCTCTACTGTACTGTGTAGATTAATTACACTACATACTTAACAAGCAGCCAAAAATAATATTTGCAAGTGAACAGTAAGTTACAAGAACACAGGTCCCATAACTTTTAAATATATAGTCTTTCTTCCGAATGCTATTCAGTGTTGTTGTTTTTAATTACATAATTAAATATCTAGCCTAAAACATAATTTCAAAATAATTACCCAGTTAACTGCCTGTTTATTAGCCCAGTCGTCATTCCTTACTTGCACATTTATATTTGTAGCTTTTTTTTAGGTAAGGGGCTGGGGAAGAACAAACGCATTTGGACAGCATTATCCTTTCTCAAGAGTTGGATTCATGTAGTGACAATTATGGGACATTACTCATTCCTCAGAATTGTTCTTCAAGCACTTTGTAAAGATAGTATTGCAAATTCATGCTGCTTTTAGTGCTTTGTAACATGCTTTATTAGGTAATTTATGCACTAGATTCTTGCTTCCATGCCACCAACTCAGCTGACATTTAGAAGAATGAATAAGGACTCCAACACACTGCTCAGTCATAGGTCAGTCACATTTGTATCACTTACACTGGTATTACATTCCACATAAAATCCATAGAAGCCCCACCTGTGTCTTGGTGAATTTTAGGACTGCTAGCGTGTGCAAAGTTCATATCTAGACCACAAGCTCTGTGGGGCAAAAGCCTCTATTTTTGGCTTTTTCACTTACATCAGTCCGGCACTGTGGTTGGGATCCCAAGTACAACTATTTCCATCTTCCCAAAGCAGCTTTTGTCTTCTATTTTCTGAACAGCAGCTCTCTTCTTGATTCTATCACTTGGCAAACATCTTTTGAAACCGAGGGAGCATCTCAAGCAGATTACATGGCATGGCACAATCTGTTGTTCAAAGAAGAGCTAAAAACGCACTGGACATCATCACCCTCTCTTTCCAATCAACTTTCAATATTTCGGAGATGGGTGGGGGTTGGGAGAATAATTTTTGGTTAAGAACATCCTCATTTGCTTGATACTCACTGTGTCCATATTGAAATGGACTGATGCATAAAGGTAAAGGTAAAGGGACCCCTGACCATTAAGTCCAGTCGTTGCTGACTCTGGGGTTGTGGCGCTCATCTTGCTTTATTGGCCGAGGGAGCCGGCGTACAGCTTCCAGGTCATGTGGCCAGCATGACTAAGCCGCTTCTGGCGAACCAGAGCAGCACACGGAAACGCCGTTTACCTTCCCGCCAGAGCGGTACCTATTTATCTACTTGCACTTTGATGTGCTTTTGAACTGCTAGATTGGCAGGAGCAGGGACCGAACAATAGGAGCTCATCCCGTCGCAGGGATTCGAACTGCCAACCTTCGGATTGGCAAGTCCTAGGCTCTGTGGTTTAACCCACAGCGCCATCTGCATCCCTCGGACTGATGCATACTTCAGTGCAAATTGTGGTGTGCATCACTTCTAAAGCAGGCAGTTTTTGCACATTACTAGTTGTTCACAAGTACAGTTGGATCAGTGGGCCGTGGAATTCAATGCTAGTAGTGGTCACTTGAAGATCTTTATGTGACCCATTTTGCACTGGCAATTTTCCAACCCACCTCCTTCAACTTTATCAGGTTGTGTGTGCACATGTATATCTTTCCACTTTTTCACCAGAGATCCCTCCCAACTTTATCTGGATTTAGCTATTCATCTTATACTTTAGTGCTGTATCAGAAAAGGTATTATAAAAGACTACTGCCCCTCTGAGATTCCTATATTGCTATAAGAGTGAGTGGAAAAGGAAATCAAAAGGGGACTGATCGGTGGGGGTGCTATGTCTTCAGTTAAAAGACTTGAAAGAACAGAAATGGTAACAGACTTTAATTATTTACCTATAAACATTTGTTATTGTGAAACATAGACTTCTCCTGGTTCTTATTAAAAATTGCTTTCCACCTGTTGGAGTTAGAGTAGGTGCATCACCCATATGGAAATACCTAAGAGTTACATTTAAACTTGAATAAATTACCCACAGACTAAAATCTTATTCCTAACTTTAGTTTACCCCCACATTAAATTGCAAATGCCCAACCTCTCTTCAAAGTCCATCAAGAGATCAAGATCCTCTCCCCTTTTTAGAGATTATGTGAAATCCACCCAAATTTCAACATCTTTTTTAATATGCTTTTTATTAGTTTTCTTATTTAACACACACAATAAATTAACAAAAATTATAAAAAACAAAAAACAAAAAAATCCATCCATCCATAAATCCATACGTTCTTGCAAAAGAACTTATGCCACCATGTTTTTAATCTCCATCCTTATCTTCCCCAATAGACTTCCGTCTTCCTCAAAGCTGGTCTGTCTTATCTGTTTAATAAACTGCTTCTTTAATCATTTTGCCATTTCTTCTGTTATCTGAGTACTATATTTATAATCCATATTGTGGTTTGCAAAAATTAATCAAAGCGTGTTTTAACTTGAGGGCACTGTTTTTTTTAAATATTCTTTATAAATTTCCCACTCCTTTTTGAACTTTTGGTCTGGCTGTCTCCTAATTGTCTCTGTCATTTTTGCCAGTTTAAGATATTCAAATAATTTTTCCTGCTATTCCTCTTTTGTTGGTACTAATTCTCCTTTCCAATTTCTGGCAATTAATATTCTTGCTGTTGTTGTAGCATATAAGAATATTCTCTTTTTTTCATTTGAAATATCTGAATCTAAAATGCCTAAGAGGAAGGCTTCCGACTTCTTTATGAAAGTTTGCTTAAACATTTTTTTCAATTCCTCATATATAATATCCCCAAAATTCTTAATTTTTTTGCAACCCCACCACATATGAAAGTGTCCCTTCTGCCAGTTTACACCTCCAGCACATATTAGATCTCGTTTTATACATTTTGGATAGTTTGCTGGGAGTTATATACCACCTGTAAAACATCTTCAAAAGATTTTCCTTTAGTGTATAACAGGCCGTAAATTTCTATTCTTTATTCCATAATCTTTCCCATGCTGATAGTTGGATATTTTTACCAAAATCTTTACCAAATTTCAACATCTTACAGCTCCTTACACCCAAAATAGCCACATCTCTCCTATACTAAAGAGGCTCCTCATGAAGCCGGAGGAACATTGCCCAGCTACTGTTTTATTGATTTAATGCTGTACACTGCTTTGAGGTTTTTATTAAAAATATTAAGCGGTATAGAAATTAAAAATAAATAAATAAATATGCCTGTAGACTGTATTGCCATTGCAGGAGCGAAGACAAATATGTAGGTCTTTCCCACCTCATTGATAATTCTTAGGGGAAAGATGAAGTTCCATGGCTAAGCAATTACACTGGCTGTGCCACTGCCTAAGCAAAACGTTGGTGGAATGTGGCATTTGGCATCGAACTTTCTTTATTCCCCCAAACAATATAAAGCATGGATAGAATAAGAGGAGATTAGGAGCAGACTAAGAGGAGATATGATTGCCATCTTCAAATATCTGTGGTTGTCACATGGAAGATGGAGCAAGCTTGTTTTCTGCTGCTCTGGAGGCTGGGACCCGAACCCATGGATTCAATTCACAAGAGAAGAGATTCCGACTAAACATCAGGAAGAACTTTGTGATGGCAAGAGCTATGGAACAGATTCCCTTGGAAGGCGGTGGACTGTCCTTCCTTGGAGGTTTTTAAGAAGAGGTTGGACAGCCATCTGTTATGGATGCTTTAGTTAAGATTCCTGCAGTGCAGGGTATTGGACTAGATGGCCTTTAGGGTCCCTCCCAACTCTACAGTTCTGTGATTTTATAGGGAACCTATCAACTTCCAGATGTTGACTATAGCTCCCATCAACTCTTGACTGCTGGCCATGCTGGCTGGGGCTGATGGGAGTTGGAGTCCAACAACATCTGATGGACCAGAGTTTCCCCATCCATAGCATAAAGCTTCTGACACACTACAGCTATCTACTATTGCTGCTCCGCATGTATCATATCCCTCTGCATGAAGTTTCATCCTTGCTGGCCCATTGCTATAAGCATTAAATAAAAGCCTAGTATTTCATATAATTGGGACACGGGTGGTGCTGTGGGTTAAACCACAGAGCCTAGGGCTTGCTGATCGGAAGGTTGGTGGTTCGAATCCCCATGATGGGGTGAGCTCCCATTGTTCGGTCCCTGCTCCTGCCAACCTAGCAGTTCAAAAGCACGCAGTACAAGTATATAAATAGGTACTGCTCTGGCGGGAAGGTAAACGGCGTTTCCGTGCACGCTGCTCTGGTTCGCCAGAAGCGGCTTCGTC
This sequence comes from Podarcis filfolensis, assembly GCF_964270895.1. Classification (NCBI taxonomy): domain Eukaryota; kingdom Metazoa; phylum Chordata; class Lepidosauria; order Squamata; family Lacertidae; genus Podarcis; species Podarcis filfolensis. The sequence goes on from NC_139609.1 coordinate 20,344,650, forward strand.
ATGCTGGCCACATGACCTGGAAGCTGTACGCTGGCTCCCTCAGCCAGTAAAGCGAGATGAGTGCCGCAACCCCAGAGTCGTCCACGACTGGACCTAATGGTCAGGGGTCCCTTTACCCTTTACCTTTATTTCACATAATAATGAAGTGGGTTGGCTGTCTTAAAGGGAAACCCAACCAGCAGAACCAAGGGAAAGAAACAGTGCTCTTCCTACATCTGTCAGTAGTTTTATGGGGATTTTAGCAAACCTAAAGTCGGAACAAACCATGTGCCTGTTGCCAGATTCCTGCAATCAGCACATTATATTATGACCTTATGGGAAAGTCATGCTCATATTGTTTGAGAGCAAGTATTCCAAGACAAAGAAACTGGATGTGTGGTTAGGGCTGTTTGAAAGAATGAACACACACTACAATGGTGTGTGTGTGTGTGTGTGTGTGTGTGTGTGTGTGTGTAGCCAGGCATTTAGAGATACAGTCATTAGACCATTTTGTTAACATAAAAGCAGGTCCTCAAACCAGTTTTTGACCTATCTCCACAAGTGCTAATGGGCCATGATACCACTCGCTAGCTCCAAGACAGCTACAGTTGTATAAACCACGTGCTCACACCCTATTATAATGCTCGGGGACATACATTAGCATTTGAATTGCAACGAGATATGAACTTCACCCCCATCCACACCTGACAACTGCGCAAATTACCTTATTGTGAGCGAGAGTGCTTCCCTAGCTGTACACTTTAGGCTTATGTCTCCCCAGACCATTGGCGGACATATTGGTTCTTACAATACTCCCAACTGGACAAGTAAGCTTACAGTTGCATCAGTATTAAACTTCAGGGAACATTTTGTCATGAGACTTGTCAGCCAAAATTGTGGCTCACCTACAAAAGAGGACATGCTGTCTTCAGCTATTTTGGCATGGAAAATTAGTGCTCAGAAGGACGTTCTCTAGGACACAAGTCAGTTTGCAATTTGGAAAGATTAATCAAAATGGGGAGAAACATCCTCCGCACTCTAGTAATAAATTCTGTACAAATCATTGACCTGTTAAAACCAAAACTTTTGTGAGCAGTAGAGTTATCAACACAGTACACCACGATGAAAGAAGTATCAATAGGGTGGCCTCTGATGAAGGCAGCTCCAGATACTGCCAACAGTTGCCCCACTTCTGGAGTTGCTCCTCCGTAGAAACATCTGCATCTTTTAGATTTTTCTTATACACATTAACAGGTGGTAACAGGTCATTTGGCCCTTCGATAGATGGTCCTATGTAGTTTGATTTTCTGAAGTTAACAGACTGGGTGGCATCTTTGATTTAGGGTGTGGCATATCCTTATTTGTGGATTAATGCAAGTTGCTCACTCACTAAGGCCAGAAATGTATTTTGCTTTCAGAACTAGTCCACGTTAAGAGAATGTAGATGTATTTGCGTTGAGACATTTGGAAACACCAAGATTAATAACACAATTACGATGTAAATTTCATTGGTCAGATGGTTATGGGGTTCAATGCTGCTTTAATTAAACAGATGAAGTATTAGGTGCAAATGCTCCATTTCCTGATAGAGAAATCCCCCCTTGCTGTTTTTCTAATTCTCAAGAGATATGATCATGAATAACCCACACATTTAGCATGATCTCCCAAATAGGCAAAAATCATAGGGAGTGCTCATTCTCCATTGGGAAGAAAGCTACATTGAGGCATTACTTTCCTTCAGACTAAGCAAAGTGTTGTAAAACCATGGTAAGAAAAACTGTGTGTGTGTGTAGAGCCTTGTGCTTTACTTAGTGTTGGAGATGGATCTAAGTAACTCCTAACTTCGGTGGCTCAGGAACTGCAGGGCTTTGGTTTTAAATGACGATCCTATTTAAAACAGCTCTATCGGACTGTAGTTTTGAAACAACTCATTTTTTCTTTACTACAGGTTAGAGGTGGTAAAACCTAAGTAGGCCTAAAGAGGTTACCACTGGAATGAGGACATCGGTCCTATATATTAAAGCATTTCTGTACAAATTAAAAAGAGCACCGTCCACTGAGAGAAAAGTTCTTGTGTGCAAAGCCTATCAAAAAGTATGGGAACTCTGCAAGAGCACCATAGTTATTTTGCACAACTGCCACTTATTTCAGTGGAGATAGCACCCTAAAAAGGAGAAATACGAACATTTTCTCATCTGTATATGTCTACATCAGAGTAGATGATTCTGGGACATATGGGAAAATAGCATTACCTAGTATAATGTGCATCCATGTAATGATCTATATCTCAGGAAAGGGCTATTTCTGCTGAATATGTAATTTGGGGGGTTATATTTGGGATTTAATTTTTATTCAGAAACTCCTCTGGAATATGTTCGGGAAAAGGATGAGAACTAGTAATTTTCACACCTTGGATGGTATTCAACAGTCCTTATAAGTCCTACAGATTGTGAAACACTTCCATCTAGTGGAAGATAAGGAAACTGCATGCTGCTGAAATAAGGCAGAATACTAAAAATTGTACTTGCATTTCCACCCCCACCCCACCCACCAAAAAAACCCCAACTTACTTTATAAGCACACATCATCATGTTGGACTGCTCTCCACTCCCCCCCCCCCGAGATGTTTTTGTGTGCTCCATGAAATCCAATTAGAATTTTTTTGTGCTTGTTGAACCTATCTCTAAATTATTGAAAGCAAAGTGACATTCTAAGATAAGCAAATTACTTATCCATTGTCTTCAATATACAAATTCAAATTGACTATGTATATTTTTACGCCAATCTATTTTTATTTAATATTTGGGCCCCATTTCTGGCTCCTGCAATCTTGATACTGTACAGCTGATTTTGATAAATATTGTACAGACTGCAAGCAGTTTGCAGATCTGCAGCTGAGCTGTTTTATCAACCACTGGGAGAAAGAAGTAATGGACAATGTTTGGCCTTCTACCACAATGCACAAGCCATGCTCAGAAGCCCAATTTAAGAGCAGAAAGGCTCAAGCGCTAGGCAATTAAAATACCTATGTCCTGTAAAACCCATAAAATTGCCCATCATTGCTGGATTTGGGACCCTTTTGGGCTTATGCAGAAGATACTCTTGTTGGTGGATGAAGCTGTAAGCTATAGTCAATACCGTGCAATTATTGTTAAAGAAACATAACCATCGAGTGGTTCTACATTAATTACAAGTACCAGTTTTTAAATTTAAAAATGCTCGTGCTAGGCTTGCCAAAAAGGAAATGGATTTTACTTCAAAATGACTTGAAATAAAAGCAGATGAATGCTTTCCCCTTGAATGTATAAGCATTAAAACAAATACATGACATCACTATCCTTGCATTTCCCAGTAATTTTTTCCAGGATTGAACTTTTGTGGCTGCAAAGTTAATTTTTTAAGGAATACCAGCTGCACTTCAGCATTTTTAAAAAGAAACATAACCAACTAGCCACCCTCAGGCTTGTAAGCACTGAGTAATAATATTACTGTAAAAAGAAGGGTTGCTTTTGCTAATTTTCTGTCATGACTGTTTTAAGACTTTTCTATATTTCCTGCAGCTGAAAAAAATGCTTTTCTTTTCTTTTATGATCCACAAATAAAAGTGAATGTTAACAAAGTGGGCCTACTGAACCTGAAGCAAAATCAGACCCAAGGTTTAAGGTTTTTAAAGCAAATCAGGATTCAACCCAAACCTCCATTATAACAAATTTGAGCAAGTTCCCAGATAGTTGGTTCATCAGGTGCTCAGATTTTTGGGGAGGCAGCAAGAAAGGGCCCCCAGCTGTTCCCGCTGTAGAGAATCAAGCAAAATATACTGCTATCCAAGAAGTCGCCCAAGAAGAGAGCAGAGTTGGAAACAGAAGAATTACTATTGCTCCCAACATTTATATTGGGCTCCGTTACAAACCTTTTTCTCTTAGAGAAAGACAGAGAACTAAACGCACAGAAATTTGTGCCAATTTGGAATTCTCAGAGCCTTATATTTTAATGAATAAACTGAGCATGACTGATTTTTTTCAGTCAGAAAGGTCTGGGTGGTTAAGACCTTGGGTCAATTCACACAATCATTGGCTACAAGTCGCATGCACAACAGATGGTAAGGGGCCCATACGCACAATGTGTGCACAACAGCCTGCCTTTGTGAGCAAGAAAGCCTTTGACAGAACCAAATGTAGTTCAGCAACTCTGGCACAGCATGTTTGTGTGACATATTTGCATACATATTACAGACATACACATGCACTGTGCAAAACCTGGACAGAGATACGCAGTTAAAATTCGGCTCCTAGCATTCCAATTACTGTACTATTGTGCAGAAGTTGAGAGGCCTGTACTTTGAATGATTATTTACAATGTAAATGTCTGCAAGGTTTCCTTTCTTTTTGTAGGGGTTTTAAGCACTAAAATATAAATAGCCAACTTAACAGAAATATTTGCTTCTGCCCAGGAAAGTGTCTGAACATTGTATCCATAAGCAGATTAGAAAGTGAATAGTACAGTATATAGCCATGTGCTTGTGGCACAACTGTTTTAAGGAGAGTGAAATAACTGTGATTCTCTCTCTTACCTCCGGGTGCCATTATTGAACCAAGTGAAGACGGAAGCTGTACATCAGCTATGCATATTGTATTTAGTGTTCTTTGGAGAAAGCAAGAATATGTTCTCACTCTTAATGCTTTTTTTTTTTTTAAGAAACCTATATGCAAATTATGAGTTATAGAGCAATGCAGTTTCCAGAGGACTCCTAATACGACATTCTTAACAATGCTATAGAATGAGGTGATTCAAAATAGTGGAAATGGAAGAAAATTATTCAAGACACTTACTGACGCATTTTAAATTGCTCGGTTATGAGGCACTAACTCACCACACAGAACATAAGTATCTGGAATCCATTTCTTCTCTTAAAAAATGTTTTAGAATCAAGAGTAAAGATCAGGTACAAAGTTCAAAACAGACTCAGTGGTACACTCTTAAGCCAGTATTTCCCGAACTGGGGTCTCCAGCTGCTTTTGGACTACAATTCCCTCATCCCTGACCTCTGTTTGTGCTAGCTAGGGATGATGGGAGTTGTAGTCCAACAACAGCTGGAGACACAAGTTTGGGAAACACTGCTCTAAGCCAGATATCCAGAGAGTCACATTTGAGTAGTCACCTGACAGGTTCCAGGGTGTGGGAGAATTGGCATGAGAAGCAAAATACAACTTTTTTTTAGTGGGGGTGTAATTTTGAGAGAGCCAAATCTAATTCTGTCTCAGCTGGCAGAAATACTCTGTTAGGAGCCTAACAGGATGTGTCTGTGAAAACTGGCCCATCAAGATACAACACAGATCTGAGGATAAGAACTCTTCTTTGCATCCTCCTAACCTATTATGGAGCAACTATTTCCATAATCCTTTCAAGTTTGAGTGTAACAATGAACGTAGCTTGCTTACTCACCGAGGGAAAAGGAACAAGAGTGATAGATTGGGAATGTTTTCAGCAAAATTAGCCGGTGTCGGCATGGAAATTGACTCAGATACATTGACAGGAAAGGTCAGTGTTAGTTCAAGAGGAAAGAAGAGAAAAGGCAAGGCCTATGTCATATATGTAGCAGGAATAAACGAACAGGAGAGTCTGCAAAGCACCATGTTTGGCACTGATGTTAAAAACGGCTATACTATCAGACAAATTCATATTAAAGGGAAGGAGTTACAGCTCAGGCATCAATTTCACACATAGCAGAAGTAAGAAGGGCCTTTGTTTAGAAGGCTAGACAAAAGCTGCTAGATGGCAGCAGGCAGAAAGAACCAATCATTTGACTTTGTGTAATGTGGATTCATGTATTTCATGTTTCTTTTACAAGGCACCTGTAGTCCTGCATTAAGAGTTTTGCTTGTCTTCTGCCAATGCAATGTTATCTACTGGCTTAAAAAGATGTAAGTGCTGAACGTTCAAGAAAGCAGGGGACAAATCCTCTGAAACCTAAAACGTAGCAATTTAATTAACTCTGCTTGGCGTGCGAGTACATGCAAAAACACTATATTATAAATAATTAGTGGCTGGAATCCAAAGAGCCATATGTAGTGTACTGCCCAAGGGCTTTTTAGCTTCCCTTTTCTGAGGGGGGTAGGAAGAGTCCTGCCCCGTGGGACCCTGAAAAGCAACCCTATGAGGCATGAGGAACAGGACACAGAAAGCAGGGAATTGCCAACCTGTTACCCTACACACACACACACACACACACACAGAGAGAGAGAGAGAGCAGGTGAGCTCCAGTATATGAATATATAAGTTTTTAAAAACCCTCTAGAAACATATACACTTGAATAGAACAGTTTAATATCACTTTTGTACAGCATTTAAAACTCCATATATATGGCTCAAGGCAGATACTTGTTTTTTAAAAAGAACCAATAATGTTTACATGTACCTTATGCTCTATTTGCAAATCTTTACAGTTCAATTCTGATCTTTGTAAGCACCTTATATACAAATTTGTGTATGTAAATAGATGTGTATAGACAATACATGATTAGGAGGAGTTACATTTACAAGCATCAATCAAAACTGGTACTACAAAAATGTGAAAGCCAGCACTGTGTTTTTGTTTTAAGGGATTTTTAAAATTCTCAACAACTGAAATAGTTTGTATCTGGTCAACGATCATTTTAAAGCCTTTTAACGAATGATGAACGAGTTCTGTTGTACTGTGTGGTATACCGTTAAAAGTAAAGTTGACTTTCAGGTGTCCGAACAACTCTGTTGGAAAACCATAATTATACTGGAAAAGCTCTGCTAAAAAGAATTAAATATGTTATTCTTAAAAAACAACAACCAAAACAAGTACTGCATAAAAATTACAAAATAATGAAAAGCTTGTTCTTTAAAATTAAGGCTGAGGGAACTTACCATACTCAGAAGCTACATCCCTTTCGCTTGTTTGTTTTAAAAATCATCGTCACCAAACTGAGAAGAAGCTGTTACTTTTTAAATCACTTTACCTCATACCCTGTTATTCCATGTAATCAAATGGAATCCAAAGGGCAGTCTTACAATTTCCTTTCCTCTCTGCCCTAGAAAACCATACCTAAAGGTTGGGGTCCTTTGATGTGGCTTCTCACTAGCAATGAGCAGCTACTGCTGAAAGGGAAATTGGCGCACATGTTTAGACACCCTTGTGGTACACACAAACCATTTGCATGGGTGCAGACATGAGTCTCTTTGGAGACTAACCATCCTGAGGGTTCAGTGGCAGCAAGAGACCTCTTCTAAGCCTCTTATTCTACAACTTGAACTGTGCCCAAACAATGGGTGCAAAACAGGGGTGCATTGTTAAAATTATTCGTATAAAATGACACATCACTACCCAAGCAACTAGGTCCCCATTTTTCAAGAATTTCACTTTAAATATATTTGGCCTAGGTACTGCAACTGCCTTCTAAACATTAAACATTTATAGACCCCAGGAGCTAAGAAATATGACCAGCAAGGTTAATGCAACTCCTTCGATGTTGAAGCATGGTTTTAAAATGAAGCTATTACATGCATGCAGAATGAATTAAATTTTAACGACTGAATTTTCTGACTTGCCCCACAGCTTAAAATATGCGTCTTGGACTGGACTTCCTTTAGGTGTGAATTTGCAGCTTCTTTAGGGACCAGTGACTACATCACCCAGCCAAGAACTGTCATTCCATGATAGAGGGAGCAGGCAAGACCACTCCTCTGAACAGTACATATAAGATATTTTGGGAACCGGGCACCCTTCTCATGGGATGATTTGCAACTTTTACTTACACCCTAAGAGATAAAAATTTAGGGAACTGAGACTTCATGAATGGATTCACACAATACCTTAAATATGCAAGTAAAAGAGGAAGACCTGCACTTATTCCATCCACCACAGAAGGGCAATCTTGGCTGGGTGAGCATGTGAACTAGCCCAAAGACTTATTGTTCCAAGGCTCCATTTTTTCCAGATGCCAACACAATAGCCAACATAACCGTTACAGTGTTTATTACCTGCATTCCATAAGTTAAGCAATAATTTATACCCAATGGATTCCACTAGGTGAAGCTTCCCCTAAGCTTTTAGGTAGAGACCAAAGTAGATGTTCCCATTTTGGAGCTTCTTTCGGCTCCAAGATGTTTAGAACTTCATCCTCTTCAAGTTGTTTTCCTTCAGAACAAGAATTTTGCATACAAGTGTCCTGAACATTTGATGAATTCTGTCCCTGTTCAAGTTCAAAACTTATAATGAGTGCCTTTGCTACGGAGTCCAATTCTCTGTGGTTCACAGAAGGCTCTGGGATTGTGCAAACAGGATTGTCTGCTGTATCAGTGGATAATACAGATGGGTTGCAGAGAGTGTTAAAATTCCCAGTTAAGATGCAAATCTTTTCTATGAAATACCTAAGTGGACTTCTGTTTCTATATGAGCCTGTGAAAAACAAAGGTAAAAAAGCCAGTAAGTTAAAAATAATTAGGAAGAAATTTGAATAATCTGCACATCGTTTGAAGAGACTCAAAAAGGAATAACAGATTTATACACATAGCTTATTTTTGTTTTTCATTAAAAAAATGTTCAGGAGGTTTAGAGAATGATTGCAGAAATATGATTGTTTGCCTTACTATAATTTGTTCCACAAGGTGGGGATATGTTCATGGCTTCCACTAGCAGAATCAACCATTGACATAACATAAAGTGCTGCATTTGAGGCACCCAGAAAATAATACTGCATGCAAGCTTTGTTCAAGTATTAGGTATCCTACTACATGCTTTTTAAACTTTAGATGTTAAGAAGGGAGAAGGGCTGCCATTCACTGTAGAAAAGGATTGAATGGGGAACACTTTTTCAATCTGATGGTTGCATTCCCTAATAGGCAATCTTAGCTAGTAGAAAAAGTTGTCAAGAACAAAGACAGTAGCCAAACAGAGCTGACCTTAATAAAAACAAGCGTATATTACTTATCATAGATGCAGTGAGAGAAACTGCAGGGATCTAAATTTTAAATACACTGCATACAGAAGAAACAATGATGTTTCTGGTCTGAACACCATGAGGTCCCCACAAAAGTCTTTCTTCACTCACTTTGCTACCCTCTGGTGAAGCTCTAGCAGCAAACCTGCTTTCTCGTTGTTGGCTTCTGCTTTCAGTCAGTAATATGAAGTTTGTACACTCCATGCCAGGCCTATATCTCCATCACAGTCACTGACTTTAGCATGAGAAGGACCACATGATCTAAGAAACTTTTACAAGTTACCAATGAAATGTGGGAATGCTTGCAGAAAAGCAGTTCTGCAACAGCAAGACTAAAGAGCTAATGTGAATTTGGCCTTGATCAAGGAGGCAATAAGTTTACTCAGAAAGAAAAAAGATCACAATGACCATTTTCCATCATAGACATTTTAAAGCAAATGGAGGACTCTGGCACCAACTGATGTATCTCTTTAAGCATACTCTTAAAATGGTTTTAAAAATCCAGTCATTTATCACAATACCTTATAACGAAAATTAGCATACCTTGTAATGAAGAAGTAACCATCCGACAGACTTGATCTAGGCAATGGTGTAATTCCAAGAATGCAACAGCTTTGCTAGTTGCTTTCTTTAACTCCTGATCAACACTTTCTTCAGTCCATGATATATTTGCTGCTACTTTCTGTGGCAATTAATATAATGGTTTTCAGAAAATGACAGACAATAGAAACAATTTTATCGCTGAGAATACTGTCCCTTAGGGTTGCCTATCATACTGATTTTGAAAAACAAGTGGCCTTGGTTTTTCAAGAACTATGTAGGTCTTTTAAAGATCTGTAAAGATGCAACCTGTGTCCAATAAGGCCCTCTTCACATATTACATTGTTAGGTAAAAAAAGGACCCCTGACAGTTAAGTCCAGTCGTGAACGACTCTGGGGTTGTGGTGCTCATCTCGCTTTAGTGGCCGAGGGAGCTGACGTTTGTCCGCAGACAGTTTTTCTGGGTCATGTGGCCAGCATGACTAAGCCGCTTCTGGCAAAACCAGAGCAGTGCACAGAAATGCCGTTTACCTTCCCACTGGAGCGGTACCTATTTGTCTACTTGCACTTTTTTGGCGTGCTTTCGAACTGCTAGGTTGGCAGGAGCTGGGACTGAACAACGGGAGCTCACCCCGTTGCAGGGATTCGAACCGCCAACCTTCCGATTGGCAAGCCCAAGGCTCAGTGGTTTACACCACAGCGCCTCCCACGTCCCTACATTGTTAGGTATATATATATAAATATAGGGTAGCATCTAATTGTGTCCTTCCACTGACATGGGCATCTTAGAAAATTTTGCTAAAGTGGAACAGGGAGGGAGGCATTTTTGTTTAATCATAATTATTTTGCAGTTCCCCCTTCCCTATATAGCCCCTCACATTAGCTCCCACACTGTTCCAATGAGATTTGAGACAGAGTGTGCATTTGGGGCTGCGGATGGGGCGGGGCGGGGGGATTGGCAAGAAGCACCAGCCTCTTTGTTCCACTAAGAGAAGTGGATCAAAGTGTCTTCCATCCACAAAGTGAGACAGTTGGATACAACCCATAACGGGTAAATTGAGGAAGGAGAACTTCTGGCCTTCCATATATTGTTAGGCTACAGTTCCCACCATCCCTGACCATTGGTCATGCTGGTTGGGGCTGACGGGAGTTGGAATGCAGCAACATCTAGAGGCCCACAGGGTTTCCCATCCTTGATGTAAGCAAATCCTGGAAAACCCATTTATTATTGGCATTGATTGGCTAAATATCTCTTCCGAGTGCCCAGACTTCAAGAATAACAGGAAAATATTTAATTTCATTTGAATTTCACTGTAATATGTAAGCAACGTTATACTACTCTGCTAAGTCCAAAGTGAAAATTGTAACTAAGAAAGAGCTCCGTTTACCTTTTTACAACCAGCTATTATATTTTCAAGGATTTTAGCCAAATCCATAGCTTTAGTCTTTATTTGATTCTGAACCTGCAAAGAAAAGCGTTAAGGTGTTTTAAATTATATTCTAACTTAAATTTAAACCATAAACATAAAACAGTTTCTAACACAAGCTGAGATATGCAGAAACTTTGGCCTGGTTCATGAATAACAGCCTGTACAATGTTTGGGATGTAGCATAGTGGCTGGAGCCCACCCCCCTTTGGCACCCAACAAATGTAACATTCTAATATCAACAGGGAAAGGGGAGAGAAGTATATATTGGGGCATTGCACATGTGGATAGCCACAAAGAACACCCTTTTCAGACATTACAAAATTTGTGTAATGCAAGTGAAAATATAAAAGGTTGCCCCGACTACTGTACCACCATATGAAGAGGGTCACGGCAGTCAGTGACCTCATTTGAAAATGCAATGCCATGGCAAACCATCGTTGTGCTAATGAGTAGGCTCTCAGATATGAGTCTGTGGCTGCTTTGTTCCTACTCCAGTTGTTCTGCCGCTGTGCTGCACTGTGCCTTGTGCACCATTTTAACCTGGGCTCTTGTGTTTCTCCTGTGGTTTACAGTTTGTGAATTGTATGGGAAAGGAAAACAATGAACCTGGGGTCAAACAACGTGCTTGGCTAAACCCATGGCTTAGCACAGGGCAGGAAACAAACAACCAAAGGAGGAGCAAAACGAAAGCCTGCATGATTGCTTGCTCACACTAAGCAATGGTTTGGCTTAGTGGTTTTTTTTGTGTGTGAAATAGACACTTATGTATGAACAGACCATTGGTTTAGATGGCAAACTAACCGAGAATGGTTAGTTCCCGGAACAGATTAAGTTTGAGAACCAAGGTACCACTGTAGTAGCATTTTGCATCTTGGACAATATATTTTGGAATATCAGCTGTAATAAGAAAAATGCTTCCCATTTTGCCACTTATGATTCCTTGTTAATTTTACAGCATAATTAAACAGAGAGTTTCCATGCATTTAAGATTAACACTTTAGTTATCCCCTTCTAATGCTACAGTCTGTCTGCCAAGGCAGCAAAGACCAATACAAAAAAAATGAAATATTGTTCACTACAGACAGCATTCTGGTTTTGGTTTTGTTTTAATCTACTGCCCTTGTAGCAGACACACTGGTTTAAAGAAGCCAATAATTTAACCTTTAAGCAGTCAACAGTTTCATTATGCCATGTGTGGTATGTGTAGCTGTGAGAAAAAGTGTAATGCAAATGCTGATTTTATATATACACAAGTCTGTAATGAAAATCACCAGTTGCAAATATAAACAGTGTGAAGCTTAAAACTGCACTATTAAATTTGTGACATAGTACAAAATATGCTTCCCTCCTCATGCATAAAGGATAGTTTATAATTATCCCTACATCACCTCATTTTGTGGATACCATTTTAAGAGTTCATTCCACATTGCCCTAGATTTTTTCTGTATGCAGTTTAAAAGGTGTTCCAGTCCAGAGACCATTCCATCACAGATGTCTGGTATAAACTGCTTCTGAAAACAAGAAGAGATTTTTTAAAAAAAAAATTAAGCCAGTTACAGTTTTTAGAAGTTTCATCATCTGAAAGGGCCACAGATTCCCCATCCCTACAGTGGTCTGTTGGTACTTTCTTTATCCATTGTGTTACGCCCACACTATCAGGTCTTTTTATCCACAAATCTGCAAAACCATGGTTTGGCTTACTGTGACATGTGAACCAGACACCTCTGTCTCTGTCTCTCTTACCTTTGGGTTGCTTGCATCACTTTTATTTTCTGCAGAAAGATATAGGTCTGAGCCAGTAAGTACCACCAAGTGTCCTGTGTATTTTGCCATTTGTTTCAACATCTGCATTATTTTCTTTTGTGCTTCTACTACAACTGAAGACAAATCTGAGCATCCACCCTGAGAAAACAAAAATACAGTTGTTGCATGCATCTTTATGATTCATTCCTATTCATATTGTGACAACAGTACAGTCATACCTCATGTTGCGAACGCTGCAGGTTACGTCTTTTCAGGTTGCGTCCCTCAGTGACCCGGAAGTACTGGAAAGGGTTACTTCCGGGTTTCGCCACTCGCGCATGCGCAGACGCACAAAATGACGTCACGTGCATGTGCAGAAGCGGTGAATTGCGACCCGTGCGTGCGCAGACGCGGGTTGCGTTCTGTTTAGGTTGCGAACGGGACTCTGGAACAGATCCCGTTCGCAACCAGAGGTACCGCTGTATAGTCTTGTTCCAGCATCAGAAACACGACACCATAATATTTGCAATGTACTCTGATAAATAATACAGTTTTGGCCAATGCAGTCACACCTTGGTTTTCGAACAGCTTAGTTCTCGAACATTTTGGCTCCCAAATGCCACAAACCTGGAAGTGACTGTTCAAGTTTGCGAACTAGTTTTGGAAGCCGAACGTCCGACGGGGCTTCCGCGGGTTCCGATTGTCTGCAGGAGCTTCCTGCAGCCAATCAGAAGCCGCCCTTTGGTTTCTGAACATTTAGGAAGTTGAACAGACTTCCAAAATGGATTCCGTTCAACTTCCAAGGTACGACTGTACTTCCAGTTGTTCTCTTTCATTCCTAAAGGATGGCCATAACAAGAAAACTTACCCGCAAGAGCAATTGCAGATATGCTCCCAGGTGTTTTACACTCTCCCTTAGTTCAACATGAATCATTACAAATTCTTCATTTTTTCGAAAACTGTTCAGCCAGTGCTTGGTTAGAACAACAAGCTGTTCGAAAGCTGAACTAAACTTGATGCTGCAGGACTGAGCAGTATAGTTAACAGTGAAAACTGAAAAGATAGAAAGAAGGCAAATTATTCTGGACTGAAGGAAATGTGCATTTGTAAATAAATTATATGAGGTTCAAAGCTAGAACTCAAAAAGGGGCTACTAACTCAGCAATAGGACTTACAGTTCTCTTGACTTTGTTCAGCTTGCTCATAAGCCTTTATCAAAGCAGAGACTCCAGCATAAACATTGAATAATGTTGCTAAAAGGCTTTGTGCTATGCTCTCTTCCTCTTCTGTAGTCTGTCCTAAGACATCCAAAGCTGAATCTATCAGTTCCTTACATATGCCAGGTAGAGATGATTCAGGTAGGTCTGAGCCCAGGCTGCCCAATTTATTTGCTGAGTCTGTGATGACAGAACAGTGTGATGAAGGCATACGTATAGTTAGACAAAATGGAAAACTGGACTTAATTGTGAAGTGCTCTTCTGGTTAGCTGAGAGTGAAGCATACAGGAAAGGGTAAACTTCCCTTACAGAAGTCAGGGGGGTCTAGTCTAGAAATCAGTCTAGTTTTGACTGCACCTTCTAGAAGAGATTGACCCTTTCCTGTATGCTCCACTCCTCCTTTGAGTGAGAATGAGTAAGTCAGTATTCTGATGGATCTCTTACCCTACTTTCTAAAATACTGTACAGAGCGGAACTATGACAAATAAGTAGAGGCCTTTTGAAAAAGCAGGTTTGCTCTTTGTAAATAATGATGATGATATAATAATAAATAATATAAAACTAAATATGACTTGAAAGAGAGCAAGATATATTTCTTTAATGAAATGATTTATATATTGTTCTTCATTAAAATTGATCCCAAAACAAGTTACAATATAAAAAGTAAGCAAATATTACCAGTAAAACCAGCTCATCATTGCATACAGTAAACTGACAAATCATCAAGGGCAGGTTGCGTACTCCACATCTGGTTTGACCAAAAGTGTAGGTAAATAAGTGTGCTTTCAAATGGCACCAAAAACTCACCAGTCAAATTTGTGAAGGGAGGGCATTCTGCAACCAGGGTGCCAGTATTGAGAATGCCCTCTCACGTGTTCCTGCACACCTGGCAAAAATATATAAAGGAACACTATCCCCTATAAATATGGGAATATTTTTAAAAAACAACTAGTTTTTAAAGAAAAATCGCAAACCACTAAAATGAACGCAACATTAAATATAGCTTTTGAAGGTGACAGGACTATAAGTGCATACACACCTGACAGGTATGAATTGTGCAGTCTCATCTTTACCTCAGACAAACATCCAGAAATTCTTTTGCTCCTCCTCAAACTTCTATCGAAATTGACCAACAATGGAAGGGGAGAAAACAAAGCAGGACAGGTGTTTTTAAACTTTTGTGGCTTCCACTAATTTTCTGAAACTCATGCATACATTTATTTACATCTGGTTTCTAATGAGAAACACTATTCATTTATCTTGCCCACTGCAGGATGAACACAGCAACAGTTCAAAGGAAGCTGGAAACCATCCATTTCTAAATATATTAATCTGGGCTTGTACTGGCTCCCCCAGCAGAAACCTTGGCTGCCCCAATGAAGGGGGTGGGTAAAAATCAGTCTTGGTGGAGATTCTTCACAGGCATTTCTTGCTTTGTCCTGTTTTGCAGAGGAGGCTAAGAAGCTAAGCTTCCCATCATTACTACATTTCCAAAACATTTATTTTTTTGCAGGTGTAGATACTGAACTACCTATAAGCAACCCTAAAGGGTCATAATTCCTTTCCACTCACTATTTGTATATACTTCTCTATAGAAATTTTTTGTAAAGAGGCAGGATTTAACATTAAATTCAAGCTAGAAATTATTCACCTCCTTGAAGAAATAGAAGAGATGGATGCATTTGAAAAATCAGGTTCCCATTCATCAGTGGGATCATAAAAAATCTCATCAGCTTTGTTAGTATTGTTCATCTGGAAAGGAAAGAAACCCGTTTCATTAAAGGTGTTGGACAAGCGAAGGCCTAAAACCTTCATCAATCTGGAAAAAGGCTGCTAGCTCCAAAACAAAGTCTGTTATGTGGGCAGCACAAGAAGAAAAGATATTACCATCCCTTAACTTCAGGATAGGGACTGAAGTTTGGACCAGAAGTGGGAAGTTCTCCGATCTTATCTGTGTCTCTCTCTCCATTACACCCCTGATCCTTTGGCTAAACCCTCATCAGCTAGGCTTTCCTGCAAACACCTTCTTTCTCCATGCTTCACTGCACTACCCTTTCTAAACATTTTCCCTCCAGATCTCTTTCTCTGTTCCACCACTGTTTGCTCCTCCAGCATCTCCTCCCTTGCCTCTGTCACTCTCCAAATCCCCAGCTTGAGGTCACTGACTTCTGCCCTCCCCTACAGCCACAGGCTGTTCTGTGAAGTGTTGAAACCAAACCGTTCACTGGGTTCCAGGGACACTGACACCCAACCAATTCTGAGTCAGCAGCCTTTGGCAACATGGACAGGTACTTATATTGGATGCGGTGTCTTTTAAATCAGATTTACTCGGGCAAATTTTAAAACTGCCTCTTTCTCATAAAAGCAATATTTTAGGAAGCAAATAATGTTTTATTCCCAAACAAACCTCATAGACTTCTTTCATTGCAGCCAATTTATCTTCAAATTTTTCCAAACTCCAGAATGTTGCAACACCAAGCCTGATGTTACGGACTTGAACTTGAAGGGAATGGCCAGGACCATTTTTATTATCCATTGCATCATGCCTGATGGAACAAACAAATCAATTTACTCCCAGAACATGAAGTATCTGTAATTACTGGACGTGTCCCTTGATTACCATTATCTTTCTGTGGTGTTGGGGTATTTTACACACAGATTACAAGACAAAACACCTTACAAATAGGTACTTGATTTTGGAATGAAAAAGTCTGCAACTAGCCAGGAACATTATGTTAGCCTTTTCAGAAAAAAACACTAGTACAGGAAATCTCACTGAATTTTCACTAAACCCTTGTCCTTCCAGAATCACATTTCCCCCTCTTTTTTCCTTTTCTTTTTTAAGAACTATACGTTCTTATCAGAAATGCTATACTTGATTATTCAAAGGAAGTCATCAAATCACAGAACATAAAAAGCATATGCAGCACCACTTCTAATATTTTAGTTAAAATACTTACCTACAAAAAACTGTGTGTTTCTCCAATTTACTGCTAATAGTGTTGGCCTCCTTGATCATCATGGACAGCTTCAAAGAATTCCAGTTTGGCTCTGCTAAATATATATTTTTCAAAGAAAAAGATAATGGACTTTTCCTGTAATTACTAGTTAATAATTATGCAATCGGTCATTGAACTGGTAATCCCTGAAATTCTTTTTAAATTCCATACAGGACAGGACAGGACAGGATGACTTTTGTATCTATGAGGAATGCACAAAAACATTTAGGCTATTGTCCACCCGTACTGTATAATTTCATACTGCTCCCTCCCAAGTCTGCTCTCATAACAGGTTTGGAAAGAAACTGAAAAGCAGTATATTCCAAAGCTCCCAAGTGAATGGATAAGAAATGTAGTGGGCGTTTTTTTTGTGTGTTTTTTAAAAAGGGCAGCTCTCCAAGCTGAGATATGAAAACTAGGAGCCAAATGGTACCTTAAACCTAGTTTATGGGCGCAACAAGGGAATGTCTAGGTGTACATTTCTATAACAAGAATACAAAGCTGAAAATGAATGAACTGCAGCTAAAATATTTCGTTCATTTTTCACATGGTCTAGTCCTTCCCCTGCTCACCCCCCTAATATTCTTAAGATGGTTTCTTCTCCAGTCTTCAGAGAGTAGCTGGAAGTGGGGAGGCAGAAAAAGGTCCTCCTTTCCTTCCACTCTGCAGTTTTACTCTGAAATCTTAGGCACCGTACTGCGCCCAGAGCTCAGAAATTGCTAGCGCTAATGAAATTCCCTGTCACAAAATGCACCTAGAACACTGGGAGTTTCAAACACTGCAAGCAAATATATAAACCCTTAAAAAACCAGTATGCCCTCTCTCCCTAGTGGCAAGGAGAAGATATATTTTCAACACAGAGATGAAGAGGGCCTTCCTGGATTCCTGTTGAAAGAAAAGTCTTTATGTAGACACTCTTACGTTAGTTTGTGGTTAACCACCATACAGTTAAAAAGGTAAAGGTACCCCTGCCCGTACGGGCCAGTCTTGCCAGACTCTAGGGTTGTGCGCTCATCTCACTCTAGAGGCCGGGAGCCAGCGCTGTCCGCAGACACTTCCGGGTCACGTGGCCAGCGTGACAAGCTGCATCTGGCGAGCCAGCGCAGCACACGGAATGCCGTTTACCTTCCCGCTGGTAAGCGGTCCCTATTTATCTACTTGCACCCGGGGGTGCTTTCGAACTGCTAGGTTGGCAGGCGCTGGGACCGAACGACGGGAGCGCACCCCGCCGCGGGGATTTGAACCGCCGACCATGCGATCGGCAAGTCCTAGGCGCTGAGGTTTTACCCACAGCACCACCCGCGTCTCTTAGCTGTATATAATAATGTAACCATACCTTTATTTCTGTTTCCATGAGTCTGCTGAAGCATTGCCACTTCCTGAGCAATTTTCTGCTTCTCAGCTTCTAGAGCTTCTAGAATCTTGGCACGACGAATGACATGATCTTCTAAAACCTACCACAAAGCAAGGGATTATGAGATTTTTCAGCAAAAGCTGCACAGCTTCTGAGACCATACACATAATATTCTGTTCAGGCTGTTGATCCTAAATGAAATAAATTCTATTAGTTACCTTGCCTTATTCATTACCCTCAAAACATATACAGTACACAAAGATAGTCATGAAACAATGCTCCTTCAATTTAGGCTTCAGGGGGAAAGCACAAACTTATAAAACTGATTTTAGAAAACAACTAATTAAAACTAGGATGATTTTTATCTAAGGCATGGAACCTCTTAAGTACCAGCTGCTGGGGGCAAAATGACAATTACAAGGGATGGCCATCACTTTTATGCCATGCTTACAACTTTCCAGAGGTACAGCCAACTATGATCTGATTCAGCAAAGCGGATCTTTAAAAAATAAAAAAAAGTTACGTAAAAGTGACTCAGACCAAACTTACAACTATTAATCCTCAGCTAAGTTAATATTCCATTCACAGGGACAGATATGCCATTTTCTTTAATCTTCACATTTGCCAAGCACAATTTTAAGAAGAGGTCTTAGTTTCCTTCCAATATGATTGCAAATATTTTACATTGCAAAGAGTGATTACACAACACAGCTTCAAGGGATGCCTTCCATTGCTGTAACAGGCACATCAGCAGAGCACCCAAAGTTATATAAACTATCATTTCCCAAATATCAGTCGATCTCATGAAAGGGTAGAGCTAGAGGGCGCCTGTGACATAGTTTCTTGGAGTTATGCTGCATAGAATGTATAGATTCAGAGAAGCAATACTAGATCATGGTACACTGTCCAATTGATAAGACAAGATGCTAAGTTTTATGTTTCGTTTTTAAAATTTACCTCCCTGGCAGCCAATGTCTCCATTTCCAAGCGTTTCTTGTTTACGTGTACCTCTAGCTCAAGGCCCCGTTTTGCTTGCTCCAGCTCTTGAATTTTGTTTACAGCTATTTTATTATTCATTTCCTGCAGTTGTTTCCTCCGGGATTCTTCTTCCTAAGAAAACAAAAGAATTAATAATATGTGCCAATAACAAAAAATATGCTTGACCCAAGCAAAGCCATTGCCCCAGAATAAGCAATATTCTTTACTTGCTCACACAAACACACACACACACATTTCACAAAAATCTTGGAGGTAAGCTCTTTCATTTTTTCTTTCACTCTATTTTCTTCAGCTTTCCATACATTCCTGGACCACCTCCAGACAAGGTAGTGACTGTGCTTTGGGTATACTCAGAGACAATTCAAACGCGCAGAAATAATTTGTAAATTAAAAAGAAAAAAGTTCTAAAGCTGAGCTGAAACTGAGGACTGAGTATGCTCATCCTTTTTCAGAAGCCAGACCTAATCTGAACACTCTGATGCTATATATTACAGTGAGTGGGGAAGAGGTTTAGAAAGATGAGGAAGAAGCAAGATATCTTTTTCCTTCCTGAAGATACTATATTTGTAGGTTTTATATGTTGGAAGCCACCTTGGGAGAGCCTGGCCCTAAAAGATGACCTAAAAATAAGCCAAATGCATACATACATATATGTGGTATAGGATAGTGTTGGAAACCAAGATCCCATAATATTCACAGTTGAGTTGCTGCCATTAGGAAATGAAATTAGCTGGTAGGAACACATAACAGCCAGATTGTGTCAATTGTTTCAGTTAGAGCCAGTATGGCGTAGTGGTTAAGAGCGGTGGACTCGTAATCTGGTGAACTGGGTTCGATTCCCCGCTCCTTCACATGCAGCTGCTGGGTGACCTTGGGCTAATCACACTTCTCTGAAGTCTCTCAGCCCCACTCACCTCACAGAGTGTTTGTTGTGGGGGAGAAAGGGAAAGGAGATTGTTAGTCACTTTGAGACTCCTTAGGGTAGTGATAAAGTGGGATATCAAATCCAAACTCCTCCTTCTTAGGGACAGCTCAGTTTGAGGAGCATGAGACTCTTAATCTTCCAACTCTACAATTCTATGATTCTAAAAGGGTTTTAATAAAAAAAAAACCTAGGTGCCATTCTCTAACAGCCCAATTCACAACCAGTTATAGTAAACTACTAGAATGTAAGTGGATTTCACTCCATTAGCCTCCAGCTTCAGGACAGAGAGGTGATGTACCATGAAAAGCTGTCCTGTGCATATTTATTTATTCCTTCCCATCCTCAAGGAAGTCTCTAATGCAGACTGTGTAAGCAGGCATACACATTTGAATGTATATTCCCATCTAGACAGCAGTGTACATGCAGGCCTCTTGAACGGAGCGGTTACATCTTTTGATGCAGATAGCAATGTAACCCTATCCTCCCCATTCAGTGTCACTTTCTATGGGATCAAGTGTATTTACAATACTTATTAATGACTCACCAGCTGTGCTTCTAATGATTTTATCTGGCTCTCATAAATTTTCTGCTGAGAACTAAGTTCCTCTTGGGCCATTTCTTTTGCGATTTGGATACTTTGCATCATTTCTTCCTTAGCTTTCAGACGTGCTTCTTCTATTTCTGATTCAAGTCTACAGGGTGTTTTAAAAACCAAGTTAACTTATATATATCCAACTGGCTATGGCTGTTCTATAACATTTTTTTAACACAAAAGAAAAGTAGTACAGAAACACACTAGTTATCCCAAGTCATTAATACCACTATCCTATATATCTCTACCCAGAAGTAAGACCCAGTGAGTTCAATGGGCTTATTCTGAGGTAAGAGGGTGAAGGATTGCAGTTTAGATACTCTTTCCAAACCCCAAACATATGCACACCAAAAAGTAGGAGCTTCAATCATCTTAATATGCTGTGCAGGACCTTTAAACAATCCTTTCGCCTACATTACAGTATAAATGCAAGTCTGAAACTTACTACTTTTCCAAAAGTGAAGATTAGTTTTTCAAATTTCAAAGTAATTTTTTTCTGCTATTAGGAGACGCATTTGTTCCAAAGATAACATGATGGAAGGCTATATGGTAATGTACGTAACTCGTCTTGCCACTCATCGCTTTGCTATATTCCTGTTAGCACCATAACAAAATTTAATGCTAATTTTTGCTTGAACACCAATGAAACTTACCATATCAGCTCTAAGAGTGGGCTCTAAGTTGTCTAAACTTAAGCTTTCAGTGGCAACAGGATTTCTAGATGTTGGTGGGAATTCCGTAAGACACCTTTCTTACATAGAAAGTAAATGTTTGTTCATTTTAGTATCTCCAACCTATACAAAAATCAAAGTTCTAAAAACTAGGGTGCAACATTCATGTCACACACAAGAAGGAAAACACATTTAACATTTAAGTCAGAATTTCTACTAGCACTCACTGAGCCCTTTGTGAAGCCAGCAATTCATTCTTCGCAAATTCAAAGCCACTTGGACCGTCCTCAGGAGGGGAAGTGCCACAAGAAAGACTTTTGACCTTCTGAACTTCTACTGGATGATTAAACCGAAAATAGTGGTCTCCTCCAAGAATGACACGGTCACCCTAAAAAAATCCAAGATATATGTTTGATGCATGTTAAAAATGAATTTTGTGTGTGTGCTTGTATGCAAGCGCTTCTACACATGAGTGACATCTAATAATATCATGCTTTGTCATTCAAAATCTACACTAAACCAGCATATGACACATGAATTTAAACTTCTGTCCCAATTTGACATGCAAATAAATCTGTTCCAACCAACTCACGTGATGGAGAAATGTAGGGCTTGAAATGCATTTTCCATTAACGTATGTATTCGCTCCTCCTAGTGGAATAATACTCACAACACCATCCATGTTTTTGATAATACTACAAATAAGAAATATGTTATTATCAGTAAAGCTTCAAGCAAAGAAAAGTGTGACAAATCACTTTGGATACATATACCAGGAATCAAACAGCTGATTCCTACCCCAATTGAATTTTTGACCCCTTTGCCACATCATGACATCCTACTTTGGAAACAAGCCTGTGTTTCAAAGGCATTCCACATGAGAAACTGCTGCCAAGGGTGGGGGAGAGGAGAGAGGAAGAAGCAGTTTTAACTTCTTTGCATTCACGTAACTAGTTTCTTTGGATCATAGCTTCATTCATGCTTCAGCACAGTAGCCAATATGTTTGAAAACAAACAGGATTTAAAAAAACGATTATGCTGAATTACAAATATAACATGAGAGCACAAGAGAAATTATGCTGCATCAGACTTATATGAGTAGGGATGGGAAGGAGGTGTTTTTCACCTCCATCTAGTGCAGCATCCCATTTCCTACAGCTGGCAACTAAATGCTTGTGAAAAATCCATAAGCCCTCGTCCATTGTTGCTTGCCAGAAATTGGTATTGAAGGGCACACTGCCTCTTAATATGGAAGTTTCCTATAGTCTTGACTAGTAGCAATTGATAAACTTATCCCTCCATGAATCTGTCTAATCACCATCCTAATTTGTCAACCTAAACACACAAATTCTGCCCCATTTACTTTCAGCTAAATTTGTTTTAGCCTGGATTATAAATCTACACAAGCTAACACACCTATTTATTTCAGTGGAGCTGCATATTAACCAGAGGAATCGTGCAGAGCAAAAGACCCATTTATCATTATTTGTCAATTTAGAGAAACACCTACCAATGGTCGTCGGCGATCAGGACACCAGAAAGCTGAATATCATGACGTGAATTTGGCTTGCATTTTCCAACTGTTGTTTGTCCTTCCTTGATCATGTATAGCAACATCTCAGAGAGCTGGGGATCTTCATTGAGATTGACTAAATTAGGCAAACTATTGTCAACCTTGAATGTAATGCCAGCTTTCTAAAATAAAAGATTCAGAACATTACATATTGCATGCAAATGAAAGCAACTTTTTGTTCATTTGTTGTTGTAGGAATATGATGCAGATAAGGAAGAAGAATGACACTTGGGAAAACTAATATTTTGCATCCACAATTGAATTTACTTGAAAAATGGTACCTGTAACTCCATTGTTTCCTCAAATTTCTTTTTTTCTGCTTGTTCAAGTTTTTCTTTCCAGGCCCTTTATTTATCAGGGGAAATAAAATGGTGGTTCAGCTTATTATCATTTTGCAAATGTAATTCTGAGGCTAACAAAAGGGATACATAATCTAGAGAAGAATTGAGTTATCACTGAATAATAGTTATATCCTTACATACTATTGGAAACAAAGTTTAAGCAATTAAAAAAACCAGCATTATATTTGCATAACAGGAAATTTACTAAGATCACTGGAAATACATAAGAGGAGTCTTAAATCAATAATTGCTTAGGTGAATGTTAAAACTATCAATTTGAGTTAAACAGTCTGGCCCCAACATTGTTATTATTATTTATTTAATTAGTTATTATTTATGTGCAATCTTTATGCAATAATGCACAATTAACTGTATAGATTATATTTCAGTAGTAAAAAAAAATAGAGGGGAACCTTCCTTTAGCAGTCTGTATTTTTGAGAAGACATCAAGTACCAGTACCTTTGCATCTCTGCCATCTCCCTCTCTTGCTGGTATAGCTTCACTCTTAAAGATGTTATTTCTTGCACATAAAGCTTTTGTTTTTCAGGGTCAACATTCTGAGCATTTTTCTGAGCCAATTTCAGTTTCTCAATTTCAGCTTTCAATTCTACATTTAACAAGAGAGTTCAGCAGCTAGTCAAAATGGCATCTCTTATATTGGCAAATATTCTGGATTGGCATCTATAAGTGGAATTCAACGTCTCACAGTGACAAATGTTATATGTGCACAAGCATTTCAGCTTCCTAGATGGAATGGATCTACTCTCCTCCCCCTCTCTGCTGTTCTGGGAGTTCTTCTGCCCTCCCCAGCCAATTTGGTGGAACACAGGGGGAAGACCCATTTTGCAAGTGGAAGTCCTTGTGCAGGGATTTTGCTGACAGGGTTTGTTAGAAGAATCCTACCCACAATGTTTGCAATTTAAAAGTTACCTGTGTATTAAGTAAATGCAAGTATTTGTGTGTTTTTTTAAAAAATGCAGTATATCAACTACACACCTAAAAATGTACAGTATGAATGTAAAAAAAACCCCACATATTTGCAAACATGTAACATACAGACACGCTTGTCAGGGAGCTGTGATCACCTCTGAGCTGTTTGAAAGTATTTCGCACTCCCGTCTACCAATAAGCACATTAGGTTCCTCCCTTTGATAGAAAGCCTATGGAGCAATGCACTGAGGCAATTTCATCACATTACCATTAAAATAATGATTCTTGCCATTTTTGTCCATAAATTGATGCAGCTTTCTTTTGAATTACTTCCTCTTAGTAAGTACTTAGAAAGAAATCTAGCAACAACTTGGCATAGGGCTATTTCAGCAAGAAGCAAAATAGTTCTCAGGCTTACCTCGGATTAGTTTTGCATTTATGTCTTCGTTGACTTTGGCAATGTTGATTATGAAACAAGCTTGTTTAGCATATCGAAGGGTACTCAGTGTTTCTTCTATATTGCTTGCAGCAGGGCTAATTGTGGCGATCATAGCAGTTTTTGAGTTTCCACCAAGGCTTTCCTTTAACAGCCTACATTTGAAAGAAAATAGATGATTTATTTGGATTTATTTTAAGACTGGATTTATTTTAAGACTATATTCTCTGAAGATACAACAAAGTACAGTACATGTTTTGAGCATTTTGCAGGATCCAATTCTTTATGTAGATTAGAATAAGGATGCCTAAGTTCTTCACCTGTGGAATCAGATCCAGGTCATTCACCTCTCTACCCAATTGGTTCCCTTCCTCCAAACAACATGTCACCATTCACCTTCCACTTCCCCTTGGACTCCTGCTAGCATTAGCGGAAAGGATGCACCAAAGGACTCTGGGACAACACCAAGGTTTTTTTGCGGGGGGGGGGGGGATCTTCTCATCAGAACATAGTTGGAAAGCGTAACTCATAAACTTACCATCCCTTCCAGTACTGGAACAGGCAGATACCCAGAGGTGTGTGCACCATTACAGAGGCCTCTTGACTAACTTTCCCCAAAGTGCTGAGAAAACTGTGGGGGGACTGCAGCAAAAGTCAAAAGTGGTGCACAACTTTTAGGTGTACTTCATTCAGTTTGGCCTGGGCTGTTTCCCAAAGACTTGTTCAGGAAACAGTGCAGCCCAGGCCAAAGAATGCATGCCTCACCCCACCACCCCTAGTGCTGAAGAAATGAATGTTTTGGGGGGCCTTCAGAACTCAGAAGTCTAAGCACTAGCTGGCTTAAAAGCAGTGCCTTTCCCACAGATATTAGCCGAAGGTGCTAGTGGAAATAGGCCCCCAATATTAAGGCATTATCCATTTTTTCCCTGTATGCAAGAATAACCAGTTGAGAATAAAGTAAATGTACTCTACCAGTTGTAGTTTTATGCCCTCTGGAATCAATCAAAATCACTTTGAAAATTAGCTCAGTTCCATTGTCAGGAAATAGAAAAGCAGGGGACCAAAATGAATGGGTGGAGAGGGGGGAAGAGTGGTTTGATTAATGTGGGACATAACTGGATCTAATTCCATTTTTTACCATTAAAAGCTGTGTTTCTATGAAGATCTATTAACTCTGATAATAATTCAATGCTGCCAAGAAAGAAAGGATCACTACAAAAAATTAAGCTTTTTTTTTTAAGCTGTTATGGCACACAAAATATGTACATACCATGTAAGAACAGATTCACGGTATGGAATGAACACCTTCCTCCTGCTCTGATTTTGCTCAGACAGTGCAGAAATAACTTTCCCCAGAGTTAACAGGGATTTATTTATACTCACACCTTCCTATATTGAGAAGGAGAGAAACAGTCAATAGCATCAACATATTATGCCCTAGTTCTTCCTACAGGCGCCACAATATAGGTGCCTAAACCCGGTTACAGTATTGCACAAGGCAGAGGAATATCCACTTCTATTTGCCGTTCATTTCAGAGGCGTAGGACATCCCCATCATTTATATTCAATTCTGGGCCACTTTTACAATTAATTATTTTGATACCTGAGTGTATAGGGCGGTATACAAATTTAATAAATGATAAATTAATAAATAAATAGCCTAACTATAACTAAGGCATTCTACTAGTCACCTCACCATCTATATATTCCAATACCCAAATCATTACCTGTATCTAACAATACTAATATTCCATGTCTTAAAGTGTGCACAGGCGGAAGATGCTTAATCAATCTAGTTCACACATTTGTTACAGGAAGAATAGTATTTTACAATTGGCTATATAGATGCACATAAAAAGGGGGCATATATATTGAAGTTGCAATCTGGCACATCTCTTGTTACAGCTTCCTGATACCAGTTCACAGTGTCACCTTTCCCAGCCACTGTATTCTCAGGAGCGGCTACTGAAGAACCATAAACATAACTGGGGTTAGAACCCATGGCTGGTTGTCCTGGGAATATGGGCCCCAGGATGGCTGAACTGGCCCATAGTTGTTGTTTTTCTTGAATCTGATCTAGAAATGGGATAAAGTGGCAAGAAGCTGTGGGTGTAGAAAGGACTAGTAATGAGCTAGGTAGACCAGTAATCTGACACTGTATAAAACAACTTGCTAAGTGCTTCTTCTTCGTGTTTCTAGTTCAGTGCCATAATACTGCATGTTGTGTTGCAGTACGATTTGCTTGGCGTGGGGATGAACAAGGTGGCTCTGCTGGACAGTTGCCCTGAGAATATAAGGCCCGGCAGAGTACCTTATATACATTTTACCTTCAGTCTTTCTCCACTGGTTTGAGCTGTAGAACAGCGTTCACTGCCTGCAAGGTCTACCAGGTTCACACGACTGATAATTCTATGTTCACGTTCCTCCTTTTCCACAATATCCGTCTAAAATAAAGAAATGACTACAATTGGACATGTTGGGAAGGGATGCAGCTTGCGAGGAAGGAATGTAGGTAAGTGGTAGGGTGTCTGCCTTACATGCAGAAGGTCTCAGGTTCAGTCGCCGGCATCTCCAGATAGGGATGGGAGAGAGTCCTGCCTAAAATTCTGGAGTTTCTGCCAGTCAGTGTATACATTACTACTCTAGATGGACCAATGGTCAGTTTCCTATGCTTCTGTGCTATACCTGACTTGCAGCCTATGAGCAGTTTAAAAACAAAGCCAGAGATTATCATGAATATTTGTATCACCCCCAAAAAAAGAAACCTAGACAATCTCCTCCTTAACCTGCTCTAGTTCTCTAACATTTAAAACTTCATAAAACAAGTTAGCAACCACATTGATAGGAAGCTAATGCTTTCATTATGTTTACAGTAGAAAACAAAAGTATAAAGAAAAATGGGGAGCATAGTGTGCAGCCACTCTGCCCATACATAAAATTACTTTATGTAATCAACTTTTGTTGATGCTTGAATTAAGTCTCTCCACTTGTGCCAGGCGCCTTGAGATCCAAACCATTATTTCCTAGGTTTTATATAAATAAGTGAATTTTCTTCTCAACATCTGCTGCATTACTGAACATTTTAAGTTTAAAAGTAAGTTTAAAAGCAAACCAAAATGCCCAGTACCTTTGTTTGTGTCATCACCAGGGTGAAAACAGAATGAGATCGAGAACTCTTGTCATTCATTCCTGTGGCAGCAGTAGCTCTGTGTTTATTTCCTATCTGGAGCCAATTCTGATAGAAAGAGAAGATGTTAAAATTTTGAGAAATAGTTGTGAGCACCATGAGGGTTTTTTTTTTAAAAAAGAAATAAAATAAATGTTTCTAGAACAACTTGACTAACACACACAAAAACCACTTATAGAATCATAGAACTGTGCAGTTAGAAGGGACCTTGAGGATCATCTAGTCCAACCCCCTACAATGCAGGAGTCTCAACCAAAGCATCCATGACAGATGGCCATCCAACCTCTGCTTAAAAATGCCCAGTGAAGGAGAGTCCACATGATTTATCTAGATTTTCAAGCTGTCAGTAAGTTAAAAAGCCAAAATGAAGTAGGGCATTGAAATATTAAAAATATACACATCATTTGAAATCCATCACTCATCTGCTGCTGCTAGTAGCAGGGTCTTGCTATAAATAAAGCAAGTGGCTCCACCTCACAGCATAGCTCTTTCCTCCCCTACTGGGTTGCAGCTGTGCTCTGCTAGTCATGTATTTGGACTGTACACTCTAAGGTGCGGCATTCTACACATCTCCCGCCAACTCATCCTGTGCAAAAATAAGGAACCCGCTATGTAAAAAACATACACAAATAGAAAAAAGGGTTCTTTTTCTTTTTAAAAAATAATTGTAAAATTATTTTTCACAATTAAACATTATCTTCACATACCATAATAAACAGATGCAATTAAAGTAAAAATAAATTAATTAAAATAAAACATTTTCATACCATATTAAATCCGTATTTTGGGATTCCTCAGATCCCTTGACTTCCCTCCATTCCCTCCCCCGGTTCTTTTATAATTTCTTATATAGTACATGTCTATAATTTTCTTATCCTTAAATATTTCCAATTTTAAACATTGTCCTTAAGATTACAAGTGTTCTTTCAAAAAAGAAAAAACTGGGGTTCAGGCTAGTATACAGAGGCACAATATATGGCAAGCAAAGTACAAAGCCGCTGTAGCAAACACGACTGGAGCCCAGTGATCCCAGTTTCGAAGACACAGCTAGTAGCGGCCCCAACTTGCACCCGATGTGGGACCTTGTTAACTTCACAGGCTGAAGAAGGAGTTTCTCTTTGAAACTGGGATCACCAGGCTCTAGTCCTGTTTGCTAGAGCAGCTCTGCCGCTTCCAAGAATTTCCTTGTGCTGGAGATAATGAAAATATATCATTAATTGTACTTATTTTGATGATTCTGGAGTACCGCTTGTATGTATCACATGTCTTGTAATAGCCGGTACATTGTGACAAACACATTCATTGTACTTTGCTTGCCATATATTGTGTCTTTGTATGCAGGTACCTGCATGTGGCTGTACTCCTGTTTTTTTATAGCAGTATCTTACATGGATCCTGGGGGATGGCAAGAAGCTAGATGCTTCCAGCGCAGGTGTGGAAGGTCTCGCCTTGGAATACTTAAGATTTTCTGTAACACTACACACCTGACAGGAAGTCAGTGGGGAAGCAAGGGGCTATACTGTCCTTTATGGCACAACTCTGCAGACTGCACTAAGTGTGAAGAAATGGCCAAATCACTACCCAAAAGCTTACCCAAGTCCTCATAATTTTGGAGTAGACATTTTTATCTGAGCTGCAACAGTTACCAACTATATTGGTAACATTGATTTTATGGCAGAATTGGTTGGTGGCTTTTCATGTTGTTTATATTTAAATGATACTTCTCTCATTAAGAGATATACATCAGACAATTAAACATACTATAAATTAAAACAAAAGTTTTTACAATCTCTCACAGGAACTCTGGAGAAATGGGTAAAAGGAGAAATTTTGATCCTGTAAGTAATTTTCTATCAGTACAAGGATCTATCACAAAGAACTAATTGCCAGTTCAACTATTTCAGTACTTATTTGTGTGGAAGAATTCAATTACAGTATAATCTCTTATTTACCATCACTGAAAACTAGAAATCAGTTTTTACATGTGACTTTTTAAGTCTTGTGCTTTGATACATACAACAACAACCTTACCTGAATATCCAAGTAAGAGCTAACAACATTCCTAGAAGAAAAATAATAATTTTTATCTCTTGTGAAGGGGGAAAAACCAAGTTCTACACATATAAACACAGACCCAGTCCTACAAACCATTCAGCTTACAATTATTCATCAAGAAGCTTCAATGAGGCCTACAGATACCTCAGAAATTATGGATTTACCACACAATTCTAGCAGTATTATGGTCCAAATATGTACACCTGAAGGAATAAAAACCCACACTTTATTATAGGCTCAACAGAGTTTACAAGAGAATCAATATTATATTTTGCTTGTGGTGGCGACACCTCCAGTACGATTGAAGTGGTGTTACAGAATGTGAGAATCATTAGCATCAGAACATTTGTAGTTACCCATCTGTAAGAAAAGGGCAAACTATATCTTTGAGATTAATACAAGACAGAAGAGGAGAATTGTTTGCAAGGGGCAGATTAAGGACCAAAAAACTGAGTAAGAAAATGAAGGGGAAGGGGGGCTGAAGGAAGGCTGGAGGACAGGCAATGGAACAGAAACGAGTCTGAGAGGACAGTAATGAAGGAAATTGCATTCTGGGGAAAAGCAGAGAACTGAGGGACAGGGAATTAATGAGAAATTATACTGTGAAAAAGTAGAGTCAATAGCCAGTTTGGTTGGGGCTTAATTTCACAATTTGTTTGAAAAACCCAACAATTTCCTTGACCGCAGGCTTCTTATTATGTGAATAACTAATAGGTCCATTTTAAGTCAGCAAACCGACATTTGTAGAAAAAAATTGTAAAGTGAAATCTTACACAGTCAGGTCTTCCACATAGGGTCCAAAGATAGGATGTTCTCTCACACGAAGCTGTTAATCAGAAAAATCAGTGTTGATCAACTTTATTTTTATTTTTTCAGTGTTGATCAGCTTTAAAAGCTTCAGAGATTTAGAGCACATTTCTGGAACTATCTAACAAGTTATTATCCATAAGTAGAAGGACTGAAACTTCTCCAACTCAGTGTTTGCTAATCTGGGACCCCAGAAAAGCAGTGACATTGGTATCCTAATCCATATTTGCACATGTGAACCTGAGGGCTGAATAATGTGCCAAACAACTGGACATCACAAATGAAAAAACTAAAGGGCACGGGGACAGAGGCAAAATAAGAGACTGAAGCGTTTTATTATAACAATGTGAAAACCCTAGTAAACCACGGATAACAAAACAAATGGTTTTTGTTTTATTTTGCCACAAAATAACTTTTGAAAACCCTGAAAACAACAGAATGCATCTTTATGATACATTTTATTTTAAAAAAACATGAAGAGCAATAAAAACTTTTCACTGCAAGCATCACACCGTACAAAATAGTATGCAAGCACAGCTTAAGAAGCAAAACCTACAAAAACAGGGAATCAAAACAAAAGAGGTGAGTAAAACTACAAGTCTGCAAGTCAAAGTAGAAGCTCTTTAAATGGCCAGCTGGAAGTCCCATACAGGGCTGAGAGTGCCAGGCTGCAGAAATGCTGCCGGGATCAAAAGCGGCTATATACACCCCTATATAGCCTCACTGAGGCTCATACATTAGCCTTTGAACAGATACCCATCTTTTTCTATGCTAGTAAGAACCAAGAACAGAAAGGATCTAATTCCTTATGGTTATGAGGCTAGCCCACATCCGGAGAGTTACTGTTTTATACACTGACAATACGTCAATGTTCAGAACGTAATTAGTTACTTACAGGCTGTTTCTTCTGTCCATTTTCAGCTTTGTAGACTAGCAAGTCGTGAATTTTTTCATTGTAGACT
Source organism: Podarcis filfolensis (assembly GCF_964270895.1). Taxonomy (NCBI): domain Eukaryota; kingdom Metazoa; phylum Chordata; class Lepidosauria; order Squamata; family Lacertidae; genus Podarcis; species Podarcis filfolensis. The sequence goes on from NC_139609.1 coordinate 20,376,357, forward strand.
TCAAAATAGCTCATCTCAAGATGAAAATCAGTCTAATTAAAAAAACCCAACAGCTTTATTGCTGCCTGTACACCCAAGAAACACAGTACAGCAATAGAATATATCAACAGTTATTAAGGTGTAAGATCAGCCTTGCTAGCCAACAGAGGAGCTGTAGTCTGTACATATTGATTTCTGGTTTTATTTTATGGTTAAAAAGCACACACCCCAAAACCACAGAAATATCAAGTACTTTAGAAATATGTTGCTCTGGCAATTTGCTTCCTACACACAGCCACATGGAAGCTGTGATGAAATCCCACCCTGCTGGTGAGTATGGGTTGAATGAAGCAGCCACAAGGATGGGGCAAATTTCAGGGTCGGTTTTTACTCAGTTCAATCACTTCTGAGGGAATACCGGTAATATATATATATAGTACTATTCTGTACCCCTCCACATGCCTGCCCTCAATAAAAGCATTGAGCCAATCAGCTCAACAGCATTTATCACCCAGTTTACAAAACCCCCATGCAATTGTTGCAGGATACTTCCGAAAAAGCACTGCTGCCACTGTGGAAATCATTGCAATCACCATCTTTAGACCCGGCCAGCATGGCCAACTATCGCCCAGTCTCAAATCTTCCATTCTTGGGCAAGGTGATTGAGCGTGTGGTTGCTCAACAACTCCAGGCACACCTGGAGGATGCGGACCATTTGGATCCCTTCCAATCGGGATCCAGGCCTCATCATGGGACTGAAACTGCCTTGGTCGCGCTGGTTGATGATCTCCGGCGAGCTAGGGACAAAGGTGAGAGTTGTTTCCTAGTTCTGCTGGATCTCTCAGCAGCCTTTGATACAATCGACCATAACATCCTTCTGGACCGTCTTGAGGGGCTGGGAGCTGGGGGCACTGTTGTACAGTGGTTTCGCTCCTTCCTCCTGGGCCGTGTTCAGAAAGTGGGGGGGGGATGAGTGTTCAGACCCCTGGGCCCTCACTTGTGGGGTGCCTCAGGGTTCCGTCCTCTCCCCCATGCTTTTTAACATCTATATGAAGCCGCTGGGAGAGATCATCAGGGGGTTTGGACTGGGTATCCATCAATATGCAGATGATACCCAGCTCTACCTCTCTTTCAAATCAGAACCAGTGAAGGCGGTGAAGGTCCTGTGTGAGTGCCTGGAGGCGGTTGGAGGATGGATGGCGGCTAATGGATTGAAGTTGAATCCTGACAAGACAGAAGTACTGTTTTTGGGGGACAGGGGGCGGGCTGGTGTGGAAGATTCCCTGGTCCTGAATAGGGTAACTGTGCCCCTGAAGGACCAGGTGCGCAGCCTGGGAGTCATTTTGGACTCACAGCTGTCCATGGAGGCGCAGGTCAATTCTGTATCCAGGGCAGCTGTATACCAACTCCACCTGGTACGCAGGCTGAGACCCTACCTGCCCGCGGACTGTCTCGCCAGAGTGATGCATGCTCTAGTTATCTCCCGCTTGGACTACTGCAATGCGCTCTACGTGGGGCTACCTTTGAAGGTGACTCGGAAACTACAACTAATCCAGAATGCGGCAGCTAGACTGGTGACTGGGGGCGGCCGCCGAGACCACATAACACCGGTCTTGAAAGACCTACATTGGCTCCCAGTACGTTTCCGAGCACAATTCAAAGTGCTGGTGTTGACCTTTAAAGCCCTAAACGGCCTCGGCCCAGTATACCTGAAGGAGCGTCTCCACCCCCATCGTTCTGCCCGGACGCTGAGGTCCAGCGCCGAGGGCCTTCTGGTGGTTCCCTCATTGTGAGAAGCAAAGCTACAGGGAACCAGGCAGAGGGCCTTCTCGGTAGTGGTGCCCACCCTGTGGAACGCCCTCCCATCAGATGTCAAAGCGATAAATAACTACCTGACATTCAGAAGACATCTTAAGGCAGCCCTGTTCAGGGAAGTTTTTAATCTGTGATATTTTAGTGTATTTTTGGTTTCTATGGAAGCCGCCCAGAGTGGCTGGGGAAACCCAGCCAGATGGGCGGGGTACAAATAATAAATTATTATTATTATTATTATTATTATTATTATTATTATTATTATTATGTAGTGCATCTTTTTGGAAGTGTTGATTCACATTAACATGGCCTCCACAACAGTGTTGCCCAAAAGTGAACCCAAAGGTGGTTCCATGTACTCCCGAAGAAAATGGAGCAGCCTCAATAAGTTCAGAAAGAAAAGTAATGCTGCAGCAATACCTGTTGCCTTTCTTTTTCTGCTATTTGAGTAAAGAGATCTTCGCAGAATCTTGGTATTATTCCTCTTTCGTCATCATCAAATCCCATCATACTGTAATGACAAATACTGCAATTATAGACTTGGGTTTTAACTCTGCAGAATACAATGTTCACACTTCCCTAATGAGGCATTAATACAGAGTAGATACCAGTTTTAAAAGACAACTAGAAGAAAATTTCTGCATAATATTGTAAAATCTAATAAGATTCTTAAAATGGAGTAGCTAGGAAAGAGGACAGGTGACTATGGTGTTCTTAACTGCATGGTTTGAAGTTGAGACAATCCACACGGCATACGGCAAGCTTTGGCTATCATGTGGCTTCTGGTCACTTAACTCCATATTAATTATTTTATTTATTACATTTTTAGACCACCTCATCTGCAAATCTCAGGGCAGTTCACAACATAGAGTTGCTAGGAGAAGATATTAGATCCATATTATTTATAATAATTCCTCACATTTATCTTGAACTTTCTACACACTTCACAAGTGTCATCTCAGCCATTATTCCAGCAACCCTGCCAGGTAGGCCAACATTACTGTCACCATTTTACTGAAGGTAAAATGAAGTAGGTGGAGCCACTGCCTTGCATTCAAAAGATCCCAGGTTCAAACAGGCATCTTGAGGTTGGGCTGAGGGAGATACTTTGCCTGAAACCCTGGAGAGCTGCTGTCAGTAGTAGACATTATTAGGCTAGATCAGTATTTCCCAAACTTGGGTCTCCAGCTGTTTTTGGACTACAACTCACATCATCCCTAGCTAGTAGGATCAGTGGTCAAGGATAATGGGAACTGTAGTCCAAAAACAGCTAGACTAGTTTTCCAGCTTTCCAGCTACCGGTAGTTTGGGAAACACCAGAATGGTCTGTCGGTATAAAACAGCTTCCTATGAGCCGAGTGAGTTATCAGCATACATTAAGGTTATCGGATTTTTTTCCATGAATCCGGGGACACTTTTCAACTTCAGTAGGAATGATAGGATTTTGTCAGGGGACTGATTTGTAAATCCGGGGACTTTCCCCAGGAAACGGGGACATCTGGTAACCTTAGCATACATGAGATCTGAACAAGGAAATCCCTGCTTCAGATCTTAGTCTATTAGTTACTGTTACCCTGAAGCACTAGATAGGTGGTTTTTCTGTTTAAAACATCTCCATTCACTTAACGTAATTTTCTTCAGAGAGATTTAAATAAAATGTTCTCTTAGTTTGGCTTCATTCAAGTCAGTCTTCCGTTTCAATAATAATCTCATTCACTTAAGAAACAAACATACAACAAAAGAGCATCTGGATACAACATGTATTGGGTGTCAACAACAGCAACAGAAATGGAACACTTCCAATCCAACTTACGTGTATGACTTTCCAGAACCAGTCTGTCCATATGCAAAAAGGCAGGTGTTGTATCCTTCAAAGGCTCTTTCTAGGAGAGGTACTGCCAGAGACTGATACACCATCTCTTGGCTTGCAAAATTAGGACATTTATCAAAAGACCAGAATGAGAAGTCAAAAGTGAAACTGTAGATTTGTTTTGTATTTGGATGGTGCACAACAGTCTCTTGCCCTGTCATGGAAACCACTTGTAATGTTTCTTCATTCTTATCTCTGAATAAAGGCACAAAATAAATGTTAGTTATAGGGGGCAAGGGACGACAAAACACTGAACACATTCAGCTTTGTAACTGATCTTACAAACCAAATTTAATCTAAATTGTCTAACTGATGTTGTAACTAAATCATTATTATATGTGATAGACTTCAGGTTAATTGTGCATCAGCCATATGAATTTTCTATATGAATCTTCTCCTTAAAAGTTTTTAAAATTTCATTATATGTAAAATGTCAGCATAGAGATAGACTGTATTGAAGTTCACTATACTACATCAGCCATTCATAGAACTAATGTACAAAATAAACCTAGATCAAAATAATTCATAAATATACTGTTTAGGTTCCAATACTAACATGTGTAACAAACACCAAAATCCATAGGACTTGTTGAAATCCAGGATTACAATAAAACAGCCAAAGAAAATAATTTATATATTTATAAAACATATAGTTCCAAGATCAAAGACTAAATTAACTACTAATATAAACTCCATGGCAAGTGCCCAGTTTCTAAAATGCAAAGCTAGCATCTGCAGATCTGTTGCCTAAAAATCAGAAGACTGATAAAAAATTCAAAAGCCACTGTGCTGCATAGCATTTTTTAAAAAAATTATACAGTGGGACAAAAAGCTGGAAATTACTGTGCATGCAGAGCACAATTTGAGTTCCAGAGTTCCAGTTTTGCAACAGGACTTCCCCTTCCTGTCCTCTTGAGTGAGCCCTCAAATTGTGCTCCAGAGTTGTCCTTCAACCCCCTGGAGCAGATTTTGTGAATGAATGGTGGGCTGCAGGGAAGAGGAATGACAAGTTCTGTTGCGCAACTAGAAGTCTGCTGCACAAGGGAACAACAGTGCTGGATATGACTATACTCTTGCCCCCAAAATCTGAGGTTTATTAAAATGGAATCCAGGAGGAATTTTGCAAAGGGAATTGGATTAGCTTCCCTTGCAAGGTGGGCTACTGAGCTAACGAAGTATCAACTATCATCCCATTTTATTTATTTCATATAGTTGTTAAATTGTCTCAGCCCTAGTTAGAACACACAGATCCCTTATAAAGTGGAAAATGGAAGTAAAGAGAAGTGCACCTGTTTGTATAAAGACACAACATTAATTAAACTGGGTAATATATCTAAGTGGTTGGAGAGCATGTTATGCTACTCAATATCATGGTAACAACTTGTACAATTTCATATATTAGTCCCCCCAAAAATGGTTATATACCTGACACTAAAGGGTCGTATTCTCACAGCTACAGTCACTTTGCTGTTTTCTATTTTGAAAGGGTCTTCTTTACCACATATGTTCTGCATTAGAGTATCTTCTTTCTGCGAAGCAGTTTGTTGAGTATATGTGGTATTTTCTTGCAACCTTCTGTTTAGAGTAAATTCATTAGTACCAGATTTCTTGGCTGATATTGTTTGAGGACACAGAATCTTATTCTTTATGCTTGGGGCAGCAGGAGTCTTTGCATGCTGAACAGCTCCACATCTGGGGGTGAGTTTCATTCCTTCTGTCGAACCTTTCCTTGGTGTCTTCTGCTTTTCCAGATTTTCATTCTTAACAAATCTATTTTGCAGACTTTCAGTTCCATTTTCCTTACTGGAATTACGCTTTTCAGCTAGTTTTAACATAGACGTCCTTTCATCAAGTTTTCCTACTGTTAAGAGTGATGGTCTAGGAACTTTGTTTTTACTCTGAGAATCACCAACAACTGTCTTGTATCTTAAAGGTGTGTAGCTACCAGTAGCACTTGAACCATTATGATTAAAAGGTCCATCACTTTTCATATCAGGATTTCTCTTTCCATCTGTGAGGCTTTGAAGTGACAAAAGGCCAGTCTTAACAAACGGAGGGTCACTGCTGCTAATTTTTGGTGGAAACAATGTTTTGCCACTCTTCTGGGGAAGAGGGTGTCCTTTTTCTGCCCTGGCTTCGGGAATATTTGTTTTGTGCTTCTCAGTTGACGCAGTCCTTGTTCGGCGCTGCAGCGTCAGTCTTTTTTCCACTCGTGTATTTTCACTGTCATGTGTTGTATTTGTATCAGATTGTTCTTTGCTCGTCACAGTTCTTCGTTGGAGTGTCAGCTTGCCTTCAGTCGTGGAAGCAGCTGAAGTGTCAGCCAGTTTGTTACAGGCCGAAAGCACATAGGTCGTATTTATTTCTTTGGTCTTACTCAGGGACTGTGACTGAGGATTGCTTCCCTCATTCTCCAGTGTGCGGGATGTAAATGTCTGTGCAAACCTGTTTCTAGCAATGACATTTTCTGGAGGATGCTTTTGTGAAGAACCACCAGGTGCACTAATATGGCTTTTCTTAGGAACAATATAAATAGGCATTGAGACCTAAAGCAAGCTGCAACGGCAGGACTGAAACGATATATCATACAAGCTCTTCCTGAAGAGTATACTTGACTTGTAATCTTATTTTCTCTACGGCACAGAATGTATCACTATGGGATCTGTTAAAAAAAAAAAAAAAGAAGCCATTATTATTTTCTATTTTTACTCAACTATTGTCATGTGGGTAATATACTAGACCCTATTTCCGTACCTATGCTGAAGGTAAATTCTTCCTTGTAGGATGGATAAATCAACATTTAAAATAATGACTTTAAATAGATTTTAAAATGATATTTTAGCATCAAATTCATTTTGTTTAAACTTCAATTTACACAAAATGCCACATTTAAAAAATAACTTAAGTGATTAATTTTATACTTCTCTTAAAACTCAATTAATTATCACTCTGTCAAAGACAACTGAATTTATCCCTACCTTTCTATGGTAAAGGTGGATAAATGGAAACAAAATAGTTTACTTACTTTCATATATTACATGTATTGCAGCAAATTATGAATATTTAGAATTAAAAACATAACAGCATCTTTCCATCTCATGGATAATTGTTTTGCTCAGTCATTAACATAACTTGTTCAAGAGAGTTCAGAGTACTTTGCTTACAATGCAGAACATAGGAATCTTGATCTTTGACATCTTACCTTGCCTGGTTTCCTTGCATGCATACAGAAAGCCATTGTTACATTGCCCCTTACTTCTAAGTATATATAATACAGTGCAAAAAAGGCACACAAACTACATGACTCAACATTTTAAGATAATGGTTTGATTTAACGCCATTATTTACATAGGTCTTTTTCATCACTTTAAATCAGTGTTTGACAGTTGGTGCTGGAGTGGAGCTGGAGGGGAGGAAATTCCCAGGGTCTGTGTCTGAAGCAGAAGTCCATAGACAGCATTACTAAAATATCTGTCTCTGATCTCTAACCCCACCCAGCCTTTGCCATTACTTGGCAATATTGTTGCCAAAGGGAAATAACATTTTCCTGCCCATCTCATGTAAATCCTCTACCCAGAGAAAATGTCAAGCTGCCAAGAGGAACCCATTTTCTTCCTGCCCACGTCCAGCCATCAGTCCAATTCTGGTTCTCCACCTCAAAACTTATACAAATCCTGTTCATATTCAGCCTCAGCTGCTGGGCGGGGAGGTAGTGCAAAGTGGAATAAATACTGGCCAAGTGAAGCGGTGGAAGAAATTTCAGCTTAGTTACTGACACTTGATTTGTAGGTGAGAGGTGGGAAGCTAGCAAATTCCATCAGGCAACTTCTTTCTGGTGATATTAATGCTTGCTGCAGGTTTCAACAGGCAGGGAGATGAAACAGCAATATACAATGTGTGTGTGTGTGTGTGTGTGTGTGTGTTGTTTGTTACTGTTGCTTTAAAACTATAAAGCCACCTTAAGTAAGCATTGGGAAAGAAAAGCAGGGTATGTAGAGAGAATGACTGCACTTTCCACCTGGTAGAGAAGTTTATAGTCTGTGTATAGAGTGAATATTTCTTCCATTTCAAGGTGAGGTGGGAATTTTATAATCGGTTAGTCAATGCGACCAGGAAATATCTGGCTTAAAGTTTAAGAGAAGGATTAAAAACAAGCCTTTGGGGCTGCACAGTGTTTGTGCCTTCGGGCGGGGCGGAAGAGCACCTATTAAGAATACCCGTTGAAGTAAACGATGCTTAGCTTTTGGTCCCTGCAAGAATAGCGTCCTCCCTCCGCATCAAATAGTAGGCAGAAGCAAAGGAGCCCGTTCCTTAAACAGGGGCTAGACTGCAGGAAGCAGACGACCAACTCTCTCCATTGCCAAAAAAAAGCCACACGTCCCGCATTTTTAAAGCAGGAAGCCCCGGGGGAAAGGGACGGCCTGACCTCTCGGAGAGAGCTGATACCTGTCCAGGAAGGATACCTGTCCAGCGACTCACCTGTCCTCAGGAGATCGACCAACAGCCCGTCCTCCTGAGGCGCCTCCTAAACTCTCCATTCGAATGCGGCGGCACCGCCTGCTATTGGTTGAGACGGACGGTGAGGTCACACGCAGTCCCGAGAGCGAAGCCGCAGCAAGCGAGGCTGCTCGCGACATCTCCGGTTCTCAACGGAGCTGCGGCCATGTGCGGGGTGACGGGTGCGCGGGAGAAGAAGGCAGGGCGCCGTCGGCTTTTGCAGAGCGTGTGAGTGGCGTTTAAATGGAGACTCCGCTCCTTTCTTAGTGGGAAGAAGATTAAAAGGAGGGCCGCCGCCACACTAATAGACCGGGAGGAGCAAGGTGGTGGTGGGGGGAAGCAGCACCGTTCGTGCCTGCAAATCTAACGACTCTTAAATTATAGAATTGGAGAGTTGGAAAAGATCCTAAGGGTCATCTAGTCCAACCCCCTGAAATGCAATCTCAACTAAATGATACTAGATGCGGGTGCTGTTTGTGTCTCCATTACGGAAAGTCTTGTTGTTTTCAGTTCAGTTTTTCCTGCTAAGATTATTATTAATTTTTATTTATTAAATTTGTCAGTCACTTGCCCAGGGCAGCCCAAAGCAACATGCAGCCACAGCACGTACAGCTATTCAGTCGAGTTTTTCGACCCTTTTCTGGTACCTCCTGGTACTCCTAAAAATCCTGTCGTGAGTCTTTTTTAAAAATAATAATTCAAAATTAAAACAAAACCTTTTATCCAAAAAACATATCATCCTTATTCCCCCCCCCCCCCATTTTTCCTCCCTCCCCCCACCCTCCCACACAAAACTCACCCACCCCCACCCCCACCCGGCTTCCCTCAGTTCCAGTCTTTGGTTTCTCTGAGAATGCTGTTTTCTGCATGTTACAAAGTTGCATAGATCCTCAAACTATTTAGCTGATTATTATCAATAAAAAGTTTGTGAATGTTTATTCAAAACCTGCCAAGGAGTCCAGTTCGCTTTGTTGCGTCTACAAATACTTCGTAAAGGGTTCCCATTCATCTTTAAAGTCACAGTTATCCTTGTCCCATAGCTTATATGTCAGTTTTGCCAGTTCTGCATAGTCCGTCAATTTTTCTTGCCGACAGTGCCCTGTGACTCTTAATATGAGAAGACAGAAAGTTGGTTGAGGTAGTAGCTTTCCTGCATCAGCACTCCCAGCAAGTGATGTTGGAATGCCCAAATGTGGGAACTTTTCCTTTTGGGCAGAGATCATGTCTTGCAAAGCTCACCAATGAGCTACAACTTAGCAGTGTGGAACTTCTTATCCACTTCCAGAGGGAAGTGACTACTACTCACTGTCAAGCTAGTTAGCTCATGTGTTCTCGGTATGTATTTGTATGTTGTGAACCGCTGTGTGATATTGGGATGAAGGGAGGTATACAAATTTTTATAAATAATTATAATGGTAACTCCTGACCTCACAGCAGGGTTGAGTAACCTTGGTCTCAAGATACGCTACATACATCTTTATTCCCATTGTCCCATACAGAACAATGAAACTGAAAAAAATCTACATCAGACATTCAAAACCAACAAGCCTGCTATCCCAGCCTGGTTAACCCCCTAAAAACTCTGGTACCCCATAATTAAATACAATATACTCCCAGAGACTACCTTAAAGGTAAAGGGACCCCTGACCGTGAGGTCCAGTCGTGACCAACTCTGGGGTTGCGGCACTCATCTCGCTCTATAGGCCGAGGGAGCCGGCGTACAACTTCCGGGTCATGTGGCCAGCATGACTAAGCCACTTCTGGCGAACCAGAGCAGCACACGGAAACGCCGTTTACCTTCCCGCCGGAGTGGTACCTATTTATCTACTTGCATTTTGATGTGCTTTTGAACTGCTAGGTTGGCAGGAGCAGGGACCGAGCAACAGGAGCTCACCCCGTCACAGGGATTTGAACCACCGACCTTCTGATCGGCAAGTCCTAGGCTCTGTGGTTTAACCCACAGCGCCACCCGCGTCCCAGAGACTACCTTACACTGCGTTTAAAACCAAAATCACGTTTGGCTAAAAACTGTTTCTCAGGCCTAGTCTTTATAACCCTGTACCTTCTTCCAGAAGTCTGAATGTGACCCTGAGGCACATACCCCCAGGCCACACCCATTGTGCAGCCCTGCTCCCCACCCTTCTCAAGTGTTTTGGCCTGGCTGGAATGTGACCTTGAATTGTGATGACACCTCTTGCTCGCCTGAATGGAAAGGTCTGCAGAAACCTGAACTTTTGCAGAGCTGAACATAGCCTACTATACAAAAGTAAAAGTCACACCTGCTGCGCTGCTCACTTTTCTTGAAATTGCTACGTACTGTTGACAGCATCTACCCAATTTGCCATTTAGACTAGTTCTCACCTAGGGTTAATGTCTGGCTATACCAAAAGCAGTTTTAGGTATGCTTTCAGATGTTTAAGGTTTTATTTTTAATTGCATGGTTTCAGTAAAAATGTGTTTGCCACCCTGGGTTCCTTTTGGGAAGAATATAAATTCAATAAATAAAGTCTAAACCATAGGAGCAAACTTCTAGTGGCTGAGGTCCCTTTGCCCCCCTCCCAATAAAACATTTGAGGGGACTGGAGCCCCCTAAAGTTGATGGGCATTGCCATTCAAATGGTGTCCATGCACCACGTCATGTGATTGATTATGCAGGATAGGACTTACTTGCCCCCCCCCCTCTAATATTTTATTCAAGTTGGCACCTCTAGTCTAAACCTACAGAAGAGGACTTCCGGAGGCGGCGCGACCGGTAATGGCTGCCTTCTCCGAGTAAGGAGAAGGGAGCTCCGCTGTAAACGGGTCGTCCGCTACGGCGAAGCGGAGACCCATTCAGAAAAACCACAGGTGGCAGAAGCCTGTGGTCTCGGGACCCGGCGGGCGCCAGAAGCAGCCCCCAAAACGTTGAAGGGACCCCGTAAGGGGCTCCGGATCGCGGAGGGGGTAGCGGCGCTGTGGGTCGTTGCGCAAACAGCGAAGTGAAGCCGCATTGCTGTTGCCGGTCAGCGCTGTCCTTTCTTCCTGCAACTTTTCTGAACTTTGGAAACTACAACCCGTGAGTAAATTTGGACATTGAAAACTTTCTGAAACTTTTGTCAACTTTCTGAAACTTTTTGAGAACTTTATGAAACTTTTAAAACTTTTTTAAAAAAGTTGAAATCTGGCTGAAAACGGAGTGAGGATAAGCAGGAAGCCCATCTCCCGCTACACTGAACCTTAAGCAAAGAGCAGGAGGAGTGGAGACAAAAAGTTATGTGTTAACTAAATGCTGGCACCCTGTTAAAGCAGTTTTCTGAGTGAAAGACTTTGAGCTATTGACTTTTGCTGGTCATATTCGGGGTGCACTGATATCCTTCTTCTGTGGTACCAGTGGATTATAAAATAAATAAGAATCTCTGGTGCTGGAGCTGCCTGGATGAGCACCAGTTTGCAACTTTGGATACATTGAATTCAGGTTTTGAAAAATTCTGAGTTGGAACTGGATACTTTGAAACTGTTGCAGTCAAGGCACTGTAAGAAACACTGTTTTGCTTTAAGTTTTACTCTGCTAAAAATAATACATTGTGGAGGCGATAGACATGGATTTAAATTTATAAGTTTAACTTGGATTTGATCTTTTCCCTGAAGACGTATTAAGCTCCCTCTAGAGGATTTTGGACTTACAGCAGTGACTTTGTTTTACTTTCCCTTTCCCGGCCTCTGTTTGACTATTGCATCTGGGACTCTGCTTTCTCATGGGAACAACTTGGATTGACCTTGGATTACAGATAACTTTGGAATGAGTGGCGCAAGGAGAAGAGGAAGGACTAAACAAACAACTCTAACTTTATCTGCAGCCTCACAGCGTAGATCTTCTGTGCCGGCCTTGCCTTCCACTTTGCCTCCAGACATAGAGGCGGCCTCCCTAATACAGGCAGGGGAGGGTGAGACAGAGGAGCTGCACCTGGGAGATATGGCTTCAGGGACAAGTAGCTCTGTCTTGGAGAAAATTTTGGAGAAACTGGAGGCTCTGGACAAGAAGGCTGATTTGCATACAGCTAAAATTGAACAGAACACAGAAAGCTTGAATAAGCTGACTGGACAAGTTGCACAGAATGCCCAGTCTATTGGAGAATTAAAGGAGGCTGTAGGTGAAAATCGTAAACTGGCTGAAGATACTAGTCAAAGATTGGAAGAACTTGAGAAAGAAGTAAGACCACTCAGCAAACAAGTTGGAGAACATCAGATTTACTTTTTGATGACAGAACTGCGAAGCAGGGAGACCAACTTGAGGATACGGTCAATACCAGAGGTGGAAGAAGATAATTTTATTGAATTTCTAACTAAGGAATTTGCCAAGTTTTGGAAATTAGAGGAAAAAGACTTTAAAATTGTATCTGCTTTCAGGCTTGGCAGAGTCAGAAGGACAGAGAAACCCAGAGATTGTTTGATAACACTGAGATCAAAGGAGGAAAGGGACAAGATTTTGGGCCTGCACTATGAAAAGTCACTAGACATTTTGGGCAAGAGAATTGAAATCTACAAGGACATTCCTAAGCAGTTGCTGGACCTTAGATCTAACTACACGGAATTGGCAAGACTGTTGAGAAGCAACGCAATTATCTTCAGGTGGGAGTTTCCACAAGGATTATCCTTTACCTACAGAGGGAGAAAGATCAAAATCAAAACAGTGGAAGATAGAGACAAGTTTTTGGGAGCACACGGAGAAGACCTCCACAAAGGACTTGGATTGCCAGCGCCAGAACTTCCAGGGGAGCCCGCCCCCTCGGATCCTCAAGGACCGGAGAACAAGGTACCACCCCAGAAAGAATAACCAGACCTATCCAGGATGTCTCTGCAGCTTTTGAGTTGGAACATAAATGGCTGTAACAGTCCCGAAAAAAGGTCTAAAATTTTTCATATTTTAAAAAAGGAACAATTGGACATTATATGCTTACAAGAAACACATGTGATTAGGCTCCATAGAAAGGTGTTAATAAATAAAAGGCTTGGTCAAGAATTTATATCATCGGATACAGTTAAAAAGAGAGGTGTAGTGATCTATGCAAAAGAGAGCCTTTCACCAAAATTTCTCTTTAAAGATGAAAGTGGAAGAATCCTCGCAATAGAAGTACAGTATCAAGGAGAAAAAATTTTGATATTAGGAATTTATGCTCCAAATGAAGGAAAATCGGATTTTTATAAGAAGTTGCACGAGATCATGCTGGATTATCTGGATTACAACAACGTCATCATGATGGGGGACATGAACGGGGTCGTATCAACAAATATGGATAAGTCACAGAACCAGAACATTACTAAAGAGGGAAGACTACCTAAGACCTTTTTTGAAATGACTGACAATATGGACTGGGTTGACATCTGGAGAGTTAGAAACCCCCTGGGAAGAGAAGGAACATTCTTTTCTGAAGCTCAACTGACTTGGACACGAATCGACCAAATATGGATAACTAGAAGTCTGGCACCTAAGGTGAGGAAGGTGGAAATCTGCCCCAAAACATGCTCCGACCATAACGCCTTGAGAATGGATATGACATTGATCCCAATCGGCTCCTTTAGATGGAAGATGAATGATGGCCTGTTTAGAGATCAAAGAATTGTAAAGAAGGCCCAAAAAACCTTAAAGGACTATTTTGAGATTAATTTGAACACTACGGTGGAAAAAAGAACTATCTGGGATGCAAGTAAAGCTGTGATGAGAGGGTTCTTGATTCAACAGAATTCCTTAAAGAAAAGACTGCAAAATGAAAAGAAAGATAAAATTCTGGAAAGTATCAAAGAGTTGGAGAAGAAGTTAAGATCTAACCCGAAGTCCCAACCGATTCTGAGAGAAATCAAACTTTATCAGGCGCAATATTCCAAGCTGATAAATCAGGAAATAGAATGGAAGATTAAAACAATGAAACAAAAAACTTTTGAATCGGCAAATAAATGTGGGAAACTGCTAGCTTGGCAGTTGAAAAGGAGACAAAGATTAAATACGGTAACAAACTTAGAGGTTGAAGGAAGGAACATTCAGAACCCGGGAGAGATTAGAAAGTGCTTCCAGAGGTATTTTAAAAAGTTATATACTCAAGGGCCACAAGATGAAATAGAGATTACACAATTTTTGGAGAGAAATGGATTAGCAAAGCTGTCAGAAGAAAATAGAACAATTTTAAATGGCAAAATAACACGACAAGAGATTGAACAGGCCATCCTGAGTCTGAAACAGGGCAAATCACCAGGGCCAGATGGACTGACCTCTAACTACTATAAGACATTGAAGGATTATTTGATACAACCTTTGTTGGAGGTCAGTAATGAAATAATGGAGGGGAAGAAGGCGCCTGAATCGTGGAAAGAAGCATTTATCACATTGATTCCAAAGTCAGAAACTGAAAAGACACAACTCAAGAATTACCGTCCCATCTCCCTTTTAAATGTGGATTACAAAATATTTGCAGATGTTTTGGCACGAAGATTTAAGAAAGTTTTAAGTGAGATAATCCATAAAGACCAGGCAGGCTTTCTCCCGGGCAGACATATGTTTACTAACACAAGGAACATCATAGACATATTGGAACTTTTACAAACAAACATAAACACTAAAGCAGTTTTAATTTTTATAGACGTGGAGAAAGCCTTTGACAACATTTCTTGGAAATTTATGAAGGGGAATTTAAAAGAAATGGGAGTGGGACGGGGGTTTGAGAACGGGATTGAGGCAATATATTCAGAACAAAAGGCTAAACTGATAGTTAACAATGTGGTTACAGAAGAGTTTAAAATTGAAAAAGGTACACGACAAGGCTGCCCGATTTCCCCATTACTGTTTATTTCGGTTCTGGAAGTGCTCCTGAATATGATTAGGGGGGACCGGTTGGTGGAAGGGATTCAGGTCGGAGCGAAACAATATAAACTTAAAGCTTTTGCAGATGACCTAGTTCTGACATTACAGGAGCCGGAGTCTAGTTTGAAAAGAGTATTACAACTGATTCAAAACTTTGGTCGAGTGGCAGGATTTAAGTTAAATAAGCAAAAAACTAAAGTTTTGGGGAAAAACATGACAGATATTGAGTTGGAACAGCTTCAGAAAGAGACAGAACTAAATGTGGTTAAAAAAGTTAAATACCTAGGGGTAAACATAACAGCAAAAAATCTGAGTTTATTTAAAGATAATTATGAAAAATGTTGGTCAGAGATTAAGAGAGACTTGGATAGTTGGTCAAGACTAAAACTTTCTTTGTTAGGCCGAATAGCTGCCATCAAGATGAATGTATTGCCAAAAATGTTATTTTTGTTTCAGACACTGCAGATTGTAGACAAGACAGAGTGCTTCCGGAAGTGGCAGAAAGATATTTCTAAATTTGTCTGGCAGGGCAAAAAGCCCAGAATCAAATTTAAAATATTAACAGATGCGAAAGAAAGAGGGGGCTTTGCCCTGCCAGATTTAAAGTTGTATTATGAAGCTGCAGCTTTCTGCTGGTTAAAAGATTGGTTACTTCTTGAAGATACGGATGTCTTGGATTTGGAAGGTTTTAACAATGCGTTTGGATGGCATGCATATTTATGGTATGATAAAGCTAAGATAAATAAGGCCTTCAAGAACCATATTGTCAGAAAATCAGTTTTTAACGTCTGGACAAAATATAAAGACTTACTGGAGAATAAAACTCCGAGGTGGCTGTCACCTCTGGAGGCTAAGGCTCGGAAAAGAGCCAATATGGAGGCCAACTGGCCAAAATATTGGGAGATAATAGAAAAGGATGGTGACAACTGGAAATTGCAGAGTTTAGAAAAGATGAGAGACAAAGTGCGAGACTGGTTACACTATGCTCAGATTAAAGAAGTGTTTAAAAATGACAAAAAGCTAGGATTCCAAGTGGAAAAGTCAAAGTTAGAAACTGAACTGTTAGAACCTAAGACTAAGGTACTTTCAAGAATGTATAACTTGCTGCTGAAATGGAACACACATGACGAAATGGTAAAATCAACAATGATAAAATGGGCGCAGGATATTGGGTATAATATTATGTTTGAAGATTGGGAAAGGTTGTGGACCTCTGGGCTGAACTTCACTGCATGTAATGCGTTGAAGGAAAATGTGATGAAAATGATGTATAGATGGTACATGACCCCTGTTAAACTGGCTAAAATATACCATTCGTCTGATAGCAAATGTTGGAAATGTAAGGAAAATGAAGGAACATTTTTTCACCTCTGGTGGACCTGCCCTAGAGTGAAGGCCTTTTGGGAGAAGATATATAATGAATTAAAAAAGGTGTTTAAATACACCTTTACTAAGAAATCAGAGGCCTTTCTCCTGGGTATTGTCGGCCAGAGTGTGTTAAAAGAGGACAGAACATTCTTTTTGTACGCAACAACAGCAGCAAGAATATTAATTGCCAAGAATTGGAAAACTCAGGAGTTACCCACTGTGGAAGAATGGCAGATGCAACTGATGGACTATATGCAATTAGCCGAGATGACCGGCAGAATTCGAGACCAGGGAGAAGAAAGGATGGAAGAAGACTGGAGGAAATTTAAGATTTATTTACAAAAATATTGTAATTTGGCTGAGTGCTGAATTGGATGCCAGTGCAGACAATTGTCTACCATTAAATTAGATTTAAGGCTGAATTATATGTCAAACCAAATTAAGATTATTAATTAAGATGAGTTAAATGATAATTTGTTTGAAATTAATTTAATAATGATGTAAGTGTATGCGGGAGGTGTGGGGGAGTCCCATGTAACAATTGAGAGATGTTAAATGGACAATGATAAGTGCTTATCTAATATATGCTTTATTTGAAAACTTTAATAAATATATTATAAAAAAAAAAAAATAAACCTACAGAAGAGCTCTTGGAATATGATCGTTTCCTTTCTGCTACAGGCCTAGGTCTACTACCATTTTGGTTCCTCCCATGTTTCATTACTCTTCTTGTCTTTACTTTGTATTATGTTCTATATATAAAACACAAAAGATGAACATATGATCAAGAACAAGATAACCAAATTAACCTAGAAACCAATTTCATATGCATTATTAAAGTCCCTACTAGAGTATGCTGTACCCCCCCCAAAAAAAATTCTCACTATGGTAATTCAACAATATTGTCTGCATTTATCTGATTTGCAGATTAAATCTGACGGAAACTGAAAGAAGTTACATATGAATGGATGAAGCCATGTTTCATCTTGGTTAATAAACGCATTTTCATTTTCATGCTGCCATTTGTTCCAAACCTCTTCAGTTTTGCCCTGCTATTTTTAAAAACAGAATGGACATTTTCTTCTAAAAAAAGACCCCCTAAATGTAGGGAAAGCATTTATTTAGACCAATTAAATGTCCAAATTTAATTTATTTGAAGGAAAATTATAATTGATTCATAGATAGTATTTAACACTGAGCAGATGAGCAAAGATGTATAAATCAGAATCTGATTTGTGCTGGAAATCTAAGGAAGCAGAAGGAACTTTTTTTCGTATGTAATGGGCATGCAAAAAAGTTAAAGAATATTGGGAAATTATATATAATGAGATGAAAAAAATTGTTTAAAATAACATCCCCCCCCCCCGAGGCATTCCTGTTAGGAATGGTTCAGAAGGAGGTACCCAGGTGTCAGAAAAACCTGTTTATGTATGCGACAACAGTGGCCCAGATTTTGTTAGCCCCAAAATGGAGGTTGAGTGGCAATTTAAGGTGAAAGAATATGCAGAGTTAGCATGTCTAACAAGCAGAATAAGAGAGGAAGAAGAACAGGTATTTAAAGAGGAGTGGATTTTTTTTGTTGAGTATGTGGGAAATTGTACACAGTTGAAAATCCTGGTATTATTAAGGTAAATTCAACAGTATAACATGTTTAAAAGGGTGTAAAATGGGGGGGGGACTGATTTAGATGGATATACAAGAACATGCAAGAATTATGGATAAATTAAAAAATAAACTTGGAAGGGGAAGGAGGGAAGTTGTTGAATGTATGGGTATAATGAAAGATGCAAATGTAGAAATGTAAAACCTGAAAATGTTTAATTACAAAATGTTTTATAAAAAATATTAATTTCTCATCTGAAAAAAATGTATCACAAAAGAGAAAAGTATTTTGTAAAAAGCAGGACCTAACACTTTTTTGTGGGATGAGATTTCACAGATGAGAGTTCATGATATCATTTGACCAGTTGAATTTAGCACTTCCATGTGACCAAGAACTTTGCTTCAGGATGAGAACACAAATCGTGTTCTGGCGGCGGCGCGGCGGCAGCAGGAGGCCCCATTAGCTAAAGTGGTGCTTCAGGTTAAGAACAGTTTCAGGTTAAGTACGGACCTCCAGAATGAATTAAGTACTTAACCTGAGGTACCACTGTATTTTAAAAAGTTAAAGAGATTTGTATTTGAAACAGGGGCAGGGAAATTGTTGCATTCTAATAAGGAACACTTCATATGAAACTGCTTTATAGCAGCTTAGACCATCTAAACCAGTATTATGAATTCTGCCTGGCCTTGTATTTTTTTTTAATGATTTTTGGCCCTATACCATGGGTAGTACAGTACTGGGCTGACTGGAAAGTGAACTTCAAGTATCCAGCTATACTTCAATTTCCCCGGAAAGCCTCTGGCCTGCAAATGGGGATATTTTAGCTGATCTTCCTAACAGTTAGACTTTAATAATAATAAAATAATAATAATAATAATAATAATAATAATATTTATTTGCCGCCCATCTGACTGGGCTCCCCCAGCCACTCTTGGCTGCTTCCAACTTATTAAAACACAACACAACATCAAAAATTAAAAACTTCCCTAAACATGGCTGCCTTCAAATGTCTTCTAAAAGTCAAATAGTTGTTTATTTCCTTGACATCTAATGGGAGGGCGTTCCACAAGGTGGGTGTGACTACCAAGGCGGATTACTTGAGTCTCCTCTTTCTTATTCTTTCCTTGGTCCTCCTTTTGGTCATTCCTCAATGCCTCCAATACTCTCTTGCCAACCATCACAGCAAACAAACTCAGAAGAGACTGGAATCTCACATACCCACAGCACCTCTGCTTGTCAGGCACATGGCTAACCTCCCTTAGTTGGACAAGGTCTAAATTTAAAGAGGTGCAGAGCATCCGGAATCAACTCTTTCACCCTTGCTGTGCTCAGTACTGGTCATTCTGGTTGCCTGAACTAAAAGGGTCTGAGTGCCCAGTAACCATCTTTATGGAACGCTATAACCAACTCAGGTTGCTCTGGTCTCATCATCATACTTGTCCTCTGCAACAACATGAGACCACAACCTTTTGGGTTACTGGATGGTAACTGGATGGGAGGCTAACCAGTTGCCACATGTATGCTGCTTAGGGTCCCATAGCAAGGGCCTGTAAGACAGAGTTGTTCCGCCTGGCCTTTGGCTTGGAGCCAATTTGATTCCCTCCCTTTCTTTCTTTTTTCCTTTCCTTCTCCTCCTGTGATGAGGCTACATTTTAATATTTTAATGTTTCCATATTTTAATGTTGTATTTTAATTTTGTTTTTAAGTTATAATCATTCAATTTGTTTTTATTATTGCTTGTAAGCTGCTCTGAGCCCGGCCTTCTTCTTCTTCTTCTTCTTCTTCTTATTATTATTATATAACAGTGAATTACATGTTACATTTCTTGCAAGGGAAACCCAGATCTTTAAGATGTGCATATTCCGTTTAAAGTTCATGATGCTACGTATTTTACTACTTAATACTGAGTACAAAATATGAAGTATAAAAGCATTCTCATAACAAAGCTTGCTGGACGACTTAAGTCAGTCTTTCAGTCTAATAACCTTGCAGAAGGCCCATTAAATTTCAAGGAAAAATATTAAGCTTTTGCTTTAACTCTACGATCAAAATCAGTAAGTCTTCAAAATGCTAAAATTTGGTTAGATTACGCCCCCGAAGTTAAAAATTCATCACTTAGTCATACAAGTTGTACAAAACAGTTGTATTTAGAAGGACAGTATCACTTGTTACTTCTGAGAAGAGCTTTTGCTGTGTTTTCTAATAACGTCCATAAGATTGTCACTCGTTACAAGGCCATTCTGAGATTGTTTATTTCGCTGTTGTTCTTTCCTCTTCTGGTCATGTAGATATGGAGAATTTAATAACTGGGGTGGGAGAATAGTGCCAGTTGGTTTAACACGCTTCACAACATCCCAGAAAAGTTTCTTGCTGCTGTTATTCACAAAGGTGATTGCAGTTCCACTGTGACCCAGCCGGCCTGCTCTTCCAACCTGAAAATAAACAACTGTATTTAAATTTGGCCCAATTATCTGTCTCATGAAACCAAAAGAATCCCTCAGGTAGCTGTAATCCTCAGGTTATCAAAGTTTACAATCAAAGTTTAGTTTCTGTACAGTAAGAAAACCTCCCTCTCTTATCTCAAGTAGCAGATTCTGCTACCTTCCAGAAGGGCGAGAAACTCTGATGAGCAACCAGTCATTCCACCTGAGGCTTTTATAATAAAATATTTTTCAATTATTTTGTATGCTTCTCACAGAGTTTATAGAGCTAAAATGCAACCAATAACTATTAAATTAAATAGTACAGCAGAAAAGTATATTTACCTGGTGTACGTATTCATCCATACTTGATGGCATGTCAAAATTCACGACCAGCTTAACGTTGACAAGGTCAAGTCCACGTCCCAGGACTCCAGTGCTTACGACAACTTCATACTTGCCTTGAAATAAACCCTAATGCAAAGCATATAGAAACATTATTTCAGCTTCCTTAAAATTGTCTTGTTGTTAAGGTGCAGGATGTAACTAGAAATAAATATTAAACATTAAGAATTCTGTTGCTTGTCTTGTAATCAAAAGTTACAAGACAAGATTTCCAACAAAGGAAATTAAGCTGCAGAATTCCCAGTGAAGCCAAATTCTGAAAATATTTCAAAAGGAAACAAAAAAGAGCAACAGGGCAACAAGCAAAAAAATAAAAAGGAAGAAGAATAACTTAAAAGTATTTAAATAGAACTAAAAGCTAGCTCCTCTCAGATATATACTCTGAACTTGAACTCACAGTCAGTCTAGCTGCTACTCTGAATGTTCAAGTAGGTTTAAAAACATTAATGATAAACTGCATCTAAAACTAGGTGGGTGAGCTGTGGCTCTTCAAATGTGCTTGGACTCCCATCAGTCACAGCCTCCATGGTTAATGGAAATGTAGCCAAACATTGTCTGGTTGGCTGCAGGACCCCCACCCCTGATGTAAAGCCAGCCTTACTAATAAATATTACTGCACACTAAAAGCCCCAGGCACCCTGTTCCCCCTGCTGGCCACTATTTTCAATTGTTGCCCTAAAATTTGTACGTGGATCAGATCAAGTAATTTTCCCAGACCACTGATGAATTCCCAGAATGAGCATGGCAACAGGGTCAGCAAATTATTATTATTATTATTATTATTATTATTATTATTATTATTATTATTATTATTACTTCTGTGGAAAGCTCAGTCCGTAGAGCATGAGACTCTTAATCTCAGGACTGTGGATTCAAGCCCCATGTTGGACAAAAAGATCCCTGCATTGCAGGGGGTTGGACTAGATGACCCTCATGGTCCCTTCCAACTCTACAATTCTATTTATTAAAATCTGTAGATCTCAGAGCGGTTCATAACATAGAAATACAAGATAAAAAACACAAAATACATAATAAAAACAAAAACAAACCAATAAGCCCCCCACCCTCTCCCACAGCCACATTTAAAAGGGTATCGGATGTTAATCAGCCAAAGGCCTAGTCAAAGAGGAACATTTTAACCTGGCACCTAAAGGTGTACAATGAAGGCGCCAGCCAAACCTCCCTAGGGAGAGCATTCCACTGCAGAAAAGGCCCATTCTTAGGTTGCCACCCTCCGGACCTCTCGTACAGGAGGAATACAAAGAAGGATCTCAGATGATGATCTCAGGGTCTGGGTAGGTTCACATGGAGAGAGGCATTGCTGCTTACAAAGTACAGCTTAATTTGGTTGGAGAGCAGCATCTGTGCAGCAATCCAGAATGCTGCATGGAACAGAATTGTGATGGATTGAACCTATACAAAGCATTCATGAAATTCACAGAAAATTGCAACCTGTTTCAAAAATGTGGCAAGAAAGCACAAATTATTCAGCAGTAAAAGCCTATACACATCTACTCAGAAGTAAATTCAGCAGAGTTCAATGGGACTTACTCCCAAGTAAATGTGTACAGGACTACGGCCTTAAGAATAGGAATCTTTTAGAAAATGGGCATCAGAGATATCTACAAACCTGTAATATGGCAGTTCTTTCTATCTGTGATTTATCAGCATGCATAGAAATTGTTTGCAAGCCTGTAATTTTATGTACAGCATCACTCAGGAGATCTGCACCCAGTTTGCATTCTACAAATACCAGCACAGGAGGTTTGAACAGTTTCTTATCCTAAAACAAAGCAAAGTCTCATTTAAAGTCTTGCATGATCAACACTTACAACTCTTTCTCTTAATTAGTGTGTATACATTCTACTGAAACAATGTCAATTTTAAAAATGTTACATGTGTCCCAATTTCACATTTTAGATATATATCCTTTATTATCAAACTAAGGGATGGTTTCGAGTGCAAATATAGATTTTTTTTTACTTAAATTATAATATTCATTGACTCAGCCATGGAAGCTTTTAAAAATCATCAGTAAGAATTGGAGGCAGAGTAATATTAGATTGTCCTTAGAACCAGAAACATAAGAAGTCTGCCTGCTCAGGCCAATGGCCCATCTCGTCCAATATCCTGTTCTTACAGCAGTCAGTCAGATGCCCGTGGGAAGCTGTAAGCAGGACCTGAGCACAGGAGGTCCTGCAGTTTCCAGGAACTGGTATTCAGAAGCATACAGCCTTCAGCCACAGATGCAAAACATAGCCACTGTGACTAGCAGCCACTGAGAGCCTTCACCTCTTCAAATTTGTCTAATCCTCTTTTAAAGCCATCCAAGTTGGTGGCTAGCACTGTCTGCTGTGGGAACGAATTCCAGAGTTTAACTATGAGCCGTATAAATAAGTACTTTGTTTTGCCTGTCCTGAATCTTTCAACAATTATGAGAGGGAGAAAAGCATTTCTCCAACCACTTTATTCATGCCATGCATAATCTTACACAATTCTATCATGCCACCTCTTACTTGGTTTTTCTCTAAAGCCCAGAATACTGCAAAGTGAGTTGCTCCACTCACTTGATCATTTTGGTTACCCTTTTTTGAACATTCCTGTTGACCTTTATAAAACAAAAATTCTAATGAGAAGGAAACTTTGCTGTCTCACATGACTACAGCTAGAATTCTGTATGGTACGTACTGGAATGTTAAGCATATTGCTAAACTGAGGGAGCTGTGGGAGGTGGCAGAGCTGAACAAAGTAACGTGGCCCTTCCAAGTCTGCCAAGCTTATGTAATATTAACAAGTTTAAAGTAGATTGTGCAGGTATCTTTGAAATGCTGTTAAAAATGGAATCTCGTCAGTGATATTAGCATTACTGCAGCTTTTGCACGATTATTTCTATGTGGCTTACACAATGTATTTACCAAAATAAAATATCCTATTTCTGGCAAGAGGATGAGAGTATAAACAATATACTTGCACTAGGATAATAGAACTGGATGCTTTTTCTTTTTCACTATTCCGTATCACAAACTGCTTTTAACCCTCAGTTTAAAAAGCAGTTTGCCATATAACATGCTAGGGCTGCTGTTTGGAGAAAAAACATAGGTAAGGGTTGCTACCGCTACCTCCTTTACCTGGAGTAAGGTCCACTGAATTAAATAGACCTTAATTCTGAGTATAGATGGTTAGAATTGCAAAGGAACTTTTCATTGGATCCCAGCCATGATGCTTTGGATCCTGCCTATTTCTAAACACATCAACACTGGGCTACTTAAATGCCTCTCAGAATCACAGATTATAAAGTACTGAAAATGCAATAATAAACTAATGAATATCACCAACAATATTGAAACAATAAACATTTTGTTTCTTCTTCCACAAGTTTCAACAAAAGCATTGGCTAAACTGAATTGCAGGGACGTGTTTATGCCTCTCTGCTGGGGAGCTCTCAAGAACAAAGCTGAATCAGTCAAACAGCCATTTTCTAGTTTCTCTCCTCCAAATCTGCAAAGAATCACAATTTGTGGAAGAAAAACAACAGGTTCTCCCTTCCAAGGATACTAACATTTAATATTTCAAAAAGCTTTTTCTTTTTGGACGGTTCTTCTACCCACAAGATAATCTGGCGAACGTTGGAACATGGCTGGTTCTTTTCTCCGATGGTTATTTTCACTGGATTTTGCAGAAGTCGATTGGCCAGCTGTTCAGTGCCGAAAGGCATTGTGGCAGACACCAGAATAGTCTGACGGTCTGTGGGGATATTTTCCAAAATGTCTAAAACCTGCTGCTGGAAACCCATCTTTAACATGGTATCAGCCTATGTTAAAGAGAGAAAGAGAGAGAGAGAGAGAGAGAGAGAGAGAGAGAGAGAGAGCGAGCAATAAACATTAACATTCCACTGTAGGAGCAGAGGTGAGGAAATAAAAGATTAATTCACTTTCATTGCCAGCATAGTCAGAAGAACAGCCTTGCTGGATCATTTGGTGCAGCATCCCATTTCCTACAGTGGCCAGCCTCTAGGGAGCCTACAAGCAGGAAATGATAGCAATAGCCCACTCTGGCTGTCGTCCCCCAGTGATTGGTATGCAGCCTCTGACCCTGGAGACAAATTATATTCCCACCATGACTAGTAGCCTTTGATAGCCTTACCCTCCATGAGTTTGTCTAGCCCACCACATGCAGCCCTTGGAAGGATGTTCAAAAGGATATGCAGCCCTGAAAAAAGGTTCCCCAACCCTGCACTGTGCCTATTCGCAGCACCTTCCAGTTCTACTTTATGCTTCTCTTTCTTGCCAGCAACTCACTACTGTCCAAAATGCACACTAGTGTCTGCAGTGGCTGCTCCCACTTTGCAAAAAAAGTGACCTAGATGCTTAATCCTCAGGTGTACTCTCATCTCTTCCTTTCTGACACATAAATGGGTCAATACACCATCTGAACTGCATTCCAAGCATACCATGCACTAGCCAAAGTACATACGCATTGCATGTGCTTGAAATCTACTAGTGGTCACCAGACAGAAATCAAGCCATTGTTATTTCATATTTAAGTAATACCTGCATGCACACTCACACATATATTTTGTGTTTTGTCCCACCATGTATACTTACTTCATCCACTACAACAATTTTAATATTATGGACTTGAACGGAGCTTTGCTTTAGAATTTCTAGCAACCTTCCTGGTGTAGCTATGATAACCTAACAGAAAGAGGGTGGAGGCAAAAACATCAACATTAGAAATAAAATCAATGATCAGTGCTTCATCATTATTATTTGTCGTTTTTTATCCTTCCATTCCTCCCAAAAAAACTCAGTATGGAAAACAACAAAAGGTAAAAAAGAATAATCCCCACCCCCCGTAATAATAAAATAAAATATCCTCTCTGCTAAATACTTTCAAGGCTGCAAGAACCGGTATCTTCCAGTCATCAAATACTTGGGTAAACAGGAATGTTTTTGAATTCTACCTAAAGGTTAATGAGGGTGAAAGGTGCACCTCACCAAGGAGGGCATCCCATAAGCAGGGAACTATTACTGGCAAGGCACTATAAAGGAGTCAGCACCCAACAGCAAATAAGGCCTCCCTTGCCAAATGTAAAGCCCAATATGGTTGATACTGGGGCAAGCATTTTTTTAAGGACTTGAGACCAAATCTCTTCAACAAGAGCTGAAGTTCTGGAAGCCTTAAACAAAGAAATCAGTATCACCTCTAGTTCTTTGCCATATATTTTTTTAAAAACCCAAAAATCACAGCAGCAGGTTTTACCTTAACATTTTGTTTCAGGCGATGAAGCTGAGGTGGTAATGGCAATCCTCCAACCAGAAGAACAGTTCTCATGTTGGGCAGTCCAATCATCAGCTCTTTAGCTTGTTTCTCTATCTGTATAGCTAACTCCCTCGTTGGCGTCAGAATAAGAGCAGATGGGGTTTCTGCCTGAAGCAGAAAGTGGGAAAAAGTTGTTAGTTGCCAATCTGCATTCTCAATTGAAAGTATCAGATTAGGGGAAAATAAGAGAACAGTTACTGTAATTCATATCAGATTAGCTCAACAACATCCTTTTCATTCAGATGTCAATGGAGACGACAGCAAATAGTCAGTGTAACATTAGAAACCGTGGAAATCTACTCCCACCCTACTAAGACTGTTAAGTACAGAAATAAGAGTAAGTGGATAAGCTGTTACAGAGTATTTCTGAATAATGGAACACTCTTCAGTGGTTATGCGTATGATGAGGTAAAGCAAATGAAAAAGGGGCTGTGGGACAGGGCTTTTAGGTCACTGCCCCCTGCTTGTGCCAGTTGCTCAACAGTTCAGCTGTAATTTCGGCAGCAGAAAGCCTTTTCTACTTGTGGCTGCTGCCTGTGTATTTAGAAGCCTGAAAGGGTTTGAAGTCACATGGGGAGCCTCAATGGGTATAAAAAGATCCCCACTGCAGAATTGCAGCTGAACTCTTGAGCAACAGGTGTAAGCAGGGACACTGAGGACCTTTTTAGGACAATTGACAGATTCAGTAATTGTATCGTTTATCCAGTCAACTGACAGATATAAAGCTGAAAGAATATATTAGGTATTCTGTACTGTTTTCCAAACATTCACTTTTTTCAAGTCAACTGACATAAGTTCAAAGAAGAAACAAACAGCTAAAAATAATTTCTCTAGAATTCTCAGTGTAACCAAGGTTGAAATTCAATGCAGAGTTTCCCAAAGAGAAATCCCCTTGAATGCACTGGGATTTACTTCTAAGTAAACATGTACAGGAGCGCGCTGCACAATTCCCACAGCTTTTTGAAAATGCAGGTTTAAACTTTACCTCTCCCAAGGCTTTAATTACAACAGGAAGCAGGAAAGCAGCAGTTTTTCCTGAGCCAGTGTCAGCCGTGGCCATGATATCCCTGCCCAGTAATCCAACTGGGATCATCTGCATTTGGACAGGAGTTGGGACTTCATAGCCTGATTTTTTCAAATTGGTGTTTAAAATTTCAGGGAAGCCACAGTGTTCAAATTCTACAATAGGTCTTGCAACTTCTTGACCTTGAACAGCAATGCCTAGTTGCTGCTTTAAGTTTTCAATCTGCTCCTCTTGAAGGCTTAGCACAAATGGATTCTCTTCATAGACGTAAGTACCATCAAGTAACGTGGACCGAGTCTCTGCTTTTTCACAACTGCTAGCAGATTTTGAGTTTTCCTTTTCCTCTTTGATATGTAAAAGGTGTTTGGCTTTGCACTCCAAGCTACAAACATCTTCGTCAGTCTTGTCACAGATGTATTCCCCATAACGACCACAAACCACACAGACAGGTTCCCCAGGCTGTGGCCAACGTTGCATTTTGCTGAAAGATTTTATGGGATCCTCAGCAAGAGAAGAGTCCTCGTTGTTTGCATTTTCCAATGTTGCTTCAGTAAGAGCTACAGCTGAATCCAGAGAGATGTGTAGCTCAGTGTCTCTTTCCATTGGTTCAAACAAGTCACTCTCTGAGCTTGGCATGTCTTTTGTATCTGACTTAGCATCTCGGAAGTCTGTGGCGTTGTCAAGTGAGGATTCACTTGGAGAGGGCTTATTTTTCTTAGTTACACAGGTCCCCTCATCACCAGCATTCCTCTTGACTTTAATAGACCTTGGAACAAACATTCTTCAACAGCCTGTAATGAAAGCATAGAATATCTATTACTGTTCACATCTGATAAAAGTAGGATTTCAGAATAATTCAGGGACTGCTAAAATGCACTCCAATAATCCAAATCTTAATTATGAAGCACAACAAAATATATTAATGCCATCCAAATGGGAGTTACTGCAACGGCTATCTGAAAGCTTCAACTAGTACAGGCTGTAATTTTCCATTTCCTGACAGAGAACGTTCTCTTGCAGTAGGTCACGATGACGCTGCAGTCATCTCCACAGTGCCCCTATTCACTTATGTATTCATAATTTGGGTTTTTAATTCTTAAAACAATTTACCCAAACAATAGCTCCTGAGGGAGCTAGTCACTGCACAAGGCTGACAAGTTGTTCCCTGCCAAAATCGCCATAGCAGCCTCAAACCCAGACAACATACTGCTTCTTAGAAAGGCTTAGGCTGTGTGAGGTACATTTAAATCACCCACCCACACCAGAATCCTGGAAACTATACTTGACACATTGACAAACTACGGTTTCCAGGGCATGAGATTTAAACATGCTTCGAATGCATGGCGTGTATATGCAGCCTTACCTTAGTTCTGAGCAGACGAGTGCAGGGCTTGTGCTGTTAGCAGCAAAGGACGACACAACCCCGAAGAGCTGGGTGTTTGTTTGTTTTTGTAGCACAAGCTTTTCCGAAGTACTAGAACCAGTTCACCCAAAAGCACGCATTATTTACAGGCTAGATAAGCTCGCATACTAGTCTATGGGGCAGTTTGGGACGATTCTGTTCAAAGCTAAGAGCAAGCAAAGCGACTGTTCCCGATGCAACACAATCACCTACGTGGTCTTGGTGGAGAAGCAAAAGCCTCCGGGCTCTAGTCCGACATGCCCCCACCTCCCTTGACCCTGACGCCTCCAGATACCGTAGCTTGATGGTCTCCCGCCGCAGCAGATGGTCCTCCGTGGGTTTTGCAATGTTTTGTGGCCGCTCTAGGCACTCAGCACCGGGGCGGAAGAGACGTACAATAAGCTCCGTACTTCCGGTTCCTGTTTGAATGTGCATGGCAGGAGCTGCGGGGTGGTGGAAACCGAAGCAGATGGATAAGGTTCCTTTGTAGTGGTTTCGGGATGATCGTGCCCATTCCCGGCGCACACCCCGAAAGTGATTTGGGTGATTGGCTTTTGGAAGAGAGAGGGGGCTGGAGTTGGGGGTTTTAAAAGGAAAGTAGCTGGGTATGGAAGCAAAAAAATAAAGAAGGAACTGGGTATGAGGAAGGTAAAGCCTACAGCTTTACAGAACTGATTTCTTTTTTTCTTTTTTTTTTAAATTTTTGAAAAGTTTTTATTATTAAAATAATTCAGCATTAATACACACATATTGCGAATATACAAGCATACAAACATACATTTCATACAATCCTTAAAAATGTTCAAACATACCCACACTCAATCCCACAGATAATTCCTTTTCCCATCACCATCCATCACCCCTCACCCCACCTTTGTGTTAGACTTCTAATCCACTCAATTGCAGTTTCTTTCCACTTCTATTACTTTCTTTCACACACCTTTAACCTAATTTCATGCTTCTTTTTCTATTACACATTGTTATCCATCTTATTTAGTATTTCAGTATTTAAAACGGAACTTGTTTATTCTAATAGTTCTTTGGTTCACAAGGAGGAATCACAATGAGTGTGGGCTCCTGTGTCTCCTCAGCCCCAGTCATACTGGCAGAAGTTGAGCCCGTGTTTGGATTATCTAGAAAAAAGGGGGGAAATCCCAGAAAAAGAGGGGTTGTGAAAGGGGCAGTTGGAAGGAGGGACTGCAAAAGGTATCTGTTTTCTTGGTCAGAATGAAATGGAAAGCAATCTTTGGGACTGATCTTCTGTAGACTTAACAACCTAGCTATACACAGTTTGCTCACAGGTAAGGCACACTGTGTTCCGTGGCCCCTACTTCTAGGTGTAAAATATAGACAGTCCCTGGAAAGGAAGCCCAGCTAAACCCAGTGAGATATTTTGAGTAACATACTAGGTCTGCACTGCATGCATAGCACATATGTTTGATGCCTGTGCCAAGGCAGATCTGAAGCAAAGGTTTTAAGAAATTCAGCATCACTGTATCTTCATAATGGTTGTTGTACCTGTTTGGACACTATAGGGCCATCTGACTTAGCTTGCTGTTTCCTGTTGTGTTCTGGTCACTGGACTGTTGCTTTAGCTTCCTTATTTATGTGTGTATTTCAGGCTTTCCCCCTCTGCTTTTTCAGTCCAAAAGACATCTAGAGTGGCTTCCAAAAATCAGTAATAAAAAGACAGTCCTGCTTTTTGGGCTTGCAACCTAAAAGACACAATACAAAAGTAAACAGTGTTGAGAGAGAGAAGAGTAAAACAAAACAAATTCGAGCATTTTTTCTTAAGCTAAAATGGAAGCAGTAGAATGAAAGTAGGAATCAATCTGCTTCAAATCTGTTCCTTAGCTTCCACAGCCTGATGAAAAGGCTGTTTCCAGGTGAAGCTGAAGGATGGAAGAGTCTGTTATAACTGATAGTTGGGAATGGACGACACTACCTTGCTCAGGATAAACTTCTTAAGCACAAACTTTCCTGCTTTCCTTCTGAGGCAACCTGATGGAAAAGATAAGCATAGATCCTCAGATGTTTTGCTCTTTGTGGCTACTGAGTACCGAATGTTCAGTCTTCATTAGACTATTTTGGGGAATTCTGCCTTAGGAGATTTCCTTTATAAAATACATGGGTTTACCTAGGCCTGCCAGTACCTCCCTCTTGTTCATGGATGACATGGTTTTTTGCTACATGGTTTTGGCAGTTGTAGAATGAGTTTGCTGTTAGTATACAGTATATGATTATGATTAAGTCTTCTACTGCAGGTCAAGCTCTTGACTGCCCTGCTCACTGATCATATACTTTCTAACTGTCTTTTCATTCACAGACCAAGGCACATTATTTTTCTTGTTTAGGACTCCTATATTGTTGGAGGAACACTGACCCTAAACAGATGACCAGTTTATCAAGTGCTAAGATTTTCTAGGGCCATAGATCAGTGGAAGAAGAGGTTCCTAGCTTAGCAGAACATAGTTAGCTGTTTTATATCAAGTCAGACCATTTGGTGCATCTAACTCAACATTGTCTACAATGATTGGCAGTGGCTCTCTAGGGTTGTAGAGTTTCTTCCAGCCCTGCAAGGAGATGCCAGGGATTGAACCTGTGACCTTTGGAATGAAAGGCAGGTGCTCTGCCACTGAGCTTCAACCTAATTCCAACCAGGGCTGTAGCCCCTGTAATCCAGGAATATGCAGCTCTCCCATACGGGGATGAAACCTGCAACCTTGGCATTATCAGTAGCATGTTCTAACCAACTGAGAGCTGCTGTCAGTCAGTGCAGACAATTCAATACAAACAGCTTCCTTTAGCTACGTCTACCACAGATTTGTCTACTATTCAGAATTAGTTTTTTTTTAAATCATGTCTATAATGTATAATGTAATGAGGGGGAAGTTATCAAGTGGCAAGGCTTCCTCACATTTACCACTGAGTGAGTTGGTCATCAGTAGTCACTCAATGTAATAAATGATGTAGCGATCTGCATTTGGTTTCCTTTGAAGTTTAAGTAATAGCAACAAAGAGTCTTGCAAGCTTACAGACTAGCATAATGGCATATGCTCTTTGCTGACGAGTCTACTTCCATCAGTTGTTCTCAGGGCTGACCCTACCATTAGGCAGAGCAAGGTGATTGCTTCATGCAGCATATGAGAGTTTGTATGAGGTGTAAGGATGAGTGCACCTACCTCTAAGGTGGCTTGATGTACTCAGAGAGTAGGAGAGGACACTAATTTGTCCACATTGTTGAACTAGGAGTTAACTGCCCGTCTGGTTGACTTGTAGTTAAATGGAGGAGAGTTACATATTCTCATTTGCCTCGGGCAGCAAAATGCCTTGGCTGACCCTGAATGTTCAACTGGATTCTTGCTTTCTAGCTCCAAAAACAAATCTTTTGGAGCAAATTTCTGTATAGATTGTACACTTGTGCAGTTCTTGTACTTTTAGAAAGCCGGTCGTATAAATTAAGGTATTGCCATACTCAGTTCCTGCATCTGATGAAATAGGCTGGCTGTTGCCTTGGAAACCCACAATTGCTGTAATGATTCAATTAAAGGTGCTACTGCACTTTATATATTCTTTACCCGTATTATCGCTCTTGGTTTATTTAGTTTAGCAGGGCTTACAAATGGACCTTGTTTTGCACCTCCCACTCTTTATCTCTAAGTAACATATGTTTGCCACTTTTTTCTCCTTTTCACTTGCCTACTTGTTCCTTTAGCAGTGGCATGATAGGAAGGAAGCCAATAGGAGCTGCTTTCTACGTCTCCATGCCAGGACCTGTTAAATTCATTCAGTGTGGGAAAAGCAAAAAACCATGCTCTAAATACAGGTACAGTGGTACCTCGGGTTACATACGCTTTAGGTTACACACGCTTCAGGTTACAGACTCCGCTAACCCAGAAATAGTACCTCGGGTTAAGAACTTTGCTTCAGGATGAGAACAGAAATCGTGCTCCGGCGGCGCGGCAACAGCAGGAGGCCCCATTAGCTAAAGTGGTGCTTCAGGTTAAGAACAGTTTCAGGTTAAGAACAGACCTCCGGAACGAATTAAGTACTTAACCCGAGGTACCACTGTATATATACTAAACTTAGCTATGATGCTCTGTATATATTAAATAGCAGCAACCATATATTTAATGTTACATTCATTTAGCCTTATTAATGTTTATTTTATTTATCTTTGACTGAGTCTGTTACTTTTGTGGAATGCTGTCCCCAGGGAGGTTCGTCTAGTACCTTCCTTATAGCACATTCATTCCTCTTCAACCAGGCCTTGGGCTGATTAATATTCTACAGCCTTTTAAATGTGTTTGTGGGAGGGGAGTTATTGTTTTGTTGTTTCTGTTTTAACTATTTCTTGGTACTTTTATCCAGGGCTTTTTTTAAGCCGGAACTCACTGAAACTCAGTTCCGGCACTTCTCAGGTGGGCGCCATTGCCATTATAAGAGAAGAAGGGAGGTGTTCACCTTTTTCTAGAAAAATAGAACTGCTTTTATCTCTTGTTTTTATCACATGAACTGCCCTGAGATCTTTTGATGAAGGGTGGCATATAAATCTAATAAATAAAAATAATAAATAAATAAATATTTAGATTAGGTTTAGTCTTTGCATAGTGGATTTTATTAAAGTGTTATCACGTACTTTATTGCATCTGCCAGGGCTAGATTGTTGAGAGAGGGTCTAGTCCTTTCATTTTCACACAGAACATCTACAGTGGAAATGGTTGGCTACTCCAGTCCATAGCCTCAGAGATGCAGTGGAATCCTAAGCAAGTTTACTCAGAAGCAAGTCCCATTCTGAAAGCATGGAATAAGTACCACTGAACTCAAGAGGACTTTGTTCTGAGTAAATGTACATAGGACTGCACTGTACATTTATTATTAATTTGATTTGTTAACCTGTTCTTCACGCTGAGATCCCAGGGTGGATCACAACTATGTAAATACAACATTTAAAACAGTTTTTAACAAATTAGAAAGGTAAGTATACAGAGGTCAAAGGCCAGGATATCTTCAGCATTCAGTGAAAACTCTGTAAGTTAAGTTGCCAGATGCAAGACTATGGGGAGGGAAACAAAAAAAATTTTTTCCTTCCAGTAGCACCTTAAAGACCAACTAAGTTAGTTCTTGGTATGAGCTTTCGTGTGCATGCACACTTCTTCAGATACACTGAGATACACGCAGTGTATCTGAAGAAGTGTGCATGCACACGAAAGCTCATACCAAGAACTAACTTAGTTGGTCTTTAAGGTGCTACTGGAAGGAAAAATTTTTTTTTGTTTTGACTATGGCAGACCAACACGGCTACCTATCTGTATGGGGAGGGAGTGTGATAACTTAGGGGCTGCCACAAAGAATGCCTTGTCCCAGACCACCACCAGCCTGCCAAGCTTTTAAGGGCCAGGGAAATGCCAAGATGGCCCCCTCTACTTATCTTAATACCTAGAGGGTCTGTAGAGAAGGGGATGGTATTTCAGATATTGGGGGCCTAAGTCATTTAGGGCTCCAAACACTAACATGAACTGGGCCTGAAAACGAACTGGCAACCCATTCAGCTGTTTTAAAGCTGAGGTTATATGAGATCTAATTGGGACCCCAGCCGGTAATCTGGCACTGCATTTTGGACTGGTTGGAGTTTCCTGAGTTTTTGTTCAAGGCCAGCCCCACATAGAGTGCATTGCAGTAATACAGTCAGTAAGTTACCAGAGCATGGCGTATAGAGGCCAAGTCATTTCTGTACGAAAGGGGCCATAGCTGGCAAACTAGCTGGAGCTGGGGGAAAGTACTCCAATCCCAGTACTCCAGTGACATAGTTGAATCCAGGAGCACCTGCAAGCTATGGACTGCATCTTCCAGTGGAATACAACTCTGTCCAGGACTGGTCAACTCGCCGGTCCCCAGACTAGAGAACTCAGAACACATAACACATGTCTTTTTCAGGATTCAGCTTCAATTTGTTGGCTCACATCTAGCCCATCACTGCCTACTAAGCACTAGTCATAACACCTCAACAGCCTCTCCTTATTCATAAGGAATAGAGAGATAGAGCTGGGTATCATCTGCATATTGATGACACATCACTGCAAATATCCTGATGACAGCTCTCAGTGGCTTCATATAGATGTTAAATAGCATAGGGAGAATCTAGTACACTCCTAGCTTGCTCTCCTTTCTCCCCAATAAATTCTGTATCATTTTCCTCTTTTTAAAACATAACAGCGGAGGGGTGATATTTGTTTTAACACGGTATAAATTTAAAATTAATTATTTAATAGTCAAGCAAAAAATCAACAGCAATTCATATTTAATGAGTCAAATAGTACACCTTCCAGGTGTACTTACTCAGTTGGCATAATGCTGCACGAGGAAGTTGCTAATTGGGATGATAAATTGTAACCTAAGGGTAGATACTATCTGCAAAATGTACCTGTCTAGCTGGCATAGATGACAGTCTGGCTGGGACCCTGGAATACAGAGCTTTTGTGCCTTGTGTTGGATTGTGACCTGTGGGAAATGAATATTTTTTCACAAGAAAAATGGACAGATCACAAATAGAATGAATATGCTTTTTGCATAGCAAAAATATTAATGGACAGAACCGAACCCCTCTTTCCCCAGTGAGTTTTCTCTCTCTCTCTCTCTCTCTCTCTCTCTCTCTCTCTCTTTTGCATGTCCTCAAGAGGTTCTTTGGATCCTAGCCAAAAAAAGTTGAAGTTAATTGTTCCAAAATTAATGTACAATAGGATAACGTACTGAGTAATGGCATGGGTAGGCAAACTAAGGCCCGTGGGCCGGATGCAGCCCTTAATCTGGCCCGTGGACGGTCCAGGAATCAGTGTGTTTTTACATGAGTAGAATTTGTGCTTTTATTTAAAATGCATCTCTGGGTTATTTGTGGGGCATAGGAATTCGTTCATGTTTTTCCCCAAAATATAGTCTGGCCCCCCACAAGGTCTGAGGGACAGTGGACCGGCCCCATGCTGAAGAAATTTGCTGACCCCTGGAGTAATGGCCATTGGAATAGATATATTTTTCATCTTACTTTTTTGCACATCCAAGTGCTTCATATTTAATGGTCACAATTTAGCCCTATTCAGGTGTTCTAAATTCCTCACATGATAAGGAAAAGTGAGGACAAGTATGCAACTCTGTCCACCCCCCCCCCCCTTTGCTCTGGCATTTTCCCTCCTACTTGCAGCAGGAAGTCTTGAAAAATAGATCCATCATTATATTTTCCTATGCAAAAGATACAATAAAAAGGGAACATTTAAAACTCCCTAGCTTATATTGCAGCAGCTGCTCAGATGCTGTATGCAAAGTATTGGGAATGACCAAAACTACTGCAGATGAATGAATGGATTAATAAAATGTGAAAGTATACTGTAATAGCTAAATTTACGAACTCTGTGAGACGGAGAGGAACGATGCCAAACATTAGATTTATTTATAATTAAGTGGAAACCATAGATAAAATTTTGGACTCAAATTCTTTATTTCCAACAATGCAGTATTGCAATAATGAGAGAAAATGCAATGGTGATTAGTTATGACCTTTGTGAAGTTAGAAATCTGTATATTTTTCAGTGCCCTGACATATATTTTGGGGTATAGCATCTCTTTTGCATTTGAGAAGTGTTATACAGTTGTTTTGGAAGAATTTCAGGTAGTTTTTCAGTACCATATAACAATAATAGAAAAACTACATTAAAAAAACGTGTCTCATGTGTTGCTCTCCTTTAGCTGTAAATTAGCCAGAGGAAAACCCTTTCTCTTATTCATATCCCACTGCCTGAATGTATCAACGTCTTCTGGGCATTGCCTATGCCATACTTTATCTGTATTATACCTAGCTCTAGAGTAGCTATAGTAAGTCAGTCTACTAATAGTATCAAAGCTTTCTGTTAACAAATCTCAGCAAGTTTGGGCATTAGATCGTTCTGAACTATCCCCTCACAAAAGCGAGGCTTTTTTTGAAGCCAGAATAAGCTGATCCTAGAAAAGCAGGTTAAGGCAAGTATCAAATGGTTTGTCAGCTAAATACACTGCAAGGGTGGAGGATTACATTCATAATATGTTGTGTATTATGGGTTAAGCTACCCATCTCTAAGAGGGAAATAGAGATTATTTGAATCAGTCATCTTAACGCTATTTGCAGTGATGAAAATTATATGTTTCAGCTGGAGTAAAACTTGGAAACAAGATCTTACGTGTTTTAGAAATCCATTCTTATCTTACTCAGTTTTGTACCAGTATACAGTATAAAACGTAAAGTGTTTTAGAAGATGAGTTGATAGTCGGATAGTGGTGTGTTGGAAATGGTTTGTCCATTTGATTATCTTGTGAAACACAGTAGCTCAGCAGCAAGCACCAGCACTAGTTCAGAAGGATGGCAACAGTCGGGAGACTCGGGTGAAAGCTGGGGGTGCAGTGACAGCATCTGCATTCTGAGGCAGCTGCCTCACTTTGCCTAATGGTAGGGACAGACCTAAAAGATTAATTTTGAGAGACAAAATTAGGCAGCAGTGTATCTTGACATGGAAATGACTTGATGTTGAAATTTAGTAAGGCTAAGGCTGAAACATTCAATTTAGCAGCAGTTTTCACTTTGGTAGTTACTTAAGATCCCATAAATACTTTAAAGATTACATGAGGAAGGTTAATAACACTGCCTGTTACAGAAAAATGGTGTGTGGTAGTTATGATTATTGTGTAGCTGTCAACACATTTTCTAGTACAATATGTGTTTAAGGTTTGTCCAAGGGAAATGAAATGAATGAGTGCTTTCTGTTCTCAAATAATTGATGATTCATTCCTGATGGAATGCATTTCTATTTTTGACAATGTGCTGCATACTATTTCAAAATAATGACAGTGAATTATGGCATTTCTACGTCTCTTATTTGCATTGCAAGCTGGAAAAATGTTACGAAAGGACACATTCGAGGTTTCATTCATCTCAACCAATGAACTTAATAAATTTATGTGTTTGCTCCTATTGATATATATATTAAGGTTCCCGTTTCAAAAATATAATAAAAGAGCCCTGTTCAATAAGAGCAAAGGCCTATCCAGTCCAGTAGCCCATTTACCAAAGAAAACAACTAAATGCCTGCGGGAAACCCACAAGCAAGATACAAGCACAATAGTACTCAGGCAACCCATATTTACAGGTATGCTATCTCTGATCCTGGATATACTATCTAACTATCATGGCTAGTAGGGTTTAATAGCCTTATCCTCCATGAATGTGTATAGTTTAACTATGTGCTGTGTGAAGAAGTATTTCCTTTTGTCTTTTTTTAATCCCCCAACATTTAGTACCATGGATGACCCCAGGTTTTAGTATTATAACTCTCTTACCTGGAAAGCCATCCAAAATTCACCTCTAGCTTTATTTCTGTTGTTTGCCCAACCAGGACCTCATGCTTTTTGCTTAAAGTATGGGAGACATGTAACAGCTAGGTTTTATTTCTCTCTATATATATATAAAGAGGAGTGATGATTGCTTCTTTATTTCAGAATCCTAGCTGCTTAATTTGGTATCTCAGCACTGAGCAGAGACTTATTCAATCTCTTATCTTGGAAGTGAGTCTGGAGGCTGACCTTACGACTTCAACATCCAGCCTAGTATATGTACTTTATTGTTTTATATTTGTCCTCATTTCCCACCCCCATTTCATAGTGTAACATCTTGCCTGATGATGAGTATAGTGGTACCTTAGTTTGCAACTGTTTTGGGTTACAACCATGTCAAACCTGGAAGTGTGTGTCCCCTTTTTTGGATTACAATCCTTTTAAAATTATTATTACAACCCTTTTTTTGGGGGGGAGGCCCCATTGGCGAAAGCACGCCTTGGGTTACAACCTGTTTTGATTTCCAAGTGGACCTCCGGAACGGATTATGGTTGTAAACCAAGGTACCACTGTATTGGATAATTAAAACTCTTGTCACGATTTTGTGACATTTTGTTTGGGCCTAACAAGCATATTGTCCAAGTGTGGGTTTTTTGAGCTGCTTTTTATGGACAAACACCCCCTTGCTTTTTAATATACCGGTCGTTTTTAATATTTCCAACAGAGCAGCAATTACTGTGCCTCATGATCTGTCATCATCTGCAATAGTGATTCCTAGTTTTCTCATGAAGCAAACCGTTCAAACCCCGCCCCCAATATAGAGATCAATAAAATATTACATGGCTCCGAGCAAAATTGTTTCTATCCAACACACAAACAGTAAAAGTAGTGGTGTTAGCCCATAAGAAAAAATCCATTCTACAGCCATACCTTTATTAGGCTGAACAAAAGGTCACAAAATAGTGTGCAAGCCTTTGGGTTATCAAGAACTCTTCATTAGGCTAGGTGATAAACAGAGCAATGGAGAGAGGGGAAACAATACTTGTTTGTTTCATGGAAGAATGGAGAGAAATCAGGTTGACAGTTGGATTGTATATTTTCAAAGAAGAGGCAAGAACCATTGTACGTTCCTTCTCCGTAGCAGTGTTAGGTTCAGTCTGAATCCTGCAAAGCTCCTCACACAGCTTCATTGGAAGGTCCCCTCCTTCCTCCTACTTTCTGTCTTAAGACTATGACAAGATGCAGACTCCATGATCTCACCATTAGCCAACTTCCTCATCCGCATGTTGCTTTCTTTACTGGGATTTACATGAAAGTGATACGTGTATCACATATTTTGCTAGCTGATGTTACAGTGTGCCCAGATTCTGTGCAGGAATACTTCTAAATAAGTCCCACTTAATTCAATGGGGCTTAGTCCCAAGTATATTGTTGTTGTTGTTAGTTTATATACTGCTTGATTGGGGGAGGGGGGAAACCTCAAGAGTTATTTATGCCATAAAATTTCTATACTGCTTGGTTGTGGAAAAAACCTCAAAGCAGTTTAAAAGAAAGTCTATGCATTTTACGTAGAAGTTTAACTATGTTGAGGGCAGATTTACTCCAATGTAAGTACATAGAATTGCAGCAGCATCCTATTGTGTACAATGGTACCTTGGCTTCCAATTGGCCGATAGCTAGGTTTTTGCACAGCGGAAGCTGCATTAGACATTCGGGTTACAAAGAACGTTCAAAAACTCGAGCACTCACTTCTGGGTTTTCGGCATTTGGTAGCCAAAACGGAGCTGTTCGAGTTCTGAGGTACCACTGTACACTTATTCTGAACTTCATCCCATTGTTCTCAATGGGTTTTATTATCCTCTTACCTGGGTTTACGCCCCCTTGAAATAAATTGTACATCTATTTAAGTAGACATATATAGAATTGCACTATTAGCCTTATTTCATAGATGTTCCAGTTAAGGTTGTCAATCTCCCCCCCCCCCCAGAACACCTTGTGTGCCTTTAACAGCTAGTACAGTATAGGGGCAAGTTTTGTGTGTTTAATATTCTATCTTGGTAGTGGACAGTGCACTTTAAAAATGAAAGGAATTCAGAAACCTGCAAGTTGTCTTACATTTCCTCACTAGAAATGTACAAAAGCCATCTACCTTTAAAAGCCTCGGGCAAACTTGGCATTTGGATTTCTATTCCAGTGGTTGATAAATTGACTTGGGGGCAGAAATGAAAGACATGCGTGTCTCTGGATGTAGCCACTGGAATAACTTTCCTGTATAAAACTAACAGCCTGTTCTTATACATCAGGCATAGGCAAACTCGGCCCTCCAGATGTTTTGGGACCACAACTCCCATCATCCCCAGCTAACAGGCCCAGTGGTCAGGGATGATGGGAATTGTAGTCTCAAAACATCTGAAGGGCCGAGTTTGCCTATGCCTGCTATACATATTAATTTAGAACAGAATTTTTAAAGACTTTCTCTTTAGTGAGTGCTGCTATTATTAATTATTATTATTATTATTATTATTATTATTATTATTATTATTATTATTTACTGCCCTTCACAGGGCAGTTTACAGGATTGCAGATTTTGACTTTGCCAATTTTTGTTTCAGTTCATTTTTTAAAAATAATGCTTCGGGCCACGGCACCAGGAGAGAAGAGTTCATGGAGCCCACTCCCCGCACACTAGATTATTTCTTTTTAATCCCCCTTCCCTCTTTCTATCATATACACTCAGCTCCAGCTCCGTTTTTCAGCCCTAGGTAGGGCAGGGTAAGAATGATCTTTGTTAACTGAACATGGCAAGAATGTTCTTTTAAAAGTGTACCCTAGGACCCTTGTGATATCACAAAGGATTCTGGAATTGACTTTCTGTTAAAGCAGGGAAGCCAGCCAAGTTGGAAGCAGTGTAAGTCATTAAACACACAGGCTGGTATTCAACTAAGTTTTAATCATAGCAGACCTACTAAAACTAATGGACCTAACTTAGTCATGCTCATTAATTTCAATGAGTAAAACTTAGTTGAATGCCACGCATACATTGCATCCAGCAGGGCAGGAACCCCTATAGTAGTAACTACATTAAGCAGCTGCCTAACCTGGCTGTATGATCGGGCTGGAACTATGTTTACCTGGCCCAAACTGCTGGGAATTAATCAGAAAATGTTTAATTTTATAAATGTATGGCCTAATACATTTTTTAGTAGTCATAGCTAGAAACCGATTTTAAAAGCAGAAGTGATTTATGAGTGTGGCAGGCCGAAGTAAAGGATTTACATTATTCTCCTTTTGATGTGGATTCCTAGAAAAAAGACTTTCTGGCTATAACAGCAAGGAGGTGGTGTGGTGGTAAATCTTCAAAGCATAACAAACCACTGCACTCTGAATTACTTTATTGCAAAGAAAGGAACATAGATAAAGGCACATGATACCCAATAATTTGTGGTCTCTCGCTCATCCTATATAAAAACGCTGAGGGTTGGATATGTACTTATCCTCATTTACATCACACTGTTCATATCCAGCACCCCAGTTCTTGTTATGAACAGGTCTGTCAGAACGGGGCACTGTTGTTTTTCAGGCACCCAGCCTATTTGCAGTTATAGTGGCAATCTTAAATACCCTTGAGGAACAAATACAAGATCACTTAAAATGGATTAGTTACTCCTTGGCGATTTTTAGCTGTGCTGTTACAGTGCGGAGTGCTCAAGGGCTGCTTAAAAGAGGATTTCCCTCACTCTTTTAGATCCATGCTTAATATAGATGAAGTGGGGATTCTAATGCATGTTAGTAATAATGAATACAAATTGTGGAAGTGGGAAGTTATTCCAAGTTGAAACAGGCCACAAAATTCACTGGAAAGCCAAGAGTAATGGCAGATTTCATTTGGATGACATCTGGAATGGGAAAGACTTTGGGTAGATATACACATGGCCTGCAGTAGTCCTATTTCAACATTGCCACTGGCCCATACTCTTGCAGCACCTGTCACATGAACCATGGCACCTATAGCCAACAAATTTATGTAAAGCTGTAAGTTTTTGGGTGTTCCAGTAATAGCCATAATAATAATAATAACAACAACAATAACAACAACAACAACAACCAAAATATGTTGAAGAGAAAAAGGTACTAGGTGTTTTTAAAATTGTAATCCTACCTTTCAGTGATTCCTTTTCTTAGGGATGTTGCAAAGACTAAAAACTAAGTGCAACAAAATCTGCTGTATATTTTGGAAACTTGTTTGTTTGCATTTGGATACTTCTTAAGATTGCATAACCAAATTCTACATGATGGTTTTTTTTAAATCAAAAGCAGTTTTAAAATAAATAAATCTGAGTCAAGATGACAAGCTGAACTTTTCAGTCTGCGTACATATGCCCCATTCAGTCCCTGATTAATGAGCAGAGTCAGGACCAAACTTTTATGTTGCTTCCATCATGACAGGCACACCATTTAAAGGGTCACCCAATCTGACTCTCCAGTCTGCCTGTACGGCAAGAGGGCCCTCAGTTTGTTTAGGCTTAGAATGATTAATCTAGGTTAAAAATGTTTCTGGTTCTCAGACAGAAAATCTTGGGACTTATTGCTGCTTTGAGAAACCATAGCCAAGGCTCCAGGTCAGTGACTTCAAATTACATCAGTCTCATCCTTGGTACATGGAGCATTAAGTGTTTAAACTTATAATTTATAAAACTTTTTTTTAAAAAAACTAGTAACCTTCACAGGGAGGATGACTTTGTCCTCTATCTGCACATCATGGCCTTTGATATTCAATACACTTTTATAAATTTTGCATTTGTGCTACATGGTGTACTCTTGTATAAACTGGCGCTTCTCAAACAAAAATGGATTAAAACCTAGCATGGTGATTCAAACCCACTCCCCCCCATCATA
Organism: Podarcis filfolensis; assembly: GCF_964270895.1. Taxonomy (NCBI): domain Eukaryota; kingdom Metazoa; phylum Chordata; class Lepidosauria; order Squamata; family Lacertidae; genus Podarcis; species Podarcis filfolensis. The sequence continues at coordinate 20,419,138 of NC_139609.1, forward strand.
CCTTAGGTAAAGGTAAAGGGACCCCTGACACTTAGGTCCAGTCATGGCCGACTCTGGGGCTGCGGCGCTTATCTTGCTTTATTGGCCAAGGGAGCCGGCATACAGCTTTCGGGTCATGTGGCCAGCATGACTAAGCCACTTCTGGCAAACCAGAGTAGCGCACAGAAACGCCGTTTACCTTCCCGCCGGAGCGGTACCTATTTATCTACTTGCACTTTTTGGTGTGCTTTCGAACTGCTAGGTTGGCAGGAGCAGGGACCGAGCAACAGCAGCTCACCCCGTCGTGGGGATTCGAACTGCCAACCTTCTGATCGGCAGGTCCTAGGCTCTGTGGTTTAACTCACAGCGCCACTCGCGTCCCTCCCCATCATACCTTGCTTTGTCCCAAATATGCCCCAAGTGTCGGCAGTGCTTTCATCAGTTCCTTTATTCCTTTACTCTGTGGTTGAATTCTTGGATGCCTGTATGGCAACTTGCAAAGGAAAATGCCTTTTGTCTAGGTTCATGAGGTTGCTATCACTTCTACACTACACCTTGACATCCCAACACAGTGGGAAACAAAGTAATTGTAGGTTACCCCATACCCACCTCACAGTGATATCCCCAATACTGTACTTGCAACTTTTCAGGTCAGGCCCAGCATCAGTACAGTACAGAGCATCCTTGAGCACTTTTGTGACAACTCCTGCCCTGTGCCTCCACAGTGGATGGCTAGTTCTGGGAGCTAAATTTCCCATGATGCCCTGGTGTGATGCTGTGTCAGGGACATCATGGAAATTAGAATGGCAGCTCAAAAATAACAGCACTGATTGTGGATCTGCTGCTGCTGCCGCCACCAGGGCCCAGCAATAGAGGAGAGGGTCCAAAGGAAGGCACTTTATTGAGGGCCCCCTCAAACCTGGAGTTGGCCCTTTCTCGGGTTATCATCACAGGTCTGAAAACTCGGTGAACTCCAAATTTTGTTGGCTCCACCTGGGATGCACCAGGTCCTGCTACATTTGTCAAGAACATGCCATAGTTGCTGCTGCCTCCACCCCCGAGTCACCAGACTGTGGGCTCGGCCACACTTACTTACCTTTTGCCCCACTCTTTCCAGGCAGAGGTCTGCGTTTCAACACTCCATGGCTGAGTGTGGTTGTGTTTTTTTTGCTCCAGGCTTTCCTCCCAAAACATACTCTTTAAAGCTGAATCAGAGCAAGCATCGATTAAGATTTCCCACAGATTGATACTTGCTCTGATTGAGCTTTTAAAGAGCAGGTTTTTGTGGGGAAAGTTATGGAGCCAAAAAAGGTGCTCGGACATGGAGCATAAAATCGCAGACCATGCCCGAAAGAGAGGAGGGAGGAAATGTGTCTTGACTCCACCTTCCCAAGCTGTCCCCAACCTCCTCTGGGGCTCCCAGTCTTTCTTCATTTTTTAACCAGATAATTGTCCCTCTCCTCCTGCGCCTGCTGCAGTAAGCCTCAATTCTTGACTCTCCTGTTTCCCTTGACCTGTCCTTACTATGATGGCCACTTCACACAAAATATTTGTCTTAACTCTGTGTAGGAGGGAAAAGTCATGCCTGAAGCAACCTTCATATTTACAATAATGGAAATACTTTGGTGTAAGTTTGGCCAAAATTTGATTGCTAATTTTCTCAAAACTGAGGTAACATGATTCTTGTTGTTCTGAAGAAGTGTGCATGCACATGAAAGCTTATACCCAGAACAAACTTAGTTGGCCTCTAAAATGCTACTGGACAATTTTTTATTTATTTTGACTGCTTCAGACCAACACAGCTACCTACTTGAATCTTATGTTCTGGTCACTTACACCTTTTCTTCCTGCTTGTAAAAGCCTACTATTAGCAGATAAGCCTGACTGGTAGAAGTGGTACAGTTCCATCTTCAACATTATTTCCTGCCTACTCTTGCAAAAGCCATGTTTTCAGTTGTATCACTCTCAAGTTAAACTATAATTCTCACTGCTTAGTTGAATTATGGTCACAGAATGCTGTTCCTCAGCTGCTGATCTTACAAAATTAATAAAGCTGGCTCTTTTGCCTTCCTCTTTTTACAGTTACGTTTTGTAGGGATGAAATATTTCATGCAAAGGTGAATGTCTTTGACCTTTGCTTATCACAGATAATGTGAACAAATCCATGCTGCTGTTACTCTGCAAGGGTTTGCTTCTGGAAGTGTGTATTTGCTTCCATGTTTTTCTAAGAATTGCTATGTTTCCTTTAAAAAGGCAGCATTTTGCACATATTTTACTTGTAGATAACTTTGAATTTCAGCTAGGATTACCAGATGCAGTGGCACACCACCTAACACTTCACAGATAAGAACATTCTTCTTAATGTTGTACCTCCATTCTCAGATCAAAGAATGTCGTCTCCTGTCCCTGCCTGTCTTACCCCATTGAAGACTGCCAAAGTACTGAGTTTTCCTGAGCTGTTTTATTTACTCTGCAACAGTAGTGGCTGCTGAAGCAAAACATCTTAATAAATGGACCATGGCAGTTTCCCTTTCATAAGATCTAATCACACAGTGGTTCTTGCTGTACATACTACAATATGCTACATACTAAGAGTGAATTCATTCACTAATTATGAATCCTTATGTAGGCAAAATAGCGCCTCACACAAACAAGGAAGGGGTATCAGCAGGCTGGAGAGGTGGGGAATCAAAGGGTTAGGGGGGGAACCAAAGGCAGCTCAACAAAGACTGAGGTGTGTGTATGGAAGAACCAACAGAAAAATGGAGGGATGGGATGAAGTATACTCAAAGAAGGCATAGCTAGATGGTTGGAACTCTCCATAGGAGCACTCCAGCCTGCAATATTCCGTTGCAGGTCCCACTTATTGCAAGTAAAAGACATTCAGCCCCATGTGCTATTGAGGCAAGTAGTTATGGGGCAATAATTCTGTCTTCTGTAGCATTCTGAAATCCACAGCAGTCCTCTCCAGGTGTCACAATCCAGTTTAAATCCTGTTGAAATCAGTTGTGATTATGACTAATTTAAGACCTGTTAATTTCAATGGGACTTAAGTGCAGCTTTTTTAAAGTGCTAGAGTCAGTTTGAAATTCCACTTTGGCAAAAAGCAGGGAACTCATAAATGTTGTAACAAAGATATAAAATAATATCAATTGATGAAGTCTACACAAATCCTCTGAACAAGAGTATTTGTTTCTAATAGACATGCCTAGGATTGCTGTGCAAGTCCTGAAGTTCAATTTAGACTTTCTTCCATGTGCATATAGCATTATAACCTTTTGTACTTTGCTTCTTGCAGACTTTGTTAGAGAAGTGAATCATGAATCTTTATACTGCATTGTACTAGCAGAGAACAGAGTTTCTGGGGCCTTTTATTTTGGGAACACAAAAACCAAGACCAAAAGGTGACTTTTTAATTCAGTTTCCTTCATTCCCCCTTCCTTTGCTGTTCTAAATTAAGGGTGGACAACATCCCCAGCCCCAACAGCAGGAGGGAAGCAGTAGCCAGACAAACTGCAAACCAGGTAAAACTTTTGCTACTAGTTTCCTGTTTTGCCTTGCTACTGCTCCCTCCTGGAGAGAGAGGAGATGCAGGATCATGCCTGGAAGAGGAGGGTGGACCTACCCACTTCCAATTTGCAACAGCTGGCCTAACAGAATTCCAGGTGGGGAATTTCCAAGGGGAAAAATAGTTCTTTATCTGCTAATTAGTGGGAGGGAGTATTGTTTGCTTATTATTAAAGTATAGTTAATGTTGTTTGTTATTATTTATAAGGCAGGTGGTTCCCCTTCACCATAAATGTTATGTTAGACCAGAGCTTTCCAAACTGTTACAACACGTGTGCCGGCTGCAGTATGTAGGTGTCAGGCAAATGCTCCCCACGCTGCTCCCAAGGCTGATAAAAAAAAGGTAAAGGACCCCTGGACAGTTAAGTCCAGTTAAAGGTGACTATGGGGTTGTGGCGCTCATCTCCCTTTCAGGCCAAGGGAGCTGGCGTGTGTCCACAGATAGTTTTCTGGGTCATGTGGCCCACTTCTGGTGCAACAGAACACTAAAGGAAGCCAGAGCACACAAAAATGCCATTTACCTTCCTGCAACAGCAGTACCTATTTATCTACTTTTACTGGTGTGCTTCGAACTGCTAGTTTGGCAGAAGCTGGGATAGAGCAACAGGAGCATACCCCGTCATGTGGATTCAAACTGCTGACCTTCCGATCAACAATCCCAAGAGGCTCAGTGGTTTAGACCACAGCGAAAGGGTTAGTACAGGCTTCCTCAAACTCGTCCCTCCAGATGTTTTGAGACTACAATTCCCATCATCCCTGACCCACTCGTCCTGCTAGCTAGTGATCATGGGAGTTATAAGCCAAAAACATCTGGAGGGCCGAGTTTTTGGAAGCCTGAGTTAGTTTAAATGAATTATTGTGTCACGAAATGATGCATGTCTAAAAAGTGTGTCACCAATATGAAAAGTTTGGAAAGTTCTTTTAGGCAATATATTGATGTATGATCTCTCTCTCTCTCTCTCTCTCTCTCTCTCTCTGTGTGTGTGTGTGTGTGTGCGCGCGCGCGTTTATGTTTACGTACACACAAACATTGCTGTAAGTTACTTCGGGTGACAAGCAACTAATTAGTTTAATTAATTAATTACTTAATAAAACAAACAATGTTCAGCAATGCTACTATTGCTTTCTCCTCTCACAGGAGTTGAGTTACAGAACTAAGATCAATGATTTTGGCTAACACTGAAGGCATGATGCTCTGTGATTCTATTTTGTTCTTATCTCCCTTTTCTGTCATTATGATGGTTACAGTGGCCAACTCTCCTGACCAATGAACCAAGCAGTGGGATGATGGGTTGCTCTTGCACAGTGAATGTAAATGAAGTGTTGGAAAAGGACCTTTACACATGATGTGCAACATTTTTTGCTCAGAGGCCCAATCACAATCTCTCCACATGACAGTAATTGGTTACCTTCTACTGAACAGAGGATTTCAAACCATATACCTTCTGGGAACATTTATCCCTACTTAACATTGTCTACCAGATAACCCCTACACACATTGCAGATATTAATGAGGCATGTCCATACACTCAATTCACATGAAATAGTGACTAGGCATCTTGGGTTTCACAACTGTCACTCATGAATGTGCACTGCTGAACACATCCAACACTCCCTTATGGTAATGTATTGCAGGGGAAGACTAGTAGTCTGGCTAGTGATCCAGGGAAGGTTTTGTTTCATTACTGATTTTCTTCTTATTAAAAGCATGGTGATGTTTCCACATTAACACCAGAGCTTCATGAAGCAGAATTGGAAAATTACATCTCTAGAAAATAAGATGGTTCACAGACTATGAGCCATACTTAACAAGGTGGGGGAGGAGATTTAGGGGCTGTGTGACATTTCATCCCAAACTGATAATGTAGGATGTTTTATCCTCTGTAGAATTCAAGGTCAGAATGTTGACCTAGTATGCAGCAGCTCTGAAAAAGACCAATTCCATCTTGGAGATCATTAGGAAAGGGATTGAAAATACAATTGCCAGAATTATAATGCTGTTATACAAATCGATGGCATGACCACAACTTGGGATACCATGTTCCATTATGATTGCCTTACCTAAAAAAGGAAAACTTTAAGAGCTGGAAAAGGTTCAGAAAAGGGCAACCAAAATGATCAAGGGGATTCTTAATATGGGGGGGTGAGGGTGGGGGTGGAAGGGGTGTATGTGTGATAGGTGTGAAATATTATACACTGTGTGGATAAGACAGCTAGGAAGAGGTTTTTCTCCCTGATAATACTAGAACCCAGGGCCATGAAGCTAAATGTTGGAAGATTCAGGAGACAAAAGAATGTGTTTCTTCACATAGCACAAAGTTAAACTATAGAATTTGATCCCACAAGATGTACTGATGGCTGCCAACTTGTATGGCTTTAAATTTATGGACGATATGACTATCAATGGCTACTAGCTATGTTCTGTCAGAGACAGTATGCTGTGGAATAATAGTTATGAGCTTTGTTATACACATGTGGATGTAATGTGTAGTTTGTCCCTCGCTATTGCATGCCTAGAATTAAGTAATTGTAGCAGTTTCCTGCTCTGGCCTGAGAGGGCAAGGCTATATAACATACGTATAGTACTGTACTCTTTCCTGGTACATGGAATAAGTCTCCCTGGCTCTCTCCCTAGATAGCCCAGGTAGTGATAAACCTGCCTAGTTCCAAATTTAAGGCATGTTTTAATTGCCCCATCTATCAGGGTAACTTACATTGACTCTAAGAGATTGCACTAGTGAAAGTGGCCACCCATGTTTTTTTCAGATAATTTTTTAAAAAAGATTTTACGTTCACAATAGAATCATAGAGTTGGAAGGGACCCGCAAGGGTAATCTAGTCCAACACCCTGCAATGTAGGGATCTCAACATGCTGCATTGAAATCGCACCGGGCTGGCATAGCTTTGCAAATGTGCAAGCAGTTTTATTTCTGCACAGATGCTTATATAAGGTTCATAACTCACTGACACATGTGCTTTCCAAGAATCCTATCGCTGCCCAAGTGAAAATCAAAGCTTCAGTTCCCACATGCAAACTGCATGACCTGTGTTGGAAGAAAGGCAAGGATTTGAGAAGCTTATATATATATATATATATATATAATGGACAATTAACCAATTGCAATTGCTCTGTGGCCCAGACACTAAGATGTAGGCACATATGCACATTTTTAAAAAATATTTATTTTTCACTAATTGGCCAACATTTCCCACAGTGCAGTCAAATGCAACTAAAAAAAAAAAAAATGCGCTCCAGAATGGGCCTGCCAGTCATTGATGCCCTGAAGGCATGACTCTGCGGTAGAAATCCGGGGGGGGGGCTCCTCGTCAACAAAATGAGGAGCCCCCCTCATAGCAGGGCTAACGTCTCTTGAAGTAGGTGAGCTAATAATAGACATGATGATTACCCAAAAGGCGGCGAAGGGGGAAGACTATTAAGTCTATAATTACCATGGGGCATCGCCGGTGCCAATGCATGCCCAAGAGCTGCCTTGCTTCCTCTCAGCCTGTTCCTGTGCAGAGAACGGCCGGGCTCCGCCGCGCGCCCCCCCCCCGCCTGCCCCAGGCCTTCAGCTGCCCGAGGCCCTCCCCATTTGCCACCCCACCCCGTGCGCCCTGCTGGTGGGCCAGCCTCCGCCCTGGTCGCTGAGGCGCCTTGGAACCAGATGATGGTGAGCTGGAGCGCGCGCGTCAAGAATGCCCCATTGTACCGGCCACGTGACCCTCCGTTTCCCCAAGCCGGGCTTCGGTGGGGGGAGAGGCAACACCCCTCTGCGCCTCCCCTTTGGCCTATCCCCCACCCCACCCCGTCTCCTCTCCCGGCAGCTCCGCCCAAGCCAGGGAAGCGCGCACGATGAGGAGGGGGCAGCGGCTAGCCAGGAGAGCGCGCATGCGTCTTTGCGCGCGGCTGCTTTCCTCAGTCTTGAGCGCGGCAGGAGGAGGAGGAGGAGGAAGGGGAACTGTGGCGAAGCTTGGGAAGGGGGCGATATAGGGGCGACGCCGGAGAAAGCGAGGCGGCCCTCAGAGCGCCGGGAAGAGCACTGACAAGCGCCGCGGCCGGCTCGGCCGCCGGGTCCCTCCCTCGTCTTCCCGCTTGGAGAGCCGTATCTGGAGCGCCCGGACATCTCCCTGCCTTGGGCGCCGCTTCCTCCCGAGCCGCTGCAGGAAAATCCCGGCCGCCTCCCTCCAGAGTCTGGCCCCTTTTCCCCGCCCCCTCTGCATTTCGGAGGGGAGAGCCGAGCCGAGCCGAAGCCTCCTCTTCAGGCTGTGGGGAAGACTCTCTTTCAAAAAAGAAGAAGCAACCAGAATAATTGATAATAACAGCAGCAGCAATAATCCTCACCATTCGCCCGAGGAGTCTCCGAGCTGGCCATCGGCTGCGGTTGCAATTTATTTGTTTGGAATCGGAAAAAGGGCATTCGGACAAAGGGCCCTGGGGTGGGGTGGCGTAGGGTGGGGGAGAAGGAGAAAAAGAGGACATTTCTTTCACATTCCTATGCAGCGGGAGGGGAAGCGGTGGCGGGGGGGATTTCGCCCCACAAACACAGCTGAGTTCGCTGCACCGCCTCCATCCTCCGTTGCTACGGTCTCCTAAAAAGAGAAGGAAGGAAGACCTATATATTACTAGATTTTTAAAATATACATCTATATATAATATATCTCTCTATATATTGAAGGTTGCCTTCTAGAAGGTGAATCATGTAAATCGATTTTTTGAAATAACATAAAATTAAGGCTCTGTGGGCCCGGGGTGTGGGGGGGAGGGAAGGAAAATGGGGGATGCCGCAGACGTCAAGGAAATGAGAAAGACGTTCATTGTCCCTGCCATCAAACCCTTTGATCATTACGACTTCAACAGAGCGAAAATCGCCTGTAATCTAGCGTGGCTGGTGGCCAAAGCCTTCGGGACAGGTAGGTTAGCATGTCTTCTTATCACCTCCCTTTTCCTCATCCGTCGTTCTTGACTTGATTCTCTTTACTGGGGTGAATCATCCAGCCGTTGGGGGACTGTGGGAAGGGAATGGTGGTGGTATATATGACAAGTAACCTGGGTGTGTGTTGTGTTTTTGCTTGTGCAATATTTAGTCTCATTTTGGGGGTGCTGCTATTGTTTTCATGAAAGATAAACGGCAACTTGTATTTCTGTGAATTCTTAAAATGCAGATCTTGCAAGATGATGTGTGCAGGCAGCTCCCTCCTCCCCTTCCCTCCTCCCCTTGTCATAAAATATACACCTTTTTCCATTTAGTAGTTGGCACAGAAAATGGGAGAAATGTATGGGCGTTGTTAGTTTTTGACATCTGAGGATAGCCTGCAGTCAATTGGGTCAGTGGGAGCTGGAGGTTCCCTCCGGAGAGAAGGGCATTTCATGACACTTGTCACCTTTCACAGCCTATGAGGAATTCCCATTGCTTGATTGTATTGAAGTGAATCTTTGAATACTCTCTAAAAGGTGAGAGACTTCCTGCTGCTTATCATCTAGGCCTTGTGGAAGGCTAGCTTTGTTATTTGCAATAGATTGCTTTCCGAACAAAGGATTTTAAGCTATATATATCACACATACCGGTATATAGCTTTTGAATGGGTTATTCTTAAATAGCATGCATTAATAACCAGTGATGATTCTTCCAAAAGAAAGGTGAAGTAGCAATCCCATAATTTTGTCTGTTAGAATAACAGGAAAAGGTTCCTCATCCTCTTCCTTGCAATTCTGCAACTGTTGCATTTGAAGCCAGGGCATTGTTGCATATTGTACCAGGGCAAAAATATGTGGGGGTTTTGTGTGTGTTTTTTAAAAACATGTCATCTGGAAACTGGCAGTGTGTGACATGACAAAAGGCCTTTGGGGTGCCTCAGGTGGCTACCCAGACATCACGGAAATGAACCAAACCATAGCAAGTCCTATCATAGGCCATCAAATAAGTGTTTTGTTTTTTTTCAGTTGTGGAAGCTGCAGACTATCTTTCTCAGTCATTTGCAAACATATTCCCTCCCCCACTCTCTAATTATTATGGGTTTGTGTAAGAAAATGCTGATTTATTGGAAATTTGTAGACAACTAACTATGGGAAGTTTCTGAAATGGTGTAACTTTCTTCTTCCCCCACTCCTCTTAAGATTCAGTTCTGCAGGTACAATCATGAAAACATCTTAATTAACACATTGTGGTAATGTTGAAATCATTCTTGTCTGGTAAACAAGTGAAACGGCATTCCTGCATTTTCAGTTGCTAGTCACCAAGAGTACAGTAATCAAGTACAGAGAAGATGTGTGGATGAGCCCTAAGGCTCATTCTGGGCAGTAAGTCCTACTGAATTCACTGAGAGCATTTCCAAGCAGACATGCATATAGGATCAGGAATAATTAAAGAATAATTTATTTTCAACATGGGGATATGCAATTTATTGTTATGGGTGGGGGGAACACAAGCAAGGCAATCTTTTATCTTTAACTCTGCTAAGGTGCTAGCTTATTGCACTGATCTAACTACAGCAACTCCCTGTGGAATAAGTATGGGACACTGAAGTATGTTAGATTGCAGCAGTTGAAATTGGGATATGGGAGCCTGTTGTAAGTCATCTTTCCTGGTGATATGACCCGTTCCCTCTGAACTGTGCTGCTTAGGTGTTTTGAAGTGCAGTAAGAACTGTACCAGCAGTTGGCACTTCCAGGAGGTTGGGGAAGCGGCTGACCATCATTATGTTCTCCAGCATTTGCCTTTTGCTGCTGCCAGCCTCCTCTAGAGTAAGAATATGGAAGATAGCTGTACGCTATTTAGCCTGGTAAGAGAACTCCTCCCTTCGAAACTCTTATTTAAGCCAGGCTTCTGGGAGTGCAGGAAGAACAGTACCAGAAACTTAATTGTCAATTAGCTCTTGTTCTGCTTTGTATTTATATACTTAAACCTATATTTTTTGTTTATTAGTAATGTTGGATTTATTCTATGCATGCTAAATTGTTTATTTTGCCATTTTTTAATTTATTGACATGCTCTCTATTTCATATAATTATTATATGATGTTTTGAATGTTTGTTGTAAGCCACTTTGGGCACAGCTGATGCTGGAAAAGTGGCATATAAGTAATCTTAATCAATCAAATAGGTTCAAGTAAGCCTTCCACATTAACTTGAAGATGGAACAGAAAGTTGGGAATAAGGCATACAATATGAAAGAGTGAAATAATATCCTCTTTGTACCTAAGTAGAATGTTGAAGAACAGTGTACACAGCAAAGACAGTAAGAACATCCTTTATTTCAAATTGATTTTTTTACTCCTCTTCACAGAGAAAGCCATAATTTGCTTTATAGACATTTTTGCTTCCTGCTGAGAGAAACAATTATCAGTGTGTAAATGTCCTGTTTGTATAGTGTCTGCCATTGTTTTGATTGTTTCAAGTGGCTTTATTCAATTAATCCTTTCCTTGATCCTTGAATTGGAATGGTGAAGTGGTTTGTGTTTCAGTAGTACTGCATATGTTTGTTCTTGACCCATTCTATCAGTTGGGTAACCTGAAGACCCATTAACCTCCACTTTTTCTTAGGGATGGAAAAGTTCACTGGCTTATTTTTGATACCTAAAATGGGTTGTCTGCCTGTAAAGATGCACAGCTTATTTGATTCCCCTAGTGGGACGAGAGGAACTTACACGGTGCCTTTGTTTAGATTTACTGGCTTTTTATGGTTTATTGCGCATAAGGAGCATGCTGCTGCGCACTTCCCAATCACTCCCTCTTCACTCCTCCCCTGCTACATGGAGAAGAAAAACCAGGAAGCCGCAAATAAGTTCAATTTTCTATTAATGTCCAAATACTGGATGTAAGACCTGCAGGTTTTATATGTATTCTTCTTAAAAGTTTTATTGGGCACATTAATCTATATATATTAAGGGTGCAGATTTAAATTAAGTATTGGCTTGTACCCTTTTTAAACTTTGTTGCTTTGTAAAAGCCATAACTGTTCGCCAGCCTTAAGTCATGGTTTGTTGTTGGCTTAGAAATCCTGGCTTCTTGTGAAGCAAGAAACTGTGATCCCGAGTTTGGATGTAATAGGAAGCCTGTCTTTATTGTAGTTTTCTGATTTGCTTCTCTTGCTTGCGCTTATGAAAGAAGTGGAAATGGCTGGGCCACATGCACAAGTACGTTATTTGTGCACAGTGAACCACAATAAGACAGCAACTCAGGCTGCTTATTGTGACGGGCGAACGTGGTCACTCAGTCTGATCATTGGCTGCAACCGTATGCTCCAGCATCAGCCTGCAAACGCATATGCCACAAAAGATCCATTTGCCTTTCAGTCAGGGGTTGAGATGATGTCATCATGATGTCCCACACACCTGTCTGAGTTGACTTGCAGTATGGGGAAAGGGGTCTTCTTTGCTATTGTGTTCCCCACAAATGAAGCAGGACCTGGTAGGATTGAACTCTGCTCACCAGCTGATTAGTGGACACTTCAGTTTTGCTCTCTGCAGGGTTCTGCTTCACCAGCAGTCAGCATGATTGAACTCCTCCCTCGCCTGCCTATCAGCTGACATCACCCAGTTATGTCAGCTGAGTGACAGGTAGGCATGGCTTGGGGAGAAATGGCATCATGAGCCGAAGGGAACCCCCCTGGCAGGCTAAGCTTAGCCCATAAACCAGAGGTTCCTCACCCATTTTTGAAGAGTGAAAAGGCTATTTGTTTTTGAAAGCAGACATTGTATTACAAGACTACAAATACAAAAGTAATGATAGTTTTATATATGAAGTGTGGTTTCATGAGTAGAATTGTAGCAGGCCTACAAAAATTAGTCTTTGGAGCTTATCTGTCTTGTCCAACATTTTGACCCAGGAGTTAGCATTGCTTCTTACAGCTGCAGCCCATTTCTTCTTTCACAATTCTAGGTTAATTGGCACTGACAACTTGAAAAAGCCTCACTTTATTAACCCTTTGAAAGGTTATTTATAGTAAAAAAAGTTACATTTGTTCAACTACGTGTCTGATTGTATAAATTGCAATTAGACTTCACTAGCAACCCACAATCTAGTATTTTTTGAACACTGTCATTTCTGTAAAGCAAATAAAGTTTAGTTACTTTTTTGTTAGTTAATTATTTTGAATACTCCACTGAGGAAAAATGCAGTATTCATTCAGGGATCTTGTGGCTCTGATACATTTCAGTAGTACCTGTTGATTGCTGTAATTCAGCAGAGTAAGTTGGTTTACTGGCTCTGTCCCAACATAATGTTAGATTGGTTTTAATTGACAATCAATGGCTTTTTGCATAAGATTTTATTGTCGGTTTTTAAAGAAATACTTGCATTACCGTGTGTTAGAAAAGGTTCTAAAGATGAGTTCCAGAGGTGTATTTTCAACCTGGCTCCTTCAAAATGAATGTGTGTCTGGTGTAAAGCAGTTTAAGTTGGACATGCACTGTTAGGGCCTGACAAATTACTTGCTTTGCCTTAACTTAGAACATCTTGGATCCAAGTCAAATACTCCTTTCACTAAAATGTAAATATCTACCCCCATGTTTGGTAGACACACTGCAATACATCTTTACAACTTGGGGACGTCACAACTTGCAATCTACATTCAGCAAAGGTGTGGAATTCAAACTTTGTACCATCAAGAAACTTTTTTTCCACATTGATTTGCCTTTTATGTTGATGTATTGCACAGATTCTGTGGTACATTTTAAAAGCGTATTCTCTTTTGTTTTTAATCTACTTTAAAATTATAATAAATAGTAATATTTATGGTTAGAAATATATATAAGAAAAGTATCTCCATGTATAATAGGTTAATTATGAAATGCTAAATAAAATATCAATGCTATGAATATTTATAACAACCCAAGTAACCTTTTTTGTTATGTAACATGTGGAAGCAATTAGAGGTCAACTCTTGGATTAGATGAAGTGCCAACAAGCACCTAGCTTATTGCTCCATGCATCGCTTCTAGTAAAATTATACAATTTTTATTAAGTGCCTAAAGAAGGCAAAGCTATGCACTACAGTAGAATTTATTGTGGAGCATCTTGGTGTTTGGATGGATACGGTTCCTGGAAGAACACCTCAAGGCAAACAGTTAATGAGCAGAGTAATGTATTTTGTTGGACAACTGTCATGGAGACAAATGCATGGTTGACAGGCAAATCTCACCACCTCATTGCAGCCTAACTGTAAACTTTACTACCTTATCACACTAAAAGCAAACAGTGTAGTAAATCATGTTTTCAGAACCATTTTTTATTTTATTTACTACTCTATAGGCAAAGACCATGCCAATATGAATGTTACTCATAGGGCCCAGATTGGCAGCGCTGTGATAGCTGCACAAGTATGTGTGTGATATTGGCCTATCTTGAGTGAGGCAGGAGGTAGAATTCTTAACTTTGTCTTTTATTGAGATGCATCTCTTACCTTGTCATCATCATCTAACCATGTAGCACTAGTAGCAAGGTGACATGATGCTTGCAATTACTTTGCTCCTGTGCCACTTGAGCTTTAAGTTGTCCTTTCCTCAAAGCTAGAATTTGCCCCACAGCGAAAAGTATGCACCTCCTGATGTCATGTCTGATTTTGTTCCAAAAGGCTAGAAAAGTCATCACGCTTGTAAGCGCTTGGGTGGTCTTGTATCCTTTTTTTTTTTTTAATAGGCTCCCTTTCAGCAGATCGGCTTTCTGCTTGTCACTTCAAATCAGGATTTTAATGTATCTTATTTAAAAATCATTCAGCACTACAAGTAATTGGGCGATAGTCTGGAAATGAATATCGTTATTGGTCTAAAATAGAGTTGGGCAGATGACAGTTTTGGAGAATCTGCTTTGTTTTTATTGGAACCTACCAATGGTGCTAGGTGCAGAATCCATACACTTAGAATTCCACTCATCAGAACCATGAATTATTTCTGTGAGTTGCCCAGAAGTGACCTATATAAATATATACGGCTGTGGAGACAATTGTAAACAGAGGGAAGTTAAATGCAGGAAGTACCGGTACATGACCTATTTTACTCATGACCATTCACAAAGAATGTGTAAGTGATGGCACAAAAATCCTAATTAACGCATGCAGTGTGATAAAAAACGTTTAACCTAATTCAAGTCACAGTTGATAGAATTAAATTGTTTGATAAATTGCAGTTCAGCAGCTTTCCTTAGAAGATCCACTGTTTGAGAAAAGCCACCTTAAGATCTGTGGCAGTGTCTCTTGGGATGCTGTTTTCTGAATATTGCCATTTCTGTTGTGAGATTTGTATTTTATGTAGGGACTGGGCTGTTTGTCTCATTTGCCAGCAGATAGTAGCATGTAACAGTGGGAAATAGAGCAGATGAATAAATCATTGATATTGTCGTTAACATTATTAGGATCTATAATAGCATTGCTGAGGAGATAGATTTGGGGAGAAAATTGGTGTTTGGATATATTGCAGGGTCTGATGCTTGTGTTTGTGCCTCTTTTCTGTGGCCTATTGTTGCTGGTGGGTAGCTGTTTTAGGTTAGATGGGTGTCTGTAAGCAAGGACTGACCTACCACCCCAAGACCTGTAAGAGGGAAGTTCCATTGTCCAGGATGGGTTGTACATCCTTGATGATGATTTGTACTTGTTTATTTGGGAGCTTTTTCTTCTACATCCGTCTTGTAGATTATTCCTGGATATCAGTCTGACTTTGTTGATCTCTGGTGTGCCACTGCCTTTGCAGAAATTTGCCTGTTTCTGTTACATCGATTCAGCAACTAAACTAGACTATCCTATAGCTTTATTCTTCTTTGTTCTATCACTACCTTGCCTCCCATCCTTCTGCAAGTTAACTATGTTGATGTTGCCCACTGGGGGATACCATAATAAAAAAGCTATGTACTTACAGAATTTGTGCACTTTAAGTACAAGCCAAAAAATAAATAAAAATGTTTGTCCCTATGTGTACTTAGGGTGGTTCTGTTGTCTCCCCCCCCCTCCCGGAATTCCTTGAGGGCTTTTCAAAGCTAAATATATATTTCATTTCCATATGAACCAGCAGTGGCAGTCCTGTCCTTGAACAACTGCCTGAGGTTAGTAGTCAGCTGAGTAAGGTAAATAAATTGAAACCCCACGCAAAACCAATTTCAACTGGAAAGGTGTGTGTTGCACTCAAGTAAGCAGCAGGTTTGCAGGCTGGAAAGGCTTCCTCCTGGGCATCCTCCTGGATTTGTAGGTGTGCGTCTTCTCAGTTGTAGATGATAAAGCAGCTCTTCCTCTTTCTGGAAAAGATGCCTCCCACATACCTCTTCTGAACCAGACTACTATAAGGTGGTATGATAGGGCTCCCTTTGCAAAAAGTGGATGTGGTGATGGGAGCTGGAGGGGTCCAACAACATCTAAAGGGCCATATGTTTGAATGTTGAATGTGTAAGTGTATGTCTAGGGTCAATGGATAAAACAAACACCATTAGCTGTACTGCTGGATAAGTGTTTAATGGTTACTGTATTTATGTTTGTCTAAAAATCAATAAAAATTTATTTGTTTTTTATTAAAAAATCTAGGAGAAAAAAACATGGACAGCTAAGACCCCCACTTTTCCTTTTGCTTCCATCTATAAATATTCTGGAAATTAATGCTTTATCTATTTGCTGAATGATTAGGATGGTTTGTAGCTATTCATCAGCTACAATTTTATTGTTTAAATTTTGTTTTTACTTTTAGCTGCCCTCTTCTTGGAGAACTTGTATAAATAGAGCTGTGGACTTTGTAGATTTATTTCTTTAAATAAAATGTGTTCCCCACCCCATTCCCCACCTGCTGACTGAAGCAGCCCATTCTGGCAAAGACCATGTGAGCTCTTTCCCCACCTATTTGCCTTCAATGCTTAGGGCAAGGTTTCGCTTGGGACCACTCGCTCCCATATAGTAGATCTGCCATGGAATCAAGGGTAAATTGAGAGGCTTTGCTATCAGTGTCATCGTGGAACCTTATTGAGTGAGCACAAGAAATTGGACCTTTTTGTGGTGGTGCAACCCTGGATACTCCCTTGATTGAACTTCATGAGGCTTCCTCTTGTGTTTCTTCCATCAAAACTCAGAGTCATATTTTGACAGGCTATTAATATGCAACACTTAGTTTTATGGTTGCCAAGTTTAATGCCAGTCAGATGGGCTGCATATAAATAAGAATAAGAATAATAAGTACAATTATTATTATTAGTCTTGCTGCTGTTAAAGTTTGTTGTTGTTTGTTATAGTGTTGGTTGTATTATGTCTGCTGTAGCTTTTAGAAATTGATTGTTGTATTTTTAGGATCATATCGTACTGCTTTATGGTTCTGCTGAGTACTGCTCTTTGTATATTTAGTAGCATCAAAGGATTTTAATTATTGGTTAAATTGAGAAGCAAGGGATCTTTCTTAAACCTTCATTTTTCTTGCCAGTAACTTGGGGCAGAGATCCAGAGATCTGTATTGTATCTTGCACTTGGGCACCAATGCTTCAGGAGTGCCACTTACTAGTGAGGTAAGGACAGAACAGAGGTGGAGTTGCCTGTGTCTCATCTTAGTTGCCTGTGCCTAAAGAAATAAGCAGCAGAGCTGTCCAACTTTGCCTGCTTTGTGTAGTATAGGCTGCTCCCAGGGGGAACCTTTGCTTCTACCGCAGAATCTTCAGAGCGACATAAAACTGGGCTGTGTTTCTATAATCAAGACTTCAGCCTCTTTGTGGTAAATGCTTTCTGAAAGTGGAACATAAATTACTTCCTGATGCTATCTCTCCTCCATCTTAAAGTCATTCCTACTAACTTCAGTTGATAATCTTACCAACGTTATACTTATGGCAAGCCAGTATGTGCACAAATAGCTAGTTAAAACTGCTCATTAGCTTTACTGTCTGACTTCATAGCCCTTTGGGATAGCAGAGAAGCAAGCAGAACATTAATTTACCAAATTTAGTATCGGGTTCCTAGTTACTGGCTTATTGTAAACTTGAGGTGGGAGCCCCATGCTTCTTGTTCACAACTGCTACATGCTTTGTTTGTTTGTTTGTTTGTTTGCTTGCTTGTTTTATGCTGCTTAAAGGTAAAACCCGCGGTTCACATCCATGGTACTTATGCAAGTGGAAATAGGTTAGCTAGAATTCCTAAGTGTACACTGTTCATTTTCACGACCCAAGATGTCCTCTTTTTATCTGTATCTCCAGAAGCTGTTTGAGGCATGTCCACTGGAGCTTCAAATTATTTTCTTAATGCCAGATTGCAGTCTACTTCTGAAGTATCCCTCAGTTTTAAAAAATACGATACTGTAGAGCTAACAAAGGAAAGGAAAACTAAGTGATCAAGACTCAAAGCATCTTTTGTGCAATGAAAGTCTAAAAGATGTTGAGACGCTAGAAAGAAGAAAGCTGTGGGTGAGGGAGTGAATGAGAAGAGAGAGAAACATGTCTCTCCTAAAGGACCAGGACATGGTTGGTCATCTAATTAAATTGATAGGCAGGAGGTACAGGACGGACCAAAGGAAGCATTTCTCCATACCAAATCAATTTACCAGAGATCTGCAAATCTTCTATCCAGGTTTGCCAGGGTAAATGTCCCCACCCCTCCCTCTGGTGAGCGTGGTGAACCTCAACCCAGAAGCTGGAGAAGGAATGGGTTATCATCTCCAACGAAGCACTCTGTGCACTTGGAAATGCACCACAACAACCCCCAGCTCTCTTTTTCAGCTTGAAGCTGAGGAAAGGGTGGAGGTGTTTCACAGTAGTTTTCCTGTGTTTGGGATAAACTCAAAAGGCCTCAGAAGCACTGAAAATGTGGAAGTGATCCTTTATTTCCTTTGCAGCTCCAAGCTCAAGAGTAAGGTTGGAGTGTTGTGTTGTTTTGTTGTGCTCCCCCAGTTCAGTGTGATTGTAGGAGTGATCTTCTTCCTGAACCATTAGGAAGAAGGCTGGGCCTTGTCTACTGCTAAGGTGCTTGGAATCCTTACAAAGTGCCAAAATGTTCCTCACAGTTTTCCCCAGCCTCTGCTTTTTACATGAGTGTGATAGATGAGTACACACAGCTGTACCATCACATCTAGTTATCCCTTAGGAGTGCTGTCTGCTGTAAGGATTCGGATTCACATGGTTTCTGAGCTGCAGTGGTTAGGTATTCACTCCATCAACTTATACTAAGATCAGAGCAGACTTACCGTTTCCCAAATGTTGTTATGCTTAACTCAACTGGACAAACTTAGCTGTACAAACCTAATTCACAGCTCCAAATTTATGAATGAGCGACATAACATGAATGTGTGTTTTTTTAATTCAAAATTCATTGTTGAAAGAAAGCTACAGTAGAAATGTTTTTATGCCTAATATTCCTATACAGTATGAAGCCTGCACTAGGAAGAAATGAAGGTCATTAAGTAATTTGGACAGAGTATTCTTCTGTATAAACTAGCATTCTCATCTTTTCTTTTAAGATTACCCCCCAAAATAAGTTTATTTTTAGTGCAAATCTGTAGTCACTTGTGATTTGATTACCTTTGTGCTTTTGTTAATCTATATGATGCATAAGACTCTCCCAAACTAACAGATTGCCAATGACAGAATGTTATATTCCCGCCAAGGTTATGGGAGACACATTTTCAGGAACTCTACAAGGTGGGATGGTGGGAGAGGCCAAATTACTCAAAACATAGCAAACCTCCCAAAGTGGGGCCCTGTAATAAGGACATAGATCGAGAGCCTTGTAAAGAGGTAAAGGACCCCTGACCATTAAGTCCAGTCATGAATGACTCTGAGGTTGCGGCACTCATATCGCTTTACTGGCCGAGGGAGCTGACGTTTGTCCACAGACAGTTTTTCCAAGTCAAGTGGCTAGCATGACTAAGCCACTTCTGGCGAAACCAGAGCAGCACATGGAAACGCCGTTTACCTTCCCGCCGGAGCGGTACCTATTTATCTACTTGCACTTTGATGTGCTTTCGAACTGCTAGGTTGGCAGAAGCTGGGACCGAGCAACGGGAGCTCACCCCATAGCGGGGATTTGAACCGCCAACCTTCCGATCAGCAAGCCCAAGGCTCAGTGGTTTAGACCACAGCGCCACCCAAGAGCCTGGTAGCTCAACTGAAACAGGGGAAAGCACAGGTAATTAAAAACAACCTGGATTTCTGGGCCCCTAGCCTAGCCTCACTTTTCACATGTATTGATCCTTATCAATGTATTCCCAAAGACTGGGGACTTTCAGTCATTGTCCCAATATACAAAAAAGGCAAGAAAGAGGATCCCGCAAACTGTAGACCAATCAATCTCCTTAACACAGTAAGTAAACTGTATGTGAGACATCTGCAACAGAAATTCCAAGATTGGCTGGAACTAGAAAGTGTATTTGCAGAGAAGCCCGCTCAACTATCGACTAATGTTTTGTTCTTCAATGCCTAATAGAAAAGTACTCCTCTAGTAGCACTGTCTCAGTCTATGTGGCCTTAATTGACTTCAGAGCAGCCTTGGACTCTATATCCAGAATTAAGCTATGGGAGACCTCCATACTAGACAGACGCCTGCTATACTTAATACGCACACTACATGAAGAGACCTCGTTAAAAATACGATGTAACTCTCAGGGCCATCTATCTAATGCAATTGAAACCAAGAAAGGTATCAAGCTAGGGTGCATATTGGCCCCATTTTTATTCAATCTCTATATAAATGATATGGTACCCCTCTACCTCAATATGAACTTCAACCCTCCGAAACCAGCAGGAAAGCATATCCCTGTGCTGCTTTACGCAGATGACACAGCAAACCTCTCCAGAATTCCTTTAGGCCTTAAAAGAAGCATGTAAACACTGGCAGCGTACTGCAAGGAGAGCAGACTTGAACTACATTATCAGAAAACCAAAAACATGGTTTGCAAAAGGCCCAAACCTTGCCCATGGTACATTGGTGGCCTTGCTCCCTTAACTATTAAGAACTGTTTCCAAATGACACGGAAATGTTTAGTGATAAACATACCGTATTTTTCGCCCCATAGGGCGCACCAGCCCATAAGGCGCACCTAGTTTTTTTTTGGGGGGGGGAATAAAGAAAAAAAATTATTCCCCCCCCCAAGGTGCGAGGCTGGGGCGGGGAAAGCCCGAGCTTCCCCCGACCCCAGCCCCCAGAACAGGCTGCTCTCCGCAAGTCGGGGGAGCCCTCCCGCGGCTTGCGCAGAGCTACCCGAAGCCCCGGCACGACTGCTGAGCGTGCCGGGGCTTCGGGATAAGAGGCAGCGCTGCGCAAGCCGGGGGAAGCCATCCCATGGCTTGCGCAGAGCTACCCGAAGCCCCGGCGCGACTGCTCAGCGCGCCAGGGCGTCGGGATAAGAGGCAGCGCTGTGCAAGCCGGGGGAGCCATCCCGCGGCTTGCGCAGAGCTACCCGAAGCCCCGCCGCAACCGCTCAGTGTGCCGGGGCTTCGGGATGCAAGCAGCTCTGCGCAAGCCGGGGGAGCCCGGGGGAACTCCTGCGGGCTCCCACGGCTTGCGGATAGCTTCCTGAAGCCTGGAGAGGGGTCAGTGCACACCGACCCGTCTCGCTCTCCAGGCTTCAGCAAAAGCCTGCATTTGCCCCATAGGACGCACACACATTTCCCCTTCATTTTTGGAGGGGAAAAAGTGCGTCCTATAGGGCGAAAAATACGGTAATAACTCTAGGCTTCACCCTGCAAATCCTACCTGACATGGGGTATTGTGTTAGGAATTTTATGGTCTTAGATATATGGTAATGTTCATAACCGCACATACATAGATCAACACAGGAAGGCCAACCTGGAACCATTTTGATTCCTAAACTGAGCAAATGTTTTCTCTGCGAGGTCAAACTGGAAAAGCCTCCCCATTGTCTTTTCCTTCACAAATCCTGTCTTAAGAGTATGTCTTTGTTTGAATAGGGTGTGAGCCTGTGACATGGCCAGGAACTATTTATCACTACAGAAGAATGGCCAGGCTACCAAGGAAATCCAATCAAGTAACCTGCCAGACAGGAGATAAACAAGGACAAGAGAAAAACAACATTTAAATTTCTGTGATGTAGGTGGGATGTATCTGAGGGGTGGTCTTAGGTTACACCCCTTCTGTGATGTATGCATAATGTTTCTGGGGGTGGTCTTGATCTAGAGGATGGGAATTTCAAAAGTCTTTATAAGCCCTTGCACAGCATTTTTGTGGGTTCTCCTTTCCTCCGAGTGAGGGGAGCACCCTGTTGCAACAGATCAATAAAGATCAAGCTTACTAGCTGCTTTGCTTCTCAATATTCTCTGGTTGGCCTCTGTTACTTTCTCCTACCAATAGGGAACCTATATAAGGACTCTATATGGGCTCTTGGATACCCCATAAGGGAAAAGGGCATATTTTTATTTACAACAGTATGAACAAGCAAAAAACAAACACACCATCAAACAGCACCTGGAAGATACCAAATGCCAAGCAGATCTAGCCAAGTACCCGAAATTTTTAATCAGTGAAACCAGAAGACACCTCCCAGATGCCATATATAACCAACCTTAAAATTCCAAAACAGTGAAGGGCTTTCACTCTGGTCCACTGCCAGGCCCTCCCTTCAGCCATTCAGGAAGGCTGCTTTAGGAAGACATTGTACAAGGAGAGAAAATGCCCATGTGGCTCTGGGCAACTAGAAACAACAGAATATGTCTTTTTTCACTGCCAATACTTATACAGATATAGGTTCATCTTGCCTGTACTATATAAATTCCCAGGTCGCACAGAACAACTTTATACCTCCCTGCTACTTCAAGATGAAAACCCAGATGTGACATACTCAGTTGCTAGATTCTGCGCTGTCATGATGGCAGTTCAGTTTGCACCACAAATGAGGCCGAAAATGCAAGACCTGTGGCTCCTTCACGCTCCCTCCCTTATAGTCACTTTTACCTATTTGTCCCTGTTTCTGTCTTTTTAAGTATGTTTGATACAATCACCTTTTAATTACTAGTTTTTATTCCTTACCTGTTTTAAGTCTTATGTGCTCATTTTATCCGTATGTTTTATCTTACACTGCTCTGTGACCGAAATAAAGTTTGATTCTCATATGATGCAAGTACAAATTCTTTTTATTACCTCAGAAGTATTAGTGAAAGTAAGCTGCTGTAGTATTAAGCCAATTAATTTTCGTATCTAAATTTTTTGGAAGCAGGGTGAATAGTCATTATAGTTCATTAATACTTATTCTGAGTCAAATCTTTGTGAATTCAAGCAACTTAATCTACAGAAATGGGATTACTTTGGAATGCGTTCTGCAGAAGAGAAAATTAAATTCAGTGGGAGTCAGGAGTCCTGTTTTTTTTTTAAATAGCCATATAAACAAGAGCACATGTTTAAAACCTCTTCAAACCTGCTTCTATTTAAAAGATACTGTAACAGAAAGTATATTTTCAGTTCTTGTGAAGGAGCAAAATGGTATGGTAAAGAGAATCACAGGATAATTTAGAAAATCTAATTAGTGTAGCAAGGCAGGGCAGGAAAGATGAGACATACGTTTCAAAAAGGCTTTGACATTTTTGTTGATCTTCCTGCTTGTTGTTGGCTCTAACTCGCCAAGCTGTTTTTTCTCCCTGTAAAGGAAGTAGCGGTTTTCTGATTTGATAGTAGAAGATAAGCAATCCCTGTTCTTTCTTCAAAGCTATGTTTGTACAGTAAATCTCAACGAACTTCATTGGGGCTATGAATATTATTCTGAATCTCTTTTTAAAAACTTCAAAACTCGCATCTCCTTCAGTATGGTGATAAAGTGGCAAGTGAAAGTTCTCCTTTTCATTTTAAGTTGATTTGGTGTTAAAATCCGAAGAAAAACATAGAATCTTAGAATTGTAGAATTGGAAGGGATCATGAGGGTCATCTAGCCCAACCCCCTGCAATGCAGGAATCTTTTTGCCCAACTCTGGACTCGGTGCCAAGGGCCTTCTGGTGGTTCCCTTGCTGCGAGAAGCCAAGTTACAGGGAACCAGGCAGAGGGCCTTCTCGGTAGTGGCACCTGCCCTGTGGAACGCCCTCCCATCAGATGTCAAAGAGAAAAACAACTACCAGACTTTTAGAAGACATCTGAAGGCAGCCCTGTTTAGGGAAGCTTTTAATGTTTAATAGACTATTGTATTTTAATATTCTGTTAGAAGCTACCCAGAGTGGCTGAGGAAACCCAGCCAGATGGGCGGGGTATACATAATTATTTATTTATTTATTTATTTATTTATTTATTTATTTATTTATTTATTTATTTATTTAGCTAGCTAGCTAGATAGATAGATAGATAGATAGCTCTGGTTTGCTTAAATAGCCAACAATGGGCTGTGAAGCTGGCTTGTTTCAACAACACATAGTTAAGGTTAACCATGGTTCTTGGTTCAGGTGAAACAGTAAACTGTAGTTAATCAAAAACAGAAAGTTTCAGTTCACCTTTGTAGTCTTGCCAGGAAAGCATATGACTCCCAAGTCTCACTGGGGTTCCTTGTAAACTGCATGTTTAGTCTTGAATCTGAATTCAGACAATGAATCTGCCTGAAAGAGAAGCTTAATTCTCAGAAATGGCAGATGAGAAAGAAAACCTGTATTAGGCTGTACCACATCGGACTGCAGTTTAGGGTTTACATGATTGAATGTTCCAGAATAAAAATAAAATCTATGGTATAGAAGCATGGGCAAGTCAGGGAGAAGGCTTGACTGAAACCTAGGAGAAGTAGTCACCGATGACTGACTTTAATTAATCTGGTAGTATAGCTGTAATATTAGAATAGGCAGAAACAACACCAGTGCAATTGTATTTTATTTTTATGTAAAGCCATGCAGTTTGGAAGATAAAAATAGTACTGTGTTCATTATTCTGTGTGCCAGAGTGGGTGGATGTGTGTATTTTTCAGTTTATTCTGACCTGCATTATCCTGAATGTTCGTGCCAGTGTATCTGGCAGCAGAGTAGGAACATGTTTTATGATGTTCCGGATTGGCACTTCGTAAGTGCCTCTTCTGCCGGCAAAGGAAATCTCAGCCATCCTCCTCAAATTACATTTCCCTACAACGCTTGCCGAGGAATAGCTAGGGTGCTTCTGACCCGGTTGCTGATGTTTCAAGGGAATGGTTGGCATGAGTAAGTGGATGGTGAAGAGGATTTCGGGTGCTGTGTCAGTCACATACTGTATATCATACATAGGGTTAAAACCAAACTTTGAATCAGGAAATACTGGGTTCAAATTTCTTCTTGTACAATCTCACTGGGTGGCTTTAGGCAATTATGGTGGGATAATGCTGTCGTCCGCTGCAAGGCTTACTGTCATTCCGTGGGACACTTCATACTCACTAAAGCAGTATATGAATGTTTGTTGGTATTGGATTTGCGTCTTGACCATTCCTATAGTATAAAGAGATGACCTAAAGCCTCTTCCTGTTTAGGTAGAGATCTTTAATTTGTGCAGTGAATAATGATATATGGATAGAGACAAATGTGGAACAAAGATGGTTGTTCTAATTTTACTCAAAGCTTGTGGCCAGGAGTTCATGTAAAGACTAGGGCATTTTTTTTCCAGCTGGAGCTCAGCTCAGCTTCTCTTAGGTGGGTGCCATTGCCATTCTAAGAGAACAAGGGAGAAGTTCATGGTGAGCACCTCTTTTTCTAGAAAAGTAACACTTGGTAAAGACTCAACCATTAGGAGAATGAGGTTGTGTAACCTCCTACTTAAAGTGGGGTGAGACAAGAACTTCACTCCAAGTAGGGCAAGTTCAAAGTGAGCTTTGTAATACCACCGTGCGATTTTGCTGGCTAAATAAATAAATAAGAATTCCTTTTAGACCCTGAGTACAAAGTGGGCAGGATGAGACTCTGAAGGCAGTTCTATTTCCCACAAGTAAGTTAATTGCCATGGTTCTGCTCTTGATTTTCAAGGTGAGCTAGTGAAGGAGGCAGCTGTTTCTCAGTCCTCCACGTCATTTTGGTTTCTGGGCTTGAATTCCATTAACTGACAAAAGATGTAGAACTTAGCTGCTGACTTCCTCTCTCTCTCTCTCTCTCTATATATATATATACATATATATACACACATACATACATACATATATATATATGGCGCTCCTTATCTTCAGTATTTGTACCCATAGATTCTAGATTCAGGTAGGTAGCCGTGTTGGTCTGATGCAGTTTAAATCAATGAAAAAATACAGTATCTGAAGATGTGTGCATGCACACGAAAGCTTATATCCAGAACAAACTTAGCTGGTCTATAAGGTGCTACTGAACAATTTTTTGATTTATTGATTTATTTGTACCCATAGAATGAGTGCTGTACAGCAGCTGTGAACATGACATGGAAGCTCTTGTTTTGGGGACTTAAACAGTCTTGCAGACAGAATTGCATTAAAAATCTCAACCCAGCACACTCTAATAAACCTCTTTGATCAACGCCAAACCAGTCTTGTCTTTTAGACACCCTCTTCCTTCTGCTACCTCCCTCCAATGGTCAATTCAGTTTATGGTATTTCGTTGATGCAAGTGCTCTGAAGGTTTCATTATTTTGTAGAGTTCCCAGCAGCTGCATGGACACGTCATGTCAAAGTAGTTTAGCTTCCCTATATGCCCTCTCTATATTTCAGGATTTTCTATTAATTGAATCTGCAACTGCCAAGTATCAAAATCAACCTCACCTGCAGGTTCGGGTAGATCTCTCCAAAAACATTTCAATCAGTAAGAAGCATAGTTGTTGTTAGCTTGTTCATGACATGTTCCACAGCCATTTTTGGGTACTGTTTTGGGTACTGGCACAGATATAGTGGTTGAAGGAAGAAAATATTCTTTATTGGCAGGATTGGACATTGACATACTGTCTAAATGGGCCCACATGTTTGTTTGTTCATTTTTTTGTCCGTTTAAAAAAAACTTTTTATTAAATATTTTCTTTGTTCACAAAAGTACGTGCATTACCTCTTTTCTTAGGTTGTAATTTTCCCCCCATATATCAGTTACATATGATGTGAGACATTGGTGTTGTATACAGAATAAGGTTGGGGGAAGAAGAAAAGGGGGGGAGTGGTTAACTTATATTTTTATATTTAGTGTGTATTGGGGTTTTTATGTCAGCGTCATTTGGGTAGGTTCTCTTTCTGTTTGTTTATTATATTTCCTTGGTAGTAAGAGAGGTTGGGTGGGGGGCCCAGGCATGGTTCGTTGACTTTAGTTGGCTGCAGTGAGATTTGTTTGCGTGGCAGGCAGAATTGTTGGGTCAGGTTAATCAGATTGTTTCGCATACTGTCAGTGGGTTTTTGTTGTTGTCTTGTTGGGCTGTGTATGTGATAAAAGGGAGCCATATTGGGGCGAAAGCATCCTCTTCTATTTGATGGCGCCCACATGTTGTTTAAGGAATATTCCAATTTCATGTCAGGCACGTTTGACAAAAGCTGTTCACAAAATTCAGCTTATTATTTATTGTATAATTTTAATTTCTACAAATGAACAAAATTAATACGGTTGCCCAGAAATTTGCTGCAAACCCCAAAGTTAGCGAGTTCAGCCTGGAATAGATACCCTGATGCCATCTAGTTTCCACAAATGTGCAATAATAGATAAAGATGTAATTAATAAACTGGCACAGGTTGGGAGTTTTTCACATTTAAAAAATGCTCGGTTGAGCATGAGACTCTTAATTTCAAGGTTGTCGGTTTGAGCCCCACATTGGGCAAACATTCCTGCATCGCAGGGGGTTGAACTAGATGACTCTCGTGGTCCCTTCCAGCTCTACAGTTCTATGATTCTGTGTTATGTGCCAGGGAGGAAACACAAAACCAAACCCCACAATATATAAACAGTAAATAATTGCTTTAGGCTGTGGTTAAAAACTTAAAAGGGTCCCCCCCCATATGTTGTGCAACTCATTCAGTACTTGTCGGTTCCTTATTAGCTTTGCTTCATCAAGTAGGATGGTGTCCCTGAGGAGCAGACTGAACAATGTGGGAAAGCAGTAATCAGAATACCTCACATTAAAAACAACAACTAATTGACAACCTTATTCAGCTGCTTTGAAGATCGGGGATATGCACCCTTGTAAATCAGCCACTTAATATTAGTAGCTTCCACACTTTTTTTACTAGCCTGCTGGATGCGGCAGAGGAGGAACAGAGAGTTGCTGTGTGCAGAGGAAGCAGCTCCCCTTCTTTAGCAAACTGTCTTTGCTGGGCACTAAGGAGGGATGGAGTATGCAGTAGAATTCTATGTGTTGTGACTACCAGGCTAGTGGTAAAATACAGGGGTGGGGAAGTGGCACCGGAGGAGGATATGAACAGTTTCCCCCATTCCAGATGCCTGGTTGAAATTTCCCCACTGAGCTAGGGACAACTTCTGGGGCTATTTCTGTTGGGCTTTTTAAACACCCCCAGTCCTACTACCACCTGCTCCTTCTTCAAAGCACCTGCCTGCTAACAAACCTTAAGGATGGGATCTCAATCATGGATTTCTGACATCCTGTGTAGTTTGACCTGATGATGGTGTAAGCCAATTGAAAGGTTTGCAGTTGCATATCAAAACATTGATTTGACCCATTGCAGCTCTGCAGGAGCTAATGTGCATAATTAAAGTTGGCATTATTTACTCCTCTTACCCCCAGGTTAGGCTTTGGGAAGTTCTTCAGAGTGGGGAGTGAAAGGCAGTCTTGTAATGTGAGTGTTTCGCTTCCTAAAAATGATAAAATGTAGGAATTTTGCACTTCCTACTATAATAATTCAAATAATTACAGATAATGTAATTCAAAGGCTTTCCCCTCTTCTTTTGTAGAAAATGTACCAGAGGATCTTCGAGAACCATTTTATACGGATCAGTATGACCAGGAACATATTAAACCTCCTGTTGTTAAATCGCTGCTATCTGCTGAATTCTACTGTCGTGCTGGGAGTCTTATTCTCAAGAGTGATGCTGCCAAACCGCTCCTGGGCCATGATGCAGTTATCCAAGCCTTGGCACAAAAAGGCCTCTATGTCACTGACCAAGAGAAGCTAGTAACGGAGAGAGACTTGCACAAGAAACCCATTCAGATGGTGAGTTCTGGCATTAGAGTTTTGGCATTAGTGGTATACCTGGCTGTTAGCAGCATTTCTGTTTGGGTTTGAAGTTTGTAAAGAATTAGCTTTTAAAAACGTTCCATAAATTGAAGTCACATCTTACTTTACAGTAAATAGATATGATAGACCTATTTCTTCAGTGTTTCTCTCACTTGTTCACAATATTCAGATTCTGGAATTCTGGAAATTCAGAAAGTTGTTTTTTGGGTACCAGGGCAGACAACATGGTACCCCCCCAGATGGTGCTGGTCTGCAGCTCCCATCATTCCTGAATATTGGCTGTACCAACTGGTGCTGATGGGCGTTGTCGTTCACAACATCTGCAGGGCCCCATATTGGCTCTGGATAGTAAGAACATTTGACTTTTATATTCCATTCTACCCACCTAAGTTATGCTTGGAACATACACATTGAAATCAGTAGACATAAGTTCATCATTACTAACTGTGGGTCTGCTCAGAGTTTGACTTACTTGAATACAACCCATTGTCTTTTATTTGAATAAAAGTATACTTTGCCGAGTTATATAGAGTCTTAGATTTAGATTAAAAATCAAAAGCATGTGAATTATATTTTTTTTAACATAGTATGTAGCATAATTTACTAGGGCATCAGTTCAGAAGGCCAGAAAGCAGCAAAACATAGAATCTAGGGTGCACTCTGTTTCCATAGGACAGGGGTAGCCAGTGTGATGTCATTCAGATGTCATGGACTACAACGTCTGTCATCGTCGGCCTGCATAGTCAGGGATGATGGGTTTTGTAGTCCATAACATCTGGAGAGTATCCTACCGTAGGATAACATCTACACCCAGCAAGCCTGGCACAGAACCCAGACTGAACAGAGTTCATTGCCAGAATTCTTTGTAACACATAACAGTTTTGTCGCCAACGTGCAGAAGTTGCTTGGCAAGATGAATCACTGTGGAAAGCGTTCCCCAAGGGTGTGAAGTCTCGGAAAAACACTGGCTTGAAGTAATAAAAGGAAATATTTATGACTAATAAAAAACAATTCACAGTTTAAAATGGAAGACTGGAATAAAACCACAACCACAAATTTATATTTATTTTTATTACGAATGTACAGAACTGCAAGTATAAACATAAAAGCACACGCATGTGTTCAGTGGGTCATACATATACTAATACATAAAGCATAGTCAGCCATTCAGGCAGTAAAATGACCATTCACAAATTTCACTTCCAAGGGTTTAATCCAATTGAATTCTTCCAAAATGTGGGTGGTCTGTGAGAAAGGGGAGCAAATTGCAGAAACTTGAGAATAGAAGGAACCATACAACTTAGAAAGCTTGTTTCCCACTACCTATTTATACTTTCCTAGTTTTAAGATACTTGGCAATATGAATGAAACGCTTTCCCTGTAAATCCTATAGTATTCCCTACTGCCACCCTCATTGCACAATTAAGGCAGCCTCTTTAAGATACATTTGAAATACTTTATGAAACCCTGTATTCCCATACCTACAGCACAACTTCTAACAGTATACACCTGTAAAACATGTTCTTATTAAGTGATCCACAAGTTAGTATAAACCTTTGGAACTTGTCTTTGGTTTTATGGAGAATTTGTAAACGTTCTTACTAAGTGATGCATCTACTGTACTGCCATTCTCTTCTGTCTTTGTGTGGTCAGGTTATAAGTGAAAGTTGATGAATTGCTTCCAGGTTGTTGTCCTGTGGATTCATTGAAGTAGCTGTTGACTGAATTATCCCTGTACTTGACACATATGCCTACTAATTCCATTCTAAGCCCAGTGATCTGGGCTATTTTAATTAATTAAAATAATTATTTACTGAGTTTTATTAATAATTATTATTTTGTATCATACATCAAGAGGTTGAATGTATCCTGGAATGTCCATTCTTCTGCTGCATACATTATGGATTCCATGGTGCGCCTGCTTTGGTTTTGATGAACTTGACTGGCATTCTCCTGTGTCCGATGGGGTTTCTTGTAGGGTGGAGGAAAATCAGCGTGAGTTGTAGGCTTCCTTTGGTGTGTCTGAAGCAAAACAAGGAGTGCTGGATACTTAGGTTATGGGAAGTGCCTGAAGCTTGTTTCCCGACTAACCTCTTTCCCTCAAGTGAGAACAAGAGTAAAATAACAAGGCAGGAATTCAAAGCAGACAGAAAAGGAGGTCTGGGGGTGGAGAAAACTTTGCATGAATGACATCCATTTCATATGTCATCTTGACACTAGTGTGTACTCGTGACCTTTTGGCTTTTTCTGTGCTAATCATGATGTTTGGACAACTGCTACCAACACTTTGCACGTGGGAATTTTTGCCTCTTTGTTCAGATCCTTTAATTCAAGAACCTGTTGACAGCAGCAGGCTGCAAGCTGTTATCAGGCCTGTGTGTTCCACAAAATTAGGCACAGAACCTGAAATGCCAGAGTAAATCAAGCAAATTAAATGTTGTTTCCATGTATTCATTCACCGAGTATAATGCTGGTGCTTGGATGCAAGTTGTCAGAATACTTTTGTAGTTGTTGTTAAGATTGTTAGAGGAACAGGAAATAATTTCAGGAAAGGAGCAACAGTCTTGGTATGCCTTCCCCAACTTGGTGCCCTCTAGATGTTTTGGAGCACAACTCTTATCAGCCTTAACAGCATCAGTTATCAGGAATGATGAGTGTTGTCCAAAACATCTGGAAGGCACCAGGTTGGGGAAGCCAGAACCTCACAGTGGACTTAGGTGGCCAGTAAAGACAGGCAATACTAGATTCTTAAAGTGGATGGAAAAATTATTTTTCTTGAAAGAGCGGGATTTCCTTTCCCCCATTCCTAATATTGGAAGTGTTGCTGAAATGGTATGGACTTCTAGTGTTTTGTTTTGTTTTAGCTTTGGTATCTATGCATCAGTAAAGCAGTGTGTGAGGTGGAGAAAGAGATCCACATTAAATGCTTAAGGGCTACTATATTTACCAACCAGGATGAAGCATTGCTTTTTTTAGTTGTACACTAATTTTTTTCTAATCTGGATTTTGCTAATCTATTCTGTGCACAGAAACTTGGCAGCTGCTCTCTGTGTCTCAAGCAAGGTTTATGTCATAATGGTTAAGTGCTCTTCTGAGGTTTTAAACAGCTTTGGCTTGGGAAGAGAGAGGTCAGAAACATGGGACTTACTCCCCACTGTCCTAGCTTGCTATCAATACTGCAAATTTAACTCGTGCAGATACCAGGGATTGAGCCGCTTTCACTATCCTTGTCCCCTGAAAATACCCGGGAGGAAATTCCATTAAGTTGGGCATAGCCACTGAGATGCCCTGTCTTGTGTTACTGCTCCCCTAGGACTTTCTACAAATGGAACAAAAAGCAGGCATCGTTCCCTGCTGATTTAATGCACAGTTTACAGTGTTTCTCAACCTGTGGGTCCCCAGATGTTGTTGGACTACAACTCCCATCATGCCTAGCCAGCATGACCAGTGGTCAGGGATGATGGGAGTTGTAGTCCAAGAACATCTGGGGACCCACAGCTTGAGAACCACTGAAGGAGGCACTGCTTAAACACTTAGAGCTAATGTGGTGTTGCGGTTAGTGTTTGACTGGGACCTGGAGACCAATGTTCAAATTGCTGGTTGGCCATGAAGCTCACTGGGTTAGGCTGTCAGGCAAGGACTGGCCGAGCAACCTTGAGCCAGTCACTACTTCTCAGCCTAGCCTACCTCACAGGGTTGTTGTCAGGATAAAATGGGGAGGGGGAGCACTATGTACGCCGCCTCAAGTTCCTTCAAGGAACGGTGCGATAATAATGTAATTAATAGTAAAGTACTTGGATCCTAGGTCATTAGGGCTTTACATGCTAACAGCAAAACCTTGATTCAATTCAACTAGTCTCTCTGCATGTGCTCTTTTTTCACTGGATGAAGAAAGAGTATTGTATTATCAGACAAATCTTGTTTACATTTTGTTTTGGGGATCAGCGCCTTTTAAAAAAAAATTAAGCCTATCTGAGGTGTACAATAAAGCACTTCATAGTACCTATCTTGGAAATGGCTAGCAGTTAATGCTTTTATTAACTGGGATCAATTAATAAGTCAATGAATAAAAAAGCCTTCTTATATAGCTATTCTTTAGCTCTGTGTCTTTCACTTAACCTTGTTGTGTGTCTGCTTGCAATTATGGGTAGCAGGAGGTGGTGGCTGTAAAAATGGTTAATTATTATTCAGCGCTAGGCAGCCTGTATTATTCTCTAATCAGAAAGAGTGCATCCTCGTGCTGGGGACTAGACCAAAACACAAATGCAGATCCTTTCCCTGAACCTTTTTCAATGCATTTTAATCAGTTCTATTTTTAAAGCAGATGTATATATTTTTTGGGTGTCCCATCTATTACAATGTATATAAAACC
Source organism: Podarcis filfolensis (assembly GCF_964270895.1). Taxonomy (NCBI): domain Eukaryota; kingdom Metazoa; phylum Chordata; class Lepidosauria; order Squamata; family Lacertidae; genus Podarcis; species Podarcis filfolensis. The sequence continues at coordinate 20,452,059 of NC_139609.1, forward strand.
TTAAATTTGTGAAACGTATTCTACCAGATTAAATTATTCATTCCTTCAGCCTGTTCAGCAGTAGGATCCCTTTATCTCAAACTGAGTTTAGTACAATCATATTGAGGAAATGATCAGACAGTGTGCACTAATACACTGCTCATTCATAATAAGCCATTTACACATATTCAGTGTAGTAAGAAATTACCATTATTGATGAATGTGCAGTTTAAACTTTGGTAAAATACCATGCTATAATACTGTTGTGGCATTCGACTCTTAATTTGTCTTTAGGTAAGCATTCACATTTTCTATAGAACTGGTGTGAACTGGTAGTGTATCCTGAAATACAGGATTGTTATTATTTTAATTGGGAGGAGGCATGCTGAGGTTAGACGCTCACTAGGTGGCCTTTGAGCAAATCGTTTATCTTTGCCAACATATTTTAGAGCAGGGTTTCCCAAACTTGGGTCCCCAGCTGTTTTTGGACTACAATTCCCATCATCCCTGACCACCAGTCAGGGATCATGGGAGTTGTAGTCCAAAACCAACAGGAGACCCAGGTTTGGGAAACACTCCTTTAAAGCAATCTTATGAAGGTACTGGGTGATATCCAGCAAAGTCATACAATTAGACCCATGAGATCACTGGACGAAAAAGTAAGTATAGGAGTGTGCTTTCACGTGGCATAGCCATATGCGAACTAAGGTTACACATGGAAAGCTGCTTACTGGGCTGGCTTCTTTCTAACCTTTTAAAAGGTTGACAATGGTGTTTCTGGGTGGTAGTTTCAGTTTCCACCGGTTAGTAAATGGCTAACTGCATGCCGCTGATTATAAAGAGATATTAATGTAAATGCTTACATTAGAGATGTGACTGATCCAGATTCCCACACCTGCAGAAGTTGCCCATATTCATGGGAAAGAATAGAATATGTGTCCTTCTAAACAGCAAGGAAACGTACGAGTGAAAACTTGACCCTACACATATAGTTCCATCACCAAGAGGTGATTCGGAACCCCACTTCTTTTCAGAGACAGAAATGTATGGAATGCATGAGTGTTGTTCATTGTGTATGCCACATATTTTCTCCTGGAAGAAGAGGAATGGCTCTAGAAAGAAGCAGTTGCACTGACTGTTGCACAGAGTGCATGCTGTACTCTCTAAGTGCGTTGGTACTCAACGCTCATTTTTCAGCATGATGGGTGTTGCATCTTTATGGATACTATCTTCCACATCAAGAGAGGAACACCTGCTGTCTGTTTTCTGGAAGGTGCCTTGCACATTCTTGAAGCTTCCTTTTTGTTTGGGCAAGCCTATCCACACACACACATGCACACACACACACGCACACACACACACGAGAGAGAGAGAGAGAGAGAGAGAGAGAGAGAGAGAGAGACATAGACACATAGACAGAGAGATTTTAATTATATTTTAAATGCTTTAGTTACTTGTTGCTAACTGATTTTTATTGATAATCCTACTAGTTCTTGTAAAGTGCTTAGAGGTCTTATTACAACCAAGCAGTATATATAATTTCTTAAATAAATAAGGAGGAATAGTCAGAGCCAGGCCTGGCATCACCATGCAGCATCCTAAAGAAGCTGGCAGGGTCCTCTGCCAGTGGCCCAGCCTTGACCTCCTTTATGTCCCCTCTGTCCACCAGCGCTCAGTGCCAGGCAGGCGGGTGCTGCCATTTGCAAAACCTGGTGAGTACTGCCACTGTGCAACCCTGCAGGGAAGAACCCTCCGATATAGCTGTAGACTCAGTACAGTGGTACCTTGGTTTACAACCATAATCCGTTCCAGAGGTCCGTTCATAAACAAAAACAGGTTGTAACCCAAGGTGCGCTTTCGCCAATGGGGCCTCCAAAAACATTTTGTTCATAATCCAAAAAAATGGATTGTAATCCAAAAAAAGTTTGCAAACCGGGACACGCACTTCCAGGTTTGACGTGTTTGTAACCCAAAATGTATGCAAACCAGACTGTTCGCAAACCAAGGTACCACTGTACTGGGAGCTGACTCAAACCTGAGGTTAGACACTGTCTGTCTAATTCAGTACAGTCAAACCTCTACTTACCACTGCCTCTTCTTACGGTCATTCCAAGTCGCAACTGCAGCAAACCTGGAAGTAACCAGCAGATTGGTCACCGTTCACGCATGCGCAGAAGTGGCAATTGCCGTTCGCACATGTGCAGAAGCGGGCAATCGCTGTTTGCACATGCGCAGAAGCGGGAATTGCTGCCTGCCTCTGCGCACAACAGCGCCTCTCCCAGCGACCCGTTTCGACCTCCGGACAGACCTCCGGAACAGATTATGGTCGCAAATAGAGGTTCTACTGTATTGTCTATTCTGATTAGGCGTGACTTTCCAGGTTCTCAGGCACAAAGGGCTCTTGCTACTCCAGGTCAACAGGAGATGCATGGGGGTGACCTTGGGACCTTGTGCACACAAAATGTGTGCTGTGTCACAGACCTATGGCCCTATCCCTGTTTCCGAGCTATTTCTGAGATTATAAACAAATTTGATACCTCTTTTGGATATTAATGTTGGCGTTATTCTTACTACTTCAGATTTTCACACGTTCCCTAAAAAGTGTGGCTCAGTTCAGACGTAGCATAAAACTGTTGCTTTGACGTTGCAAGAATGAGCATGGGGCTCATGTTCTCGCTATGTCACCTTGCACATTCACTTTTGCAGCAAACCATAGTTTGCTGTTGCATTGGAACCGAGAAAGCTATAATTTGCTGCAGAAGAGGAATTGCAAGATAGACTATGGGGAGAAAGGAGTGCAGGGAATTAGAGGCTTATTTGTGTAACACTAAAATCATGATGGTATTACAGTTAACGAGAGAACCAGAATCTTGTTGCTGCTTTAGGACTGTGAAGACCGTATTCCTTCTGAGACTTGTAAACAGTTACTACAAGAGTGGTGTGTGTGGTTTTTAAAGGAATAAGGCCACCATATGTAGCAATTCCAACTGGAAGGATTGACTTTTAGGAACTAATAAATCTGGTAGCTTCTGTGTGCACTGCCACAATAAAGGTTGAAGTGGTACTCATGCTGCTCCGTAGGTATTCAGCACCTGTACACCAGCAAATGTACAAAGCATGGGTTACCAACCTTTTATTATTATTTTACAGCATCTGAATCATACATAGCCTTGGCATTACTTAGATTTTTTTCCCCTGCACTAGCTAAAAGGCCCAAATGTCATATGCTTTTCCCTGTTATCTTGTTAGTGAGGCCTAAGGCGAGGCAAAAATCTGCTAAATCTGTTTTGAGTAATCCAGGTTAAGAGTATGCATTAGGAAGAATTATTACGCTATACTGGATGCTACCTACAGATTGCCTCTCATTTCTCGGAGGGGCAATTAGCTTTGTTGTTAATGTGAGAATGGTTGGAAGAAGGGGGAAGCTTTATTATAATGCAATTAGCACTGAGAACTATCCTTTGTCTAGAGATTACAAAGTTGATGTGGCATTTTTAGCAGAATATAGGCATAAAATGGCAAACCTGTGTGAGAGCAGTATTACTCTGTCTTCCAGTATTCCTTTTTCTAGGACAATTTGCTGAGCTTATTAAATTGATTTGATTCTATTTATCTGCCGCTATGCTTTGCACAGCATTATATGGCCATATATCTTGCCTTGTGTAAATATACCGTATGTTTCGCTCTATAACACGCACCCGACCATAACACGCACATAGTTTTTAGAGGAGGAAAACAAGAAAAAAAATATTCTAAACAGTGGCTGTATGATTTTTGTGGTTCATGCTGTGGCCACAGACATGTGATCAGACGGTGAGTTTGGGGTAGCCCAATGCAAAAATCCTGAGGATTCATGTGGATCCATGCTTTGTAACTATGTTTTTGCACCACTGCGGCCCCAGGCAACAGTGGGTGCGTGATATTTTTGGTGCAAGCTGTAGCCATGGACATAATATGTGATCTGATGGTGAATTTGGGGTGACCCAGTGCAAAAATCCTGAGGATCCATGTGGATCCGTGCTTTGTAACCCCGTTTTAAGTGGGGAGGGAAGGAAAAGCACTCAAGGGACAAGGAGCACGCGTGGGGTGTGTGGAGAAGGATGCTGCTAATAGTGCAGAAGAGGGGTATAAGAGGAGAAGGCTCCTCTCCTCTCCCGCTTTGCTCCTTTAAAGCAAGCAGGCTTTCTGTCCCTCTCTCCTCCCCACTCAGTGGCTCTTCTCCCGCATTGCTGTTTCAAAGTGAGCCACGGAGGAGGGAAGGAAGGGGAATCATGGATCCTCTGCTCACGACTGCAGCAGATCCCCCCGCCATCTGTAGGCATTCGTTCCATAACACGCACAGACATTTCCCCTTACTTTCTAGGAGGAAAAAAGTGAGTGTTATGGAACAAAAAATACGGTATGTACTTGCCCATATCCACTTTTGGGGGTGTTAATTTATTATATCTATTTTTTATATACCACTTTTCTTTGAGGTTGGGTGTTTTTTTTTTAAAGGAAGGACCATATAAAACAGATGTGCCTGCATATGACTATACTCCCTTAATGTTGGTGTTCGATCAAATTGTATGTTACATGGCTGTAGCTGGATCTTGACAAGGTATGGTCAGGGATCAGCATGGAGAGATGAGTGAGATGATAGGTACAGTCCTTTCTCAGGGAAGGAGGAATGGAGCTTTCCTTCACCAGGGCAGAGGTGGGTTTGAAAGGGCCATGTGTGTACCACAGTTCTGTTTGAGAGCTGAAAAAGCACAGAACGTCGTAATGGGTTTAACTCTCTTAAAAATTTCTGTCTCTTGTGGCTGTGAAAATATGCTTGGGAATAAGTCGGCAGGCTCTGCTGAAATGTCAGAAGTCACAAAGGTGGCAGAATAACATTTCCAGTAGTTGGGCTGCATTTCCTGTGCTCTGCAATTGTTCTCTTTTAAGACTGGCAAAATAAAAGAGCATGCCAGTTATCCAATTTGCATAATTACACAGGTTGATTAATTCAGAATTTCTTTGGGATTGAATGCATATAGAATCGTAGCTACCTTTTTTCCAAGTGAGCAGTCAGCACAATCCTAGGTGTAGCTTGTTCTGAAAATAATAATAATAATAATAATAATAATAATAATAATAATAATAGTTGTTGTTATTATTATTATTATTATTATTATTATTATTATTATTATTTAGACCAGAGCTTTCCAAGGCGTGTATCGTGACACGTTTGCCATGCAAACGCTGCCCACGCTCCTTCCGGATCTAGAAAGGGATTATTTGAACCTCCGGTTTGCTAGTAAAACTGAATTACTGTGTCTTGAGATGCTGCATGCCTAAAACGTGTGTCACCAACATAGAAAGCTCTGATTTAGACAATCACACTTAACCACCTATGAAGCTGTGTTTCCCTTTTCTCTTGGCTTCTTCATGGGAATAAGGCAAGTTATATATAGAAAATAAGGCACACTTGCTGCAAAGCTACTGGCAGATATCTGATCCGTCTATGTGGCTCTGATCAATAAAGCTATGCAAGCTGAACTGAGATGAGAACCTACCTCCTAATCAGTTACACTGGAATGAGCAATGTTGTGTTCTTACTGGTGCTACCTCCTTAATATTCCAGTATATTAGCAAGCTCTGTGTCTGATGTTTGGCTTTCTGAACACACACTCAATTGCGTCATGTAGCTTTATTCTAGATTACAAATCAAACTAGAACAGTAGGAAAGACTGCTCTAGTGAATAACTACAAGGGCATCAATATCTCTGATTTTCAGTATCCTGCAGCTACATTCCAACATCCTAAGCTTAAATAAATACCCAGGCTTGTGAATGTTAAAAATCTGACCCTCTGTGTGTCAATCCTTTAGTTATACAGTATGAGTAAAATAGTGAAAAGGTCTCCCATCTCTCTGGGGCCTAATTAATGTAGAGTACTCATTGAACTCTGTATATAAGTGAAACTCCGTTAGCTACAGTTCAGTGCTTACTGTAATTAATATATCGGAAAGTGGTTTGCTGAGGGCACCCACCCAAGAAATTTTGTCTTGGTTTTGTTCACTCCACTCCCATCTCCCCAAACTAGGAAATACATCAGACTTCAGTGCCACCACTTTAAAGCTGCAATTAAAAAAAAATCACTTTAATATTAAATATGTTAGGAAATGGGGAATGTATCTGGACTGAGGCGTCAGATGGGTTTGGGATACTTTTAAAAGTCAGTAAGTTACAGAGAGCAAAGTCAAGCAGTTTGTTTTCCCAGTAGTCAACATTACCCTAATTTTTCAACGAGCTCCACACCAGGACTGGCTGTAGAAATATTTGTTTGTTTTTCCCTGTGTGTTCCATGCAGCACTTGTATGTTAGATCCTTATTGGAGGCCCTGATCCGTTTCCCGCACTGACAGCTGAAGTATTGTAGGTGGGTCAGGGTCTTCTTGGTGATAATCAGAAAAAGCAGGAGGTGGAAGATGTCTAATTTCCATACCAGAAGGGGCAACCAGTGATGCTTTCCCCTTCAATATGTCCCCGTGCTCTGTTGCCTCAAGGGCTATAGCTCAGGCAGTGGAAGAACACCTCTGTTGCAAGCAAGTTTAGTCCTTGGCACATCCAGGACCTTGTTCTTGGTGATGGGAAAGACTTCTGCTGAAAATGCTGGAGAGATTTTTGCAGTTGGGGGTCAACAATCCTGGGGCTAGATGGACCAAGGGTCTGACTCTGTGTAAGGCTGTTTTGGGTGCCCATATGCTTACTTCCAGGTCAACTCATTCTCAGCATCAGAGCTGGGCTAGAAGAAAAATGGTAGCGTGGCAAGGTTCACCTCCCCTTATCCACATTAATTAATTAAATGCACACACCTTTTATATATGAATAGCACAGGCATGAGTTAAGAAACAAATACAGCTCTTGCAGTCCATTTTCATCCTAAGCTTTGTGAAATTCCCCCCCATGACTTGACAGACATAATTACTACAATTAATAATAATAATAATAATAATAATAATTTAATTTCTGTAGTGAAGAGAATGAGCATGCCTCTCTAATCGAGGTTATACTTCTACTTCAAATAGTTCAGCACCCTAGAGAGACAAGGCAAGGTAAATAGAACAGAAACTCTTCCAGAGGACTGTAGCATGTTAATGAGAGTTAATTTTACTGCCCAAAGGAAGCTTTTCCTTCTCCAACTCAGGTGAAGAGTAGGTGAAGGAGCTCAGGAAAGTCGAGAGATCCCTTAAATGCCTTGCCCTTGCCTCGTAATGTTTAGTAGCATTCCCCGAATAAAGCTTCTCTAAAGCAGCATTAACTTCCGGATTCCCAATAAGCCCTTCGTTGTGGCTTTATATCTAATTATCATTTTAAACCACGAGATACTTCAATGTACTGATGTAACAGTGCCGTCTCATCTCCTCCCGCAGTGCTTGAGCTTTTTCCCAGTCACTGGGCCTTTCTGTCTAGCTGTCATTGTTCTGCCAGCTTGTCACAGTCAGTCCCTTATCCACTAGATGAGGAAATGTGCAGGTCAGCTTTCTAGTAAATCTGTTAGTCAGCAGCTTATCACTCTGTAGGGTTTGTATTACTGTAATGACTAAAGGGGACACAAGTCTTTATGTGATAAGTATTCTCCCCCCCCCCCAACCTGTCCATCTCCACTTCTCTCATGCCACTAATGTGTTCGGTTTTAAGTTGGAGCCTCGGAAATGCCCGGCTGAGACCTCCTAACCTGGATCTTTGTGCAAAGCAGAGTCTGACAGAATCCATCTCATCACTTCCCACTGTTGTGTGGCGCTGGGGCTGCGCTCTTTCAAAGCCAATTATAAACAATGAGTGCCCTTATGTGGTTGCTCTTTTGCTTCCTAGAAACTTCCTTAAGCCTGTGTTCTCTCTAAAATGTGCCATTACTGGATGCACTTTAGAATATTATAGAAATAAAGTACCTTGCAATAAATGAGTATTTCAAAATTGAATAAAAGAACCCAGTGTGAAATATATATATTCCAAAGAAGCCTAAATTTTGCAGTGTGTGCCTCACCTCCTGCCTTTAAAAATAGCATTTCCTGGATTTACAGATACACAAATGAACAGTCCTGTTTTTCAAGCTCCTTTTGAACAGAAGCTTATAAGAGCAACTGAGATGAGATACATTTCACTATTAATGATTTTCAGAGATACCAGCAGTTTTCTAATTTTAGACTCCCAGCTGAAAAGCTAGCACTGTGTGAGTGCTGTGTGACATTTGTATGGCATTGTGGGATGAGTTTTACTGTATTAAGCTTGTTGATTTATATCTGAAATCCAGTCCTGCCAAGAGCTGCTTTATATGTAGCTGTCTCAATCCAGTTTGGCATATATAGACATAATAAGTAGGCATCAGCACACATCCCTTGCTAGATGATGAGCCCCACGCAGTCAGTGCAGATGCTTGTCCCTGCCTGATTTAGCTGATGCTTGTGCATAACCCTGGTTAGCAGATTGTTGACAAAGTCAATTCTCTTTGGTAGAGGAAGCAGGAAGTTGAACTGAGCCCTTCCTACAAACAGCTTTGGTGTAATCACTATTTCTTGTCAAAATGTGCGTTTGTGCTATGTGAAACATTTTCTCGTATAAACTTTTGATTTGTATTCCCCTCCCTCTGTGCAGTTCACCATGACACTCTTGAAGTCACTTGTTGTTGTTGTTGTTTGTTGTTCTTTAAATCCTCAGCCCAATCCTGTGATATAGTTTAGGTTGCAAAACAGCGACATGTTCAAGGCAACCCATTGAGTTCCATGTCAAAGCTGATACAGTGGTACCTTGGTTCCCAAATGGCTTGGCAGCCGAACGTCTGTTCCGGCTGTCGGCATTGTTTCTGGGGCCAATCAGAAGCTGCGCCTTGGTTTGCGAACGTTTTGGAACGGACTTCCAGAATGGATTGAATTCGGGAACCAAGGTACCACTGTATTGGGTTTAAACCTAAGCTTTCCTGTCCTAAGTCTGTTACTGCACACTAGCTAAAGTTACAACATTGGGAGCATCTGGTTGGCCACCGCCTGTGTTCTGATCCAGCAGTGCCCTGCTTATGGATCAGCAAAACTATGTATTGTAGAGGTCAACCGAAAACCTGTAATACCTTCCCTTTCAGTATGTTGCCTTCTCCACTGTGCGTGCGCACACTCTTCCTCTTTCTCTCTTTTCCTTCAATCCAGCAGAAGTACTTCTCTATTGTGTGTTCATTTTTATGTGCTATGAATCTGGAATTCTATTACACACTGTCTGATTTCAAAACAAGAGCTCTTTTTAAAAACAGCAACAGTGGTGCTTTTTAATATTGACACTAAATCTCTCTCTTTAAAGAAAAGCTACCCCCTTTTAATAAATGTGCTTTGATTATTTTAAGCTGAGTATTAGTCACAGAACAGCACTGTGTGGAAGTGATGAAAGTGCATACAGTAACAAAAACAAAGGTTCAGTATAGTCCCCCACCTGCATCTCAAGAAACAGCAGTTGCCATAAGGGATGCTATTAAGAACCATTTAGTTTCCATGGTGATAGGCTTACAAGGTGAAAAGAGAGAACCTGCCAATTTTTGAAACAATTACATTAGTGATCCCTCTGGTATACTTTAGAGATGTATGTATTACAGCTCTTTTTTTCTTCTTTTTTTTGCAATATCTTTAGAATTCTGTGGGTTACAGTCTCAAGAATGCAAATATTTCTGGCAGGGAGTCATTACAAAATAGACTGTCTCCTTTGCATCCTTGCATACACGAAAGCAAGGATTGTGGCCCGTGGGCAGCCAGTGGCCCACAATCTTCATTCAGGTGGTTCACAGCATGTTTGTAAAAATACAATTAAAAGCATCTAGGGTGGTGCTAAACTGGCATAGCAACAAGACCAACAGTATCTGTGAGTGGTTTCCTACCTCATGCAGTGGATTAACATGTACTAAAGTGGAGCAGAAGCCCACAGGGGATTGTGCATGGCAGTTTCAATTCATGGATACTGATCCTTTGAGGGGTCACTTTTTGAGGATTCTCAGACAAGCCACAATCATGCATGTGCGACACTTGCTAATTTCATTCTGCGTAATGTGAAACTCCTTCAGTAACTCTGTCATTTTCATCACAGTATTGATGTAGATCAGTGTTTCCCAAGCTTGGGTCTCCAGCTGTTTTTGGACTACCATTCCTATCACCCCTGATCACTGGTCCTGCTAGCTAAGGATGATGGAAGTTGTAGTCCAAAAACTGCTGGAGACCCAAAATTTGGGAAACCATGATGTAGATGGAGCCAGGCCATTGAAAAGCATTTCATCTTAATATTGGATTGTCTCAAATGCTTCCCTGGCCACCTTATAACCACTTCCAGGTGCCTGACTAATATTGTGAGCAGAGAAATCTTTGATTCAGTCTCACCTCTTCTCAAGGCCACGTAGTGATATCAATGCAAGCTATTCTCTCTTGGATTGGCCACCAAACCTGTAATGTGAAGACCGTTGTACTGACCTACCATTCAGTACATCTGGGATGTCTGAGAGAATGAATATGAAACATTTGATAGCTGGGATGTCTGAGAGAATGAATATGAAACATTTGAACATAATAAAGCAGTGGTTCTCAAACTTTTCCCGCTGATGACTATTTGAAATTCCATTATTAACAGATCTAATTTATAACAGTAAATTTTACCTATTACTTTTTAAAAGTTTGCAATGATTTAAAAAAACTCTGCAACTTCAACTTCTAGATGCCATTATGGAGACCTGCTTAATTTCTTCAGGTTACTTAGCATGCTTAAGTGGCAGTGACATAACTCTAATGCTTTTTACAAAGTATAATCAGGTTGCTGCTTATAATTATATGCCGGCTAAGCAATCATCTGGAATGTGACATAATTCCCAAGAGTACATTTATCAGATCTACTCTTCTCATACTAGACTCACTTACAAATTAAGCCAGTGTATAAAAGTTACTGAGATACAAGAGAAGGAAAAACAAAACGCTTCTTTCCAGTTTTCTGACACATCAACATATGTGCCTGAAGCTTGATAGTGTATAAAATTGTATAAAATATTAAAGGTCTTTTTACACACACCTCATTATGCTTTTTTGTGCTCTGCAAAATTTTTGCAAGATCTCTCAGGAGTAACCTTGTCTGTTATTGTTTTAAGAGAATTCCATTCCGTTCCACTTCTAATTTGTATATCATCTTTCTATATTACTATACACAAGGAAGTGTACAGTAACAAAATACACAACAAAGGACACACACCTTACAATAATCTGATCCAATACAAAAAGTCATAATAAAACATAACTTTAAAATGGAATGACTTATACCAAAAAGTAATATTCAATAATCTATTAGAATATAACAGTACACAATAAAATTAACTCTCAAAACATCAGCAAATGACAATTAAAAGGAAATTCACAATTACAATAAATAATTACTAAACTATGATCAGTAAAAATAACTGCTAGTCACAATGCATAAAATACCACTATATAAAGGCAAAACTGTGTAAAAGGATCAAATTGAGAAACAAAACACGTACAACTTATAACATCTGCTATGAGCCATGTTGCGCCTAGTTCAAAAAATTTCCCAGCAATGATCTTTCTGGTAGATCCGTTTTTCTCAACTAAACATCCGCATTCTGTGCCACCAGTATATGTGTTAATGTGTCTGACCACTCAATCACATGCATAGCTGGGGACAAATCTCTTTTTAAAACATGAAATGAGGCCCGTGCTGAGAACAGCAAGATCCTACCATGTCTCTTGCTTTGCCTTGCTGTGTGATCTCATGCTTCAAGCAATTTTATCCCCAGCCTGGATCTGATACTGAAAGTGGGTTGGGAAGGAAATTGCTTGAAACATAATGAGGAAAAGTGGAAGGCACAGTTATCTCCCTAAACCTGGATGCTTGATTTCATCAGAGAAATAGGAGAACATCAAAGATGGGTGAATCAAATATTTGGCCCTTGTGGTTATCTTCTAGCAGGATCAAATTTGCTGTAAAACTACCTAGAACTGAGAGGATAATATTTCAAAATGAATTTTATGAAAGAGAGACAGTGGTTCTTTAATTCAAAAGGTGAAACCAGCAACATGTTGGGTAGTATCTGACTAAGTTATACTCAGAAATTGACCAACTCAGTTGATCTCAAAAGTTGATACTATCGATGGTTATATAACCAAGAGGGCTAGGATTAGTGACTTGTTTATATAAGAAAGTTGGAGCTAAGGCCCAACACTTGACTTGATTGTTAATAAATGTTCTGTTTAATCATTGATGTTGTTACATTGCTGTAATCTTATTACGTGGGGCAGGAAATTTCTCTGTACTAGATTTGCTATATGGTCCATTGTCACACTGGTGACTGAGTGAGTGTGCATACGTAGGGGAGAGTGGGCAAGGAAGTGGGCCTTTTTCTCCCATGCTAGCTGGGTGAGAAGCAAACAGAAGGTGACAGTGAAAAAAAGTGTTTTGGAGAGTGTTAAAGGAAGGCCTGGGTGCACGGGGAAAGGCCAGATCCCCCTGGCCACCTTCTTCTTCCCCACGTGACCTAGAGATCTGCATCACAAATGGCCAAATCGGATGCAGAAGGAGCAGCACAGTAACGAGAAAGGTGGTCAGAAGCAGCAGCTAGCTAGCTAGCCAGCCTGCAGATCCCTTGCTGCCATTGATGCCACTGCATCCCAGGCATTGAATGTGTCCGTAGCATGTAGGGTTAGGGAGCATGCCTAGGGATACCCGCCGAATTCTTAGGCTATGCCCAGCCTGCTCCCTGTGCTGACTTCAGGGACAGGAGGGAATGCCCAAGGTGGGCAAAAGAAGATAAAGCCACTCGCTTTCTGCCACTGCACGTTGGCCAACTCTTCAACCTGCCTGGCTGCTGCCCAGTATAAAGGTTTTTTGCTAAGGTCTTAGGGTGGGTTGGCTAGGTTTGGGGGTGGAGGGGAGGGTAGGTGTGGCTGGCAAGTGAAGCAAGCAGGGGTGCAGCAGCCCCTAGTGTAGAAAAAAATGTTGAGTTAAACATGCATCGTTGTACTTAATGCACTGCTAGATAGGTCAAGCTATAGAATAATGAATGGCATTCTGGATGTTATTGGACTCCAGTGTCCATCAGCCCCAGACAATATGGCCAGTGGTCAGGGGTGCTTGCAGTGCACCAACATCAGGAGGGCTACAGTTTCCCCAGCCTGATCTAGGGAATCTCATTCTAAATTAAAAATAGGCATTTTCTATTTCCAGTAATTGTATGCTTCGTGGAGAAGATTGCAAACAATATAAAAATAAAATAAAATAAGATTTCAAAACTTGGCACTGTGTACAAAATAATTCCATGGGACTTAAATAATAGTGTAATTACCCTTCTTGCTAAATGGAATTCCTGTGAATCTGTCAACATGCAAGTTCTGCAATTAATCTTTTGCAGGATTGGAATTTGACTCTTTGGGTTTTTTATTGTTGATTATAGAACACCACATTTTTCAGTGAGTGTTACTTCATGCTTATTGTTGTTTGGTGTTCCTGGTGGCGGTATGGGGAGGGGAAATATTTAATTGACTGATAGAAATAATTGCCAAATTGGTTACTTTATTAGGAAGGCTTTCTGTTTATGAAGCTTGAATGATTTGGTAGCTTAGGATATCACCCACTTGGACTCAACTGACCATAATAAGCCCCTTTGTAGTACAAATATCCCCACTCACTAGTTCAGTCTTTAAAAATTGAGGGCGGCCCACATAATGCTGTAAAGTACGTTCTTCGTCTTTTGTGAAGATGAAACGCAAGTGGCACTCACATAATGCCAGCTACAGCATTGTTCAGACTACTTATGCTTTATCTTTATATTGACCTTCAAGAACAAATGTTCCCTAGAGGCAATCTTGTGCAAGAAAACAGATGCATAGGCATTTATCCACATAGCTCTTTCATTTGCACATATAGATAATTTAATGTTTACACATGCAAGATTTTTCTGCATCTAACATTTATTATGATTCGTACATTACATTTATACCCCACTTTTCCTGCAGAGATCTCATGGTCACATGCATGGTTCTTCCCCTCCCCATTTTATCCTCGCAACAACCGTCTGAGTAGGGTTGCCACCTTTGGTCTGGCAAAATACAGGAAAGGTCCAGGGTAGGGGATTGCATACCTTGCAAGTGTCCCAGGCCAGGACATCCCCCCCTTTTAAGTCATTTTGGTTGTCATGATCTCACGTGATTTTGCTGTGCAATTCCTCCTCGAAAGCATTTAGAAATATTATGTGTATTCTCTCTTCTTTTTCTTTCTTGGGTGTGCCAAGGTTTATTCTGGGGAGAAAGCAGTTAGTGAGGCAAGTAGCCACTTGGCGAGCTATTCAGTCAAATGGCCGAAAGAACCACACCTTAACTCTCCAGGATTTCTGATCAGATGGAAAAGCATAGCAAGTTGTTGCTGCCAGGTGGTGGGGAGAATGCTAGCAAAAAAACCGAACCAAGTGGTTACATGCCTCATGCTAAGTTAACATACGACCAGTTGTTGGCACATTTATACTGTGCGGACCTCAGCTGTGCCTTGTACCTCCACTTCCTGTAAACAGCAGGGATGCAACCAGCCCAGAGGTCAAGTGAGTATCACACCAAGTGCCCTACCACACCACCCACTACTAGAGTGGAGGCTGGAAGAGACACAGGTTTCTGGCAAGAAAGAGGAGCAGCACCAGAATCCCCATCAGTGGAAGGTCTTACTGCATTACCCCTGCAGCTTGTTGCTGTGCAATAAGCCATTTGGTTTTTTACTCCATAGTTCAGTGGTAGCTAACCTGTGGCTCTTCAGATGTAATGGAATTCCAGCTCCCATCATCTCTGATCATGGGCTGTGCCACCTGGGGCTGATGCAAATTGGAACCGAACTATATTTGGAGTACTGCAGATTAGCCACGCCTGTCATGGTTCCCACCTGTTAGACAAAACTTGGAGTTATATAGGCTACATCACTGCTTAATAACCCTTTAAGCTTCAGATTCGGCATCCCTTGCAGGCTCCAGTCTCAACAACAGTTAAAGTGTTGTGTGGTTAGATCTTTTCTTCCTATGAGGCTAGGATCTCCTGTGACCATTATTTTATGTTGTGGTTGTAATAAGTTGTAATATGTACTGCACTTAATCTTAGCCAAAAGGACAAGAAGCTAAAGCTCCTCTGTTGGCTAGCAAGGCCGATCTTACACCTTAATAACTGTTGATATATACTATTGTTGTGCTGTGTATTTTGGATCTATGGACCGTAATAAAGCGGTGTGTGTAATATGTGCAGTCGTACCTTGTTTTTCTAATAGCTTAGTTATTGAATGTTTTGGCTCCCGGACACTGCAAACCTGGAAGTGACTGTTCTGGTTTGTGAACTATTTTTGGAAGCTGAACGTCCGACGAGGCTTCCACGGCTTCCGATTGGCTGCAGGAGGTTCCTGCTGCCAATCAGAAGCCGCGCTTTGGTTTCCGAACATTTTGGAAGTCGAACGAACTTCTGTTCAACTTCCAAGGTACGACTGTACTTGCATTCTTCTACACTTCTTGAGGAATGTTTCCCCCCCCCCCCGTTATTTGACATATTAATATCTGTAGGAATGTTGTTTTAGATAAAACAATATAAAGAGAAATAGAAACAAAAATGTAATTTCAGATACCTGAATTTTAAGTAGCTTGTAAAGAATGCTGTAGTTGCAAAAAAATTTTACAAAAAGATATTTAAATATCAGACATAATCTGCTCTGAAATTATATGAACAACCATTCAAAAAATAATTTTATGGTGGTAATGCTCAGTTAAAATATCTAGTTAATGGTAACTTGCAGATCATAGTATAAGTCCTATATAGTTGAATTTGGATTGCCTTGACTCAAATGAGTATTGTCTTGTTTTGAAATAAAGCCTTCAGAGCTAATTTGTTAACACCTTTTAATGTAAGTGTACCTTTACCATGTGTACTGCAGAGAAGACCTGGCAAACCCTATGTGTACTGTGACAAAGATTGTGTGAATGAATGTTTGAACAAGATTCTTCTCTGCAAAGCGATTTAATTCCCAAATAGCATGCGCCAAACAGAGGAAGCATTAGCTATGGTGCTTGAGAATAATTGTACTTCAAGACTCAATAAGCTTCTTACCATGCAGACCTAAATCTCCAGCATGGCTGAAGCTTCTGGAATTCGCACAAAGTAAGCAGTAATTACAGGAGATTTTGGAGATTATTTGGCAGATCAAGTCAAGCCTAACTACAAACGATCCAATTGCAGCTTTGTGTTTGTTTCTTTAAAAAAAACAAAAACCCTTTTGCATTAATATTTAAAAGTGGAAACCTGCAATAATTCATGGTGGGAGAAAAGGTTGAGCAGAGGGTTGCATCCCATCCTTTTGCTCTGACTTAGTCAATCCACAGGTCTCCAAAGAAGCTGTGTGTACACAAGATTGTACAGATTGAATATCTAAATCAGAGTGGGTGAGTCTGTGGCCCTCCAGATGTTGTGGACCCCCCCCAACTCCAGCATTGCCAGAGGTCGGGGAGTATGGAAGTTGTGAACAACTGAAGTGTCTCAGGTTCCATGTCCCTCTTCTAAACGGGCTAAGAAATCCACAGTCCTGTTGGACTGGCATGGCGGAGACATAATGATGTCTTTGTGAATTGGTCTCAGGAAGCAAGTTGCGCAGGGACAGAGGCATGCTTAGGGTTCCTTGTGCCCTTGGCAAGGAGCTGCATCACCCACCCACCCAAATCACTTTACTGCCATAGCCACATTAGAAATTACTACATTTTACGCAATCCATGTACTTGAAGCGAGGTTGAGGCAAGAAGCAAGGGTAATGAACCCCTAGGTAGGCCTCTGCATGGGGACCTGCTTGCAACACCACATTTGTTTGGGCCCAGGAATCCCTAGGGCTACTGGAATAGATGGAATGGCAGTTGCACCTGCTAGTTCTGTGGATAAAACATCTCTGCAGGAGAAGCTCATGTGTGGATAGGAACTGTCTCAAAGTCACACAGTGAGGTTTGTGGTTGAGTGGCCCAGTCTGGTCTGGCTCAGTCCTAACCCAGCACTCTTAACTGCTACATCATTTAAAGGATATAATATTTAAAAGAGTTGCTCAGATGACTGTTGAGAACTTAGGATGCTCAAAGTGCTATTTTAATGCTCAATACCAATTGGTACCAATGTTCCTAAAGAGCCTCTTCCATAGATAGCCGCTGGAAAGAGTTTCATATTGGCACTCTTTGCTAAATTATTTGAGGGAGATCTTACGGTCTTTTATCTTTGTGCTTTTAGATGTGCTTCCAGTTGATTAAAATATATTTTAAGACCATTCACCTTGCAAAAAAAAATACTTTTTTGTCTTAAGCGAATGACGTCCTTCGGATACACACCTGCTTAAGAAAAAAAAAGCCGTGGTTTAATTTTTGTAGACAAGTAGTCTCAAAATACCTGTGATTACATCTCTTTGCAGAGTGCTCATTTGGCAATGATTGACACCCTTATGATGGCATATACGGTCGAAATGATCAGTGTTGAGAAGGTGATCGCGTGTGTGCAGCAGTATTCTTCCTTCTTCCAAGCTACGGATCTGCCCTATGACATAGAAGATGCTGTCATGTTTTGGATAAATAAGGTAAGACATACTGCAAATACTCTTCATATAACATAGGATATTTGTTTTCCTAAGATGATTATGTGGGGGGTTATTGTTTGTTATTATGGTATGTATTTTGTGTTTTTATATTGTAAACTGCCCTGTGATCTTCAGATGAAGGGCAGTATAAATAATAAGAATAATAAATCAAACTGTACTATCTTGAAAATATTTGATTCATTACATAATGAAATTATATCAATATGTCTTTTTTACACACAAAGAGTATTAAATTGTTTGTCCTCTTCATCTCAGGAAGAGTGCAAAATTCATTGAAGGCCTTCTTTTTGTCATTTTAGGTAAACGAACACCTAAAAGACATCATGGAGCAGGAGCAAAAACTAAAAGAACATCATAGTGTGGAAACTCCAGGAGGTCAAAAGGTATGTCTAAGAAATGCACTAGCATAACAAGCATCCCAGTACAGCTGCAACCAACTTTCATTTTTGAAATACATTTCCCAACAGCTGTAAAATTACTTTTTGAATAGAGACTTAAACATCAGAGTTTCATTTAGACTTGTTTTGCTTACCTGGCTCTGTTTTGGTGATGTCAGGGGAAATTCTGGGAGAAACTGAGCAGAAATTTTGAATTTGGTACAAAGGAAGCACAAAACACTGTTACTGAAATCAATGTAGGGGTAGGCAAAAAAAACACCCCTTTGCTCTGTGTGTGCTATGGATTCAGCTCAAAATGTTGCCCTAGTGAGAGCAGAATGTAGCATATCGAGAGTGGCCACCCTCTGCACAGCCCAACTTTCAGCCCAGCCCTAAAACCTAATGTAATTAGGCCTTTGTGATAGTGTGCTAATGAGAACAGAGGCTGTCCTCTGTGAACAGGAGTCATATATGCCCTTCAGGAAATATTGGTGGGGCTGATCCTCGGTTTGGGCTTAGTGTTTTCTGTGGCATCCTCCCATAGAGAACTTTCATTTTTAAATTACTCTGATCAACCACTTATTCAATGGGACATTTTCTTCCAATACAAATAGCTTCAAAGGAACAACTTCCATCATGACCATGGCAGAGGAGGAAAGTGTTAAACTGTCCTTCCCCACCTGTTGCAATATCAGTTTTCCAACTCCACCCCTCAACAGCTGCTATTTGCATTATTTATTTGCATTAAAAATGTTTACGTTTAATTCAAAGATGCATTTAAAATTCCATCTGAAGTAAGCTCTTTCTTAGAAAGACTATTTCGCATTAAAGTTGTTAGCTTCTAAGGTGCTAGAGGAGTTTGTATATTTACACAAAATAGATGAAGTGATACGTTTATTATTAAAGATTGTCCTGAAGGTAGAGATTTCCTTGCCATTCCTGTTTTTCGATTGCCCTAGATTATTACTCTTGGACAAGTTCTCTTTCAAACTAGTGAAAGAAGTGAAATGAGTTGTTGTAGGAATAGGGAGCTAAAGGGAATTGCATGCAATCAGAGCCCATCAGCTGTACCCGTTTGGGTTCTTTAGCTGCCCCTATTAATTAAAATGGCTTTTATACGAAATATAAAAGAGTGTGGTGACTTCTCTTTCCACAGAGAATTGTAACTTCAAGTGTTTGTGTTTTTTTAACTCAAGTATTTAAATGATGCTAAACTCTTTCACCAGCGCTAAATTACCAAGTAATCTAAAGAGTTTATAAATTTTCACTTCGGGTTCACCACAGCTTACACAGCAGATATGATAGTGGCTTGTTACACCAGCATTTCTCATAGTACTTCTGGATGAGAGAGTCATTCATAGCACCTGGGTGCTTGATTGAGTCAGGGGTTGCCTAGCACATATGTGGATGCTCAATGAGTTGTGCATGATGAGTTACACTTTGTGGCAAACATTGGCATCACCCATGGACACCCATGTCAGTCCTTTGATTCTTCATATTTGCAGTCTTTAAATGTGGTCTTCTCTTGGGATCCAAGGATTCCTCCATCTCAAGAGGATGTGTGCTGCCCTTCCTTGCTCTCTCCTACACTGTGTCACTCACAGCTGTGCAGCCATCACATTAGGTTTCTGCACCAGTTTTCCTAAAGTTGCTGACATAGGCATATAATTGCAGCTGTCACTTCTGATGACTTTGGTCTCCCTTTTTCTGCCCTGTCCTCCCCCTGTCCCCAGTTTGTTTTCATTGTGTAGGGGGAGCTAAATTATTTGCTTCACTGGAGACTGTAATTAACTGACTCAGAACTGGGTCAGGTTAAGAAACACTAGTGTGTTAAGTCACACCAGTTCATAGATTTATACCTCCCCGTTCCCCACATACACTGTGATACTGTGATTGGAGGACCTTGTCGTGGCTTTAACCTTCACTTGGGATTTGTAATTTTTCACCCCTCTCTGCCCAAATTGGAAAGAACTGCAGAGCTGATTTCTGCAGTTGTTGGAGGCAGGTATTCCAGCCAGCACAGCCAGTGGAAGTTGTGCTTCCTCCCCCCTTTATCTTTCATATAATGGAACATTCATATTTTTAAAGTTGGAAGCCTGATTAAGCTATTGGTTTGGTTGTTGCCGGGGACGCGGGTGGCGCTGTTGGTAAAACCTCAGTGCCTAGGACTTGCTGATCGTATGGTCAGCGGTTCAAATCCCCGTGATGGGGTGAGCTCCCGTCGTTCGGTCCCAGCTCCTGCCCACCTAGCAGTTCGAAAGCACTCTTAAGTGCAAGTAGATAAATAGGTACCGCTTTATAGCGGGAAGGTAACAGCGTTTCCGTGTGCTGCGCTGGTGCTGGCTCGCCAGCTGCAGCTTCGTCACGCTGGCCACGTGACCCAGAAGTGTCTTCGGACGGCACCGGCTCACGGCCTCTAGAGCGAGATGAGCACGCAACCCTAGAGTCGGACACGACTGGCCCGTACGGGCAGGGGTACCTTTTACCTTGGTTGTTGCCATTAGCTACTGAAGTGATGGTTTCTGCTAATGCTACTCTTATTCATGCAGAAAGCTGCACTAATTTGTCTGCAAGGTTATCAGTTTCAAGCAACTTCATTACAGCAGTGTAATCCCAGGATAATATCAAGGAAGCTTTAATAATAGTTTTGTCATCTTAAAATCAATTTCACAGTGGTGTTGTATTAAATGAGCTTAAAAATGACAAAGTGGGAGATGGAGCCAAGTTAAATCTTGTGTAAATTTGGTTTATAATAATGTCCGTTTAGTTCATTTGGAATCATCCTACCCGTAGGGGAAAGGTCACGTGCAGTTATTTTAGCAGTTCAGTCAAGTAAAATACACTTAAAATGTATTTTCTAACGTATAATAAGTAGGTCATATTTGACAGGAAGTCTTCCTAAAGATAAAAGGGAGACAGATAGGTAGATCTCCTTCGGTAGGGATAGCTACAGCAAAGAGTGCTATCACCAAGAATGTCCAGTTTAGGTGGCATCTTGCCACATTTCAGATGGTGACGAGGGCACTCAAAGCCATGATGGGGCAGGGCACAGCATGAAGGAGGTATTTCTTCAAATATTATAGCCAAGACTTTGCAGAGCTTAAAGCTCAAAGCCACCACTTCGAATTGGGTTGGAAACTTAACATTAACCAAAACTGCACATTTCCGATTAGCCTCTTACGGTCTATTGGCACCAGTTAAGAGCTCAACTACTGAGCTCAACTACTGTACTGTTGCCCAGACACACTCTTCCAAAGCACCACATGCAGAATATATTGCAATAGTCCATGGTAGGCAACTCCTTATCTCAGAAGGGCCACAACTGTTGCACCAAGCAAAGATGGAACTAGGCACCCTTGCCCATAGATGCCACTTGAGCATCAAGCAGCTGAGCTGCAGTGAAAAGTGAGGAGACACAGCAGCATCCTCTACTTGTCTTATTCTACATCTAGGCAATTGTACAGATTGGGCTCAGAGGGAGTGGGGAAGGGAATAGGCAGCCATGGTGAGGAGGATGTGGACCTTCTTAGGGAATGGGATTGTCTTGCCCAAGTGCCCTGCAAAACCTGTATCTGGCACAGTGCAAATGTTTGTTGCTCAGAAACATGTGTGAATATCGTGTGTGTGTGTGTGTGTGTGTGTGTGTGTGTGTGAATCTTGCAGTGACACCTTTTGCAGGAACATTTACAGAAATTGTACATTTCAGTTTATGTATCAAAAAAGGCCTCTAGCTAAAAATATCAAAGCCTATGAACCAATTCCAATTATCTTCTGTAGGAACACAATATGGAATCTTCAGTTGAATGTACTTTTAAAAGCAAAACACCCACAGATTCTTGTTATTTGGGGGGTGGGGGAGCTGGCATTCACCACCAGCACAATCTTTTGATCCAATGAACTTCAACATCACTTATGTCAGTTGTGAGGAACCTTCAGCCCTCCACATGTTGCTGAACAACACCTTCCACCAGCCTGCACAAACATGTCCAGTGACCTGGTACGATAGGAGTTGTATTTCAGCCATATCTGGTGGTCCAAAGGTTCCCACACCTGATTTATGGGCTTCTTTTGGCCACGATCCGAAGATGCTCACATGCTTCACTCATTCATGCAACCAGATTTCTCTTGATACCTGTTTTTCTCTCAGAAACTGCCTCCGTAGAACCCTCATGCTTCTCTTTTTAAGAGCGAAAAGAAGTTTAAAAATATTTGTCTAAAGGGTTACTTTAAGAAAAAAGATAGCCTGAACGCATAAGGAGAATTTCTCAGTTAAGAATCTTTTGTGCCAGTTCCCTAAATCGCTTTTCAAAAGACTTGGGAGTCTCAGAGCAGCAAATTCTGGGTTTAAAATTTCACACACTTCCACACATACTGTTCATACATCTTTCTGGATCATGGTCTTCTTATTATAGATTTACTATTCTCACCAATTAACACCTACCTCATATTACTGCTGCTTATGTGTTTTCTCCACGACTTGTATTGTTGCCCAGAATGCTTTTCATTATGTTTTTTTTCACTACGAATATAGTCCAGGGCAAAACTATGTTCTTTTTTTAAAAAAGTTTTAAATCTTACACTTTAATCATGTTACCAAGTGGCATTGGATATTTTAACATAGCAGTTTCTGACCACAATAAATAGGCACATTTAGGAGTACTGCTATGTAATCCTTTGGTTCATGTGTTGCTGCTTCTTTGATAATCCGATGTCATGAATTCTAATACTGAATTAATTACCTAGGTAGAAAAATGGATTAGAATTGTAACAGTGCTACTTTTCTTATGGATAAAAGGCACCATTTTATGGATTTCTTTTTTTCACTAAGTGATAATTGTTCTGCTAAAACATGCTGAAAAGTACAAAAACCAAGTCATTATTTTCGCAGGAGTCCTTTTATTAACCACTTTTACAATTAATGAAAGCACTGGGAGTGTTCACACAGTGCAATTATGGATCATTCCTTTTGTGCAAAAATTAGAAGGTTTGAAGAGAATGTCTTGAAGGAATTGAATTGTAAACTCTGATCAAAATGTTCATCTTTCCTTTGCTCTTTGCTTTCCCTTCTTTTTCCTGCTGCTTCATCTGAAGTCTCCTTCCAAATGGTTTTGGAAACTGGTTCCTGTAAGTTTGCCCAACTGCTTCACTTTGATACAACAGTTTAATTTTGTATGAATGGCTCTGCCCATGTCATGCTGGTCCAGTCGTTCATTGCTCTCGTGCCTCTTTTACCAGTTTGGTAGATTTCTGTCCAAAGTGGCAGCAGAGGTAGATTATATGGGAACACTCTATGCTGTGCATCATGATTTGTACATGTTTGCATCTGTGTACGTAAAATAACTGCAATGTGGAAATCAAAGGGTTTTGTTTGGTGTTTGTGTTTTTTAGCCCAGGTTTTACATGACTGTAATAGTAGGTTTGTTCATATGCAAACTCATTTCTCTTTTATGTTTTGTGAATGACTTCCCTTTTCTAAGACCTCTGTAAAGACTATAGTTGTTAGTTAACACAGTTTTATTGAAACAGCTATGTACAGATTTGGGTTTCAGATGAGTAGGATTTGTGCCTTATCTTTGTCATCCTATGTTTCCCATTGCATTATTCTACTGAAGCTGGACATTTCTTTTCTAAGTACTATGTGAACTGTTCCATATTGATTGAAATGCCATATGTGTGCAACTGGCAGTGCTCTGAATGGAATTGGCATTGGTTTTTCCTTTAAAATAAATCTATATTTTGCTTATAAATGCTAAATCTATATAAAATAATATAACTATGTCTGGTTTGGAACTACCCCCTTTTTTTGCTAATTGGTTAAAGCATCTGCAGTACAATCTGTTTTCACATATGTTTCTGGGCATGACTATTTTATTTCATTTTTGCATGACAGGCTCGTTACAGGAAGGAACAAACCCTACTTAAGCAGCTGCCCTGTATCCCATTGGTGGAAAATCTGCTGAAGGATGGCACAGATGGCTGTGCTTTAGCTGCCCTGATCCACTTTTACTGCCCAGATATAGTCAGATTGGAGGGTAAGAATATTTCTTCTTAATGATACCTCTGCTTGTTAATTGTATTATGGTTTTGCAGTCTACCCTGTGAACTTTCTGGAAGCGTATAAGCACCCAAAATAATGTTATGTATTTATTTAAACCAGCATGGGTATCTATTCATCAAATACATGCAGTGTGTTACACTCTTGGGTTGAAATAATAACCACATTAGTAACAGCCCAGTTAGTGATTTTATAGTTGCTCATCCCAGTTAATCCTAAATAACCATTAAAAGAAAGGAAAAGAAAATGGTGTTATAAAGGTGTTTTCATAAACGACTCACCTGCTGACTGATTACACAGTGTGTGGAATCAAGGAGCACAAATTGCAAGGTCTTCTATACATTATGGAATATACAGGCAATTTCCCATTTACGCAAACTCTGTGTGCAACTGTGCACAGGTGCAGTGCCGGGATCCTGGAAGTGGATTCTGGAAATGAGGAGTGACTGGAGAGTCCTCTTGGCTCATGAGGAGACCCTTCCCAGAACCTGAAGAGGACATTCTCTTCAGGCTCTGGGGAGGATCTCTTAATGAGCTAGAGGCGCAGTGAGCCTTTGTTGAGGCCTCCTGCCTAACAGCTGACATGCGGGGTAGAGCAGCAGCAGCTGCCGCTTCCCCAGCCATCAGCTATGTGAGGCACACTGGCCCTTCAGCTCGCACAGCCAACAGGCAGGAAAGGTGAGCCAAAAAACTCTTGGTTCAAATCTAATTAATTCTGTGAGAGTGTACATAAAGAACCCTGAACACTTTGGAAAAGTACTGTATTATATGCTAATTCTAATATTTATCATTAGTATTGAACCAGAATCCAAGTGTCAATAGTAGTACCTGCCCTTTGTATCTAAAGGCTTACTCCAAATGTTTGTGTGAGCAAACAGCTTTTAAGTTCAATATTTATCACTTTTACCTAGGGATGGGGAACCTGTAGTTCTCCGTATGTTTTTGGACTACAGTCCCCATCATCACAATTGGTCATGCTGGCTGGGGCTGATAGGAGTTGGAGTATATACATAACTAAAGTCCAAATGTCCTCCCTCTCTGCTCAGGAGAATGTGAATGAGCCACTTCACCTATTGAGCAGTTTCAGTTTGTAAATTTAGTACTTCCCATGATGTCAGAATTGATTGACTGTGGCTAATGTCTATGCTCCAAACTTGTTTTGAAAGCCATAGTTTGAAATTGGTTTCTATTTCCAAATTTGATGGGTAAACACCAGTGTGAAGATACTAAGATGAAATATGAAGAAATGCTAAGTATTTGTACTGTGCAACTGTTCTGCACGCGCACACGCACACGCACACAATCATTGGTCTAATAAAACCTGTATAATTCAGAAATGCATTAGCAGCAAACATAAATCTATTTGAAATGAACTGCAGTTTCCAGTTTGTTCTGAACACACTTAAGAACAAATGGGTAATCTTATTTTGCCATGAGCAAAAGAGATGGGGGTAGTGGTGGATGTTGGGTCAGTTTTCATAAAATGCCTAAATCATAATTTTTCTTTGTTTTATAGATATATGTTTTAAAGAAACCATGTCACTGGCTGACAGCTTGTATAACCTGCAACTGATACAGGAATTTTGTCAGGAGTACTTGAACCGATGTTGCCATTTTACACTTGAGGATATGCTCTATGCTGCTTCTTCAGTGAAGGTAAAAAAGAATCCTGTGGTGTCTTTGAGTAATTCTCCACAGGAAGCCATGAGCAGACATTATATATATAAAGCTAGGCACCAAATGGCTCCTTAAACCAAGGTTGCAGTTGCCAAAACAGAATGTCTAGTTGCCGTTTTTGGGCAAGACGACTCCAAAGTCTTCTTTTCTTATGGACTGACTGGGATTGATTATCAGTTTAAAAAAATCTAGCTAATTCAAGTGAATCTAGCTAATACAGCCTTGAGCAGGAGTGAGGGAAATTGACTGACTCACTTGATCTGCAACCCCCAGAATGATGTGTGGATCGGACATGGATCTATTGGGAATCTACCCTCCTACTGGATTCCACTGTGAGGTGATTAACTGTGGTTAGCATGCAGCCAGGCTTAGGAGCAGGGTGTACACATGAGTCCCCACATCTCTTCTCAGTGTCTTCTCCCTCTTTTGGTATTCATGGATCCAAAGCAGATATTTCTGTGCACGACAACTGTTTCAGAGTGACCTTTCAGAAGAAAGTATGGATAGAACTTGATTACCCAAAGAGCTAACATTTTTTGTTTGTAATTTCCTTCAGTAACGTATTTTTATTTTTATCGTTAAGTAACATATGTGGGTATCCATTCCATTAATGATAGTAAGCTCTTTCAGTAAGGCCACAATCATATCATTGAACTCGAGGGGCTTTCTTCTGAGTAGACATATATAGGATTGCTCTGTAGATCTGTTTACACAGAGAAGTAACGGCTTTCCTCATCTGATTGAAACTTAGCCACTGTTTTCAGTAGAGTCAGGATTTTGTAGTATATCTAAATCCTCCATAAACTAAACTAAACCACATTGAAATCACTGGAAAATACCTTTTAGTTCTGTTTGTTCCAGTTGACTTGTTTTGCCATAGTAGCTTGCAACAGTAGATTAGATTTGATGTAAAAGGGCTTGCTGTTGCAGTGGATTTTACTAGCTTATTGCATTAACATTATGATATAAATGTGACTAGATTTTGCTAAATGTACTTTGATACATTAATTTGAGAGCTTACTATTTGCTTCCCCACCCCCTCAAAGCAATGTTATGGATAGTTCTTGGAACTGAGTTTCAATTATGTTTTTTCAACCTTTTCAGAACAAATACGTACTTGGATGTAAACATTAAGCAGAAAGAGTTGCCAGGTTTTCTTCCCAAGCTCTTAGCTGGTGCTTTGAGTTCTGTTAAGGATGTGTAAAATTGAGCTACTCTGTAAACAGAGTAAAATCAATCATAGATGGCTTTACAGATTTCCTGGAATATCTCTGTAAATTGAGCTGCTCTGTAAACAGAATAAAATCAATCATAGATGGCTTTACAGATTTCCTGGAATATCTCTTGGATGCAGTTGAATGTCTTAGTTACCTCAGTTTCAGGCTGCAATCCTATTCATGCTTGGGAATAAGTCCAATTGAATTCAATGGGGCATACCTCTGTGTAGAAATCCGTAGGATTTCACTATAAGATTTCCTATTAAAATACTGTAGTGCTTCAAAGTTAATGCAGCACCATAATAATAACAATTTAAAAATCATTCTGGCCTACAGTCATGGCCAGTGGAACATTAAAACCTTTTAAGCACTTCATTTTTGGAGTGTAGGCCTAAAAATAATTTGATGGGCAAAAGAAAAAAATAACCTCTGATTGTTCTGATTTAATTGAATTTCTGAGGAGAATGCATATAAGGACGCAACCTGCTTTCAAAGCTTGATATATATTGATTTCGCTCTCTTCCTTACCCTGCTCACCCAGACTGCTTCGATCCACTGTTGCTATTCTCGTGTTGTTTTCTTTTACTACTCCTCTAAGGAATGTACCACTTCTTCTTAGCGGGGAACTGGCTTACATCAAATCTGCAGTATGTGCAGATTGCAGTGCGTACAATTTCTGCCTTTAGCAGTTAGGCTTGGTGCAGAGAGTATCCAACAGCACCCAGGATAATTTATGTCCATGGATTATAAACTGCATTTGCTTGTGTGTAGTTTATTCCACTTTTTCAAATAGCAAACATAACTGCTTAATTACTTATTAAATTCACAATTCACTGCCTCAATCATTTTAATGAGTAATTTTCTAAAAATCTGCGTGTGGACTGAAAGATTTGTAACAATAGGACAACTTGATTCGTCTCTGATGATCTGCTTTGTGCAGAACCAGGACTTGAAATGCTTATTTGCCAAGGCTTGAATATGAGTGCAATTCAGCAAAACCACCCTGATAACATTAGCAGTGGTTCTGTGCCCGCATGCCGTCCTCCCAGGTTTGCATAGGTTTGCCTAGGATTGGAATGAGATATAGTAAAGTTCTGGTTACATGCCAAGCCTGGTCTCAAAGAAATGATCTACGCTCCAAACAGTTTGTTTCCAAGGTGAGATTTTGAGAGCAGAGCCTGGGCTCTAAGAAAGAACCAGTGAGCATCTAATCATTTTGTGGAGTTTTAAAGAGAGGGTAGATCCCTTTAATGCTAGGGATGTTAAATAGCATTAGGAATCCTTGGGATACATTTGTACGTCAGGGGAGCTTTTGACAGCTTGTGCTCCATCAAACCAGTTGTGGTCCACCACTGATCTGAGAAACCTCTCATTTCCCACCTTGTTAGACTGGAACTGGAAAATGCAGACTGAAAAATCAGAATGCAGCTCATGCCTGTGATTTGCATACCTGGTAGATTGCAGGTTATTTGATTCATTCTTAAGGAGGTATGCATGTGGTGTTTTTATGCATTAAAGTTATTTTTTTTTCTCCTGATCTCTGCAGTTTTCCATTATGCACTGTGAAGTAGGTCATGTTTAGCCACTGAGAGTTAATTGCTTTCAAAGGGAATCAGCAAAAGGAGGAAGAAACTGGATCGTTTTCCAACTGCTTCTTTGTAACACATGTCCTACTTTAGACAGTTGTAGGAGTTTTCTTTTAAATTCTCTGCTGGCCAAAGAAGCATGCATGTTACTGAGCCCTGCATAATAGTCTGAATTCCTGTATCTGCTATGCATCAACTTCTTATGAAACATTAATGTTCAAAGAGCTCCAGTCTGAACCCACTTTTCTTGAAAGTCGGTCAGCCGGATTTTAGATGCATCAGGTACAATAATGCATGCTTCACTGACCAAAGCCAAGACAGTCCGCTGGTATACTTCTTAAAAGATGATTTATCTGTTTTAAAAAGTAGCTGCTGCTACAACTGTTTCCTCACTAGGGCTTGAGTCGATGAAACATTATTTGTCCTTTCTAAAATCTATAGATTTACTGCAAACTAATCAAGCTTGTTTGGTTGGCAGAGGGATGAAATTACACATAGTATACAGTATGCTTTCTGTGTTGCTTTTGGAAGACATACCTTTTGTGAAAGCCCTAATTCCCATTTGTAAGATATGAAAATACATCATTGATACCTCAGGACCTGCATCTGTGTCTGAAAGTGTACATATAGCAAAGGAACCCAGAAACATTTCTTAGGCTTGTGTGTGTTCTTCCAGGGTTAGATATTGTGGGTGGAATTCAACTAGACAGTGGCATGAAAAGAGCAACTCTTTCGCTTGTGCAGCTGGTCTTCCCCCTCTCCACCTTCTTACATACACCCTATGCTGTCCCCAAATCTGCTTTAGAGTGTTGAGAGAAACCCTAGAACAGATTTAGGGGGGGGTAAGGGGCAGAAGAGTAGGAGAACGTTCTGTTGTGCAAGGAGAAATCATTGTGACAGCAGAATGATTTCTTTAGCACTTCATTGAATTCCACCCTGTCTTTTACTTGTGTTTTATGGAGCCATAGAGGTGTCCACAAGAAAAGAATTGAAGTAGTTTGGATTCATATCCACTATCTCAAACATAACTATTATAAATCAGTACATGAGAACATGGCCAGATCTAAGGGGAGTGAATTTACCTGTTTTCCATTCATTCTGAAAAATATCAAAGGCTATTTGATTATAACAATTAACATTTCCATAATAATATTTAGAATTTATATGTATTGTACTATGAAATTTAAATGCTTTACATGCATTATGCTAATTCTGAAAACAGCCCTGTAAGAATTATTCATTTAAACAATTTATATACTGCTTCACTACAACCATCCCTTAAGTGATGTACAAAAATACAATAAAGTCAGTTAGAAATATAAAATCAAAATTCAGTTAAAATGCCTGCAGGATTTTTTTTTTTTTAAAGTCTACAGTAGGTAGCAGGTGTTCCATGGGGATGGGGATGGTCTGACTTCAAATGGAAGAGATTTCCATAAAATTATCTCTCTTGTATGGTTGTGAGAGAAAAGTGATGTGAATAAAACCTCATAGAGAATTCATGGCAGAAGCAAGGGATTCATTCAGTCTCTTAGCTGCTAATTTATTGTTACTCCACTGCTCAAAGACTTTCAGAGTGTTTTACATCATCATCATCATCATCATTTTAAAAAAGAAACTAGCAAGCAACGAACAGTCTTGACATAACAACAAAGTAAAAAGCCTAGGCAGATAAAGATTTTCACCAGGCTTTGGAAAACCTTCAGACTGTGCCATGTGAGCTTTCCTGGAAAAATTGTTCTGTAACCAATGTGTCTAAGTAGAAAAGAACACATCCTGAGTCCTGTTTGGGTGATACCATAGGACTCACCCAATGACATATACATGGAACAGCCTCCACTTGCTGGCCCCATTGTCCACATGAGTTTGTTGGAAAAGGGCAGGAACCCAGGTTCTAAGCTATTTAGAGACTTTAAAGATAAGAATCAGCACTTTGGATTGTGCTTGGAAACAGATTGGTAGTCTGTGTAACTGATTCAAAACTAGCATGGTCCATTTCCCACCAGTCCTGTTTGGTCATCTCACTACTCTGTTTTGTACCAACGCATAAAACAGTGTGGTGGGACAGATTATCCCTGTCAAGGTTACAACAGGTACATTATGCCATGTAAACCTTTTGGGCCTCCAACACTAAGGGGTAACCTGGAAAACCGCAATTTGCAGACCTGTTCCTTTCTGGGGAGTGCAACACCATTCAGAAATGGTTGACTGACACTTCACAGGTCAGGCAAGCCACTCGCCAGCAGTACCTCTATCTTGTTTCTGTTGAGCTTCAGTTACAGGCACTAGTTTTAACACATCCATGGCCTCATCTGAATATGAGAAATGAAACCCTTCAATTTGCGAGATAGGGGACAAGGCAGGGCCTTGAAGCGCACCATAGCATAAAAACTATGGGGCAAAGCCACAGTCCTCCAGCACCTCCTTCTGGAAGCAGCCATCCAAATAGGAACGTAAGACTCCTATACAATAAGCAATCCAGAAGGCTGGAGTGTGCTGCACTACCAAACGTTTAACAAAGGATGAGAGCTTTGGAAGCTCTCACTAATGTAGTTGAATAAAGGGATTGTTCCTTTAGTGCACTGTGACCTCATCTTTTGTGACATTTAAGTCAATGGCTAGCCTATAGAGAATAATGAAGGTTGGAATATGCTTGCAAAGTAAAACTGGAAATCTCAACCTTGCCCTCTAGTGTTAAATAAATTACTGAGCGTTTTGAAATGTTGTCAAATACTGTATGGTGTATAGAGAGATAATAGGTGGCTCAGTAGATGTCATAGGCAGGATCTGAACAAGATTTAAAACTTGTTTAAAGCGTTAAATACATATTTATTTTTTTGGTCCCCCTGCGGCACATTCCATGGGGCTAGTGCAAACCCTTTAAGTTTGCCTGAGCAGCACTTTGGAGCCTGACCTGTATATTGCATGAAATACTTGGTTCAGTATAATGTGGTTTTTTTAATCCAATAAAAAAATATTGAAGTGCTATCTCCCACCTCTTTTATCTCTTGAATGGAAAATATTCCTGTTCATTTTAATATCAAAGGCAGCATTCCCCCCTCCCATTCCAATGCCATTTGTAGCTTGCATGAAATTACTGCGGCAACAAGAAGAGAAGAGCAAAGGAACTGCAGACATGGGCAAAGGCTCATTCAAAGCTGAGCTTAGAAATCAGTCAAACAGAGCCAATGGCTTTTACAACGTTGAGGCTCAAAAACAGTCTTCCATGATGTTGCTGAAATGTATAGTGGGGGAGGGGGTAGTGTGTGTGTTTGAGCTATGTTTCTGGATGTCAAGCATTTTTTAAAAATCAGTTAGCCCTCCCCCCCCTTATTTTTCATATTTATAAATCTTATCCTGCAGCAAACATCCTGCACAGTAATTGAAAAAGGAATTTGTCTGTTCATTGTATTTATATTCCACTCCTTTAACTTGGTTTTCTGGGCAGCTTGCAGGCTTATAAAAAATGCAGCTTAAAATATGTATGATGACCAGTTCACACTGGTCCTTATTTGTGTCTTGTAGTTTGGACTGATTCAATTTTATGGCTTTGTTCAGAGGGCAAAAGTTTTGTTTTGCCATTTAATGCAAATTGAACCAACGGTGGTTGTTGGTCACTTTCTGGACATTCTTCTCACTCATAAAGTCCTAAGAACTCCATTCACTCCTGTGGGACCTAAATATGTAAACGCCTTATCAAAACCTTCCTTAGAATTCCCATTTAGAATAATTAAATTAAAACTATTAAACAGAATGAACTATAAAGCATATCTATTTTACAATCCTTTTGTGTTCTGATTACTCATCCCATCTTCTTTGATCAAAAACTCTTTCTCCAGACTGATTTAAGATAGTTAACAGCACAGTCCTAGCTTTGTCTACACAGAAGTAAGTCCTACACACCACCTGCAATAGAATATTCATTTTGCAGATTTAGTAAATCAGCCTCCAATTGGTCCCAGAATAATTATCATATAGTGGGGAACACAGGGTTGGAAGAGTACTGAAACAAAAGAGTTACTATAACCCTTAATGTTGTGGCTATCAAAAGGGCTAAATCTCCTGTTGCTCTGCCACTCTTTCTGGGTGCTGCCGCTGTTAGCATGTATACTAAACACCCATTAATCACATTTTTGTGCACATTCAGGTTTCCGGCAAAGCAGCTATATCAAATTTCCTTAAATATTGAGAAAGGCTGGATCACAGGTCTTCCTCATTCACCCACAGTATACCATAAGGGGAAAAAACAATAGCTTTGATATTGAGCCACTGCTTCTTATAAGGTTTGACCAATTATTACACTGTCATGAGGATCTATTATACACAGATGATAAAGGTCCAAATCTGACATCATTACACCAAGCTTATTTTCCTCATTTCTTTTCATTTTCTGGGATGTGAGCCCATTTCATAAGGCTTTTGTTCTCTTTGTTTAGTCCGCTCCTAAGCATGAGCATCAGTGCACCAACTTTCTGAGCAGTAGAGGATCATTCTGTCCTAAGTAAGAGTCAATCTGTCCTAAGAATTGCCTGCTCCAAAGTCCCAGCTAGTTTACTTTGCAGTGTGCTCAATCTCTTTATGATGCCATCGTGTATTATGACTGGAAACATTTGGAAGAAGTTGAACAGTCCTTCCTCAAACTCGTCAGGGATGGTCATAGCTATAGTTTTAGCTCCTTGTATTTCTTCCTTGGGTCATAGTAAGTTTGGTTTTGGTCTGGCCTCCACTGCTGCTCCATGACCATATCCAGTTTCCTGAAGAGCCATAGGTCAGTGGTAGAGCATCTGGTTTGCATGCAAAACGCCCCAGGTTCAGTGCTCCAGGTAGCACTGGGAACGTCCTCCATCTGAAACCTAGAGAACTGACAGTAAGTGTAGAGTGACACTTGGTAGACAATACTGA
Source organism: Podarcis filfolensis (assembly GCF_964270895.1). Classification (NCBI taxonomy): domain Eukaryota; kingdom Metazoa; phylum Chordata; class Lepidosauria; order Squamata; family Lacertidae; genus Podarcis; species Podarcis filfolensis. Next base: position 20,485,487 of record NC_139609.1, read on the forward strand.
ATGGTCTTAGAGAAGGCACTGGTATCTGGGACCAATAAGTAGTACATTCTCTTCTCTCTCCCACCCCAAGGAGCTATACATGGGAGGTTTGGGGTTTTTTGCATTAGTGCCAACGAAGCTGGCAGTGATACACAGTACCTCACTGGGGCCTTCATCTCATCTTGACTCCAGCTACTTCCTCACTTATGTGTTCTTTTATACCTTCTGTCATCTTTCAGTTTTAAAATATAATATGCTCTTAGTAAAATGTTGGTGAATGACTATAGAGTTGCATGGCATGGTAATGAAGGACGTATGTACAGTCGTACCTTGGTTCCCGAACGGCTTAGTTGCCGAACAAATCGGTTCCTGAACGCCGCAAACCCAGAAGGAAGTGTTCCAGTTTGTGAATGTTTTTTGGAAGCCAAACTCCTGCAGCCAATCAGAAGCCGTGCCTTGGTTTTCGCATGGTTTCGGGAGTCAAACGGACTCCCGGAATGGATTAAGTTCGAGAACCAAGATAACACTGTATTGTAAAAGGTGTAGGAGTAAGGAGTTACCCTAATCGCTTCATTTGACAGCTGAAATATAGCGCTTTAGTCTTTCATTTTATTGCCATCTTGTGGCCAGGAGGGGAAATGATACTCAAAGCCATTTATCTGTATTTAATGCATACAAACTGGTATAGTCAGAAGCTATTTAGTAGTCTGACCAGAATCGTAAAGTATTTTACTCAGTCTTTGAAAAAGAACGTAAACCATGAACAGTAATTTAAATTGTACCATCTTTGCCATTTTTGAAAAATATCCTGGATTTTAATGTTCTTACTTGCAGGGCAAAAACCATAGCAACATATTAATTTTACAGATACCACTGGATCTAGTTCCTCTAGAATGGGACCCCCTGCAGTGGTTTCTTCCTTTAGTCCTGTCTGGGGCCTCCCAATTATGACAGACTTTGCATTTCAACCTTCCATTTCTTCCTCAAAACTGGTACCATTATCCTTGCTTACTATTCCCTGCTTCTATCACTTATTGTTGTAGTCCAGTCAGTCCGTCAGGCTATGGCTTTGACATTCATATGAGGAACCTGCTAGCACATTAAGTTCATGGCATGCAAGAATGCAAGCAAATTTCATGAAGCCACATTACTGCTATCTTCAAAGATGTGCCCAAGTAATTACATTTTGAACATTGGCTTGGGGAATTTTCTACATGGGGTTTTTAGCAGTACTGTGTAGTGTTAAGCCTCTTGTGGTAGTTGTCATATCAAGCACACAACATTGTTTTTGTTTTGACCATGGATTCGCTTTTTAGTACAGAACAGATGCAACAATTTGGGGGGGGGGGAGACACTTAATATACTGTAACCATGTGCTCTTCCCTCAATTCTAGAAAGGTGTATTTTCTCTATACTCTATGGACCAAATTCAACCACATAAAGCCTCACTAGTGCAATGCAACTTTCTGCCTCCTCCCCGCCATCAGCTCAGGGGTGTGTGTGTTTGTGTGTGTGTGTGTGTGTGTGTGTGTAGAATCTCCAGAACAGCGGGTGGGGGGGGGAGTGGAAAGGAGATCATATTGTCCAGCAAGTTGAAGTTCTTGTGCTGATAGAACAGTTTAAAGGGCACGATGTTCAATTCATCTCTATGTTTTTTACTTCTAATTAAGCTTCCATCTCTAATTTACAGAGCAATTATTTGGTGTTCATGGCAGAGCTCTTCTGGTGGTTTGAAGTAGTGAAGCCATCATTCGTTCAGCCTCGAGTTGTAGTTCATCCTCAAGGTAACCTTTCTTCTTAGTTGCTTCACATTATGCTAAATTATGTGCGCTCCATGGATGTCAGGTTAAAATAGTGCTAACTCAGTACATAACCCCCTGGCCTGCAACTAGTTTTAAAATAGGGGTCATATTTACAGTTGGTGAGGATGGGAAGTCACATTAGCTGCATCTGCCCAGACACAGGCAAATGTCTTCTCAAACCCCCTTTCCACAGTGCAAATAGCAGCAGGAGCTTGGGCAGGGTTTGAGGAGAGGGACCGTAGTTCAGTGGTAATGCCACACAGGTGCTTTCCATGCAGAAGGTCCCAGCTTCAATCCCTGGCATTGCTAGCTTTAAAAAAATTAGGTAGCAGGTGATTTGAAATTGTGCCCAGGAGCATACTGGTAACCGATGCAAATGTTCTAATATGTTCACACAGCTGCATTTTCATGAGCACCCTTGCTGCTGCATTCTAAACCAACTGAAGCTTTGCCTGTGTCTTGGTTCTTACATGAATTTACTCTAAAGTTGTGTCAAAGTGGTTGCTTTAAATTTTTGTGGCTAAGAAATTTAGTTATTTATATGGATGTGTATGGTGTTAGCTTGCTTGTTCTTCTGATGTTACGGATCCCAGCTTGGCTGTTGTTCTTTGATTGACTTTTACTTCTACAGCTATAATATATAAAACGTCAATCTTCATTTTAGCTGATGTTGCAAAAGAAGCATCCTCTGTTCCTGCTGCCAATGCCAATAGAAGAAATTATCCAGAAGTTTCACACGATTCTGACCTGATAGCCAGGTATAATTCCCAACCTCCTTTTTGTAGGTATTTATATGGCTAGTTTTAACTAAAAAACAACAGTGCCCAACAAAGCTTTTTCGGCTTGGCTCTTTTTATTTATTATTGTTAACTTAACCACAAGCTTTAATACAAACTATAGTGAGTCTATTTTCAAACCACCACCACAACAAGCTCTTTCTTCCAAGTGTCAGGACACAAAGTCCTCATTTTGTCGCTGAGACAGCTTATAAACTTGCTAGTGGAATTAATAGAGCCTTGTAGGGCCCAAATATCTTGTTTGTTAAGGATCTGGTGTTCTATTCAGCAGGAAGTCAATTAGCCTTTATAAATGTTTGCAGCGGCGTAGCGTGGGTTGTCAGCACCCGGGGCAAGGCAAGTAATTTGCGCCCCCTAACCCGGGGCAAGGCAAGTAATTTGCGTCCCCTAACCCCTAACCTGCCGCCGCTGCCAGCTTCTTCTTGCTGCTGCCTGGTCTGGTCTGGTGTGGTTCTCTCCCGCGCTCAGCGCTGCGCTGGGCGGCTGCTGCACTGTCCCTCCCCCAGATAGTCCCTCACTCTCTCTCCGCACCGCACGCCTGGCACCCACCCCCTCCACAGTGGGCGGTGACCCGGCGGCTCGGATCGGATTCGCACAGCCAGCACTGCAGTGAGAGAGAGTGAGTGAGCCAGGTAGGGGCAGAGAGCTGCGAGTGCGAGCGCCCCCCCCCAGATGTTGTGCCCGGTGCGGCCGGCCCCCCCTGCACCCCCCACGCTACGCCACTGAATGTTTGGTTGGTGGTGTCCATAAGATTCATCTGTGATACAAGGAGCAATGCACAATCAGCTGTGCCTCCATGGGGGGCGGGTTTCAGTTTTTCTTCCAGCAGCCTTTCACACCTGTGAAAAAGTAATGTGGCATTGTGAGAAACTGAGGGAGAATTTCCCTTTACTCCATGGCTTCTCTTCTCCAAGTGAGCTATAAACACTGTAACACTACTAGCACCGAATATATTATTTGTAACATGCAGTTCATAGATGGAATTACAATTTCTAAAAATGCCATAGTATCGCAGTTATGTGATGTTTTAAGAAATTCTGTAATGGAGATAATAGTACCCCTCAGATGCCACAGATAACTCACGTGTTGTAGGAAATTTATATTTAGCTCTTTGACTGAATTGAGACAGTGGTACAAATTATTGTGCCAATACAAGTATTACTGAATACCTTTTCATATGATAACAGATTCAGTTAAACTATGACCTTTCAAATCTAGAAATATATTTTAATTGCACTAAATTCATGCTTTCAGGCCTAGTTTAAAGCACGATATTGTCCCCTGAAATGTTCAGGGCTGCAAGATTTTAAATTAGAAAAAATTAACTGTGGTGTTCTGTTTTTGGTTGTTTGCAGTGTGGAATGCCCGGCTTTCCCACCATCTCATCAGATTCCAGCTGCTAGCCATGCTCACCAGCAGCCTTATACATCTGCTCCAGGTAATAGCAAAAAGCTGAGATATTCTGCTTTCTCCCTGTTCATATTTGTTTTATCCAAAGGTTCCCTTCCTTTGTTGGTAGTATGTCTTCTGCCAGAAGAAGGGAACCTTTTTTTCCAACCATTTTTTAATTTTATCTTTAAGTATTAAACTACAGAATGCTACATATGAGTGCCGAGAATTATTAGACTATTAGAATTACAAGGGGAAGGGTTGCAGCACAGTAGTAGACCAGCTGCTTTGCTTGTACAAAATCCCATGTTGAATTCCCAGGATCTCCAAGTAGGGCTGGGAATCAAGTGTGTGATGTCATGGACTGACTGGATGCAAAAGAGTGGTGGGAGGCACCCTCTGGGGAACCCCCAAGGAAGCCCTCAAGGGAAGAAGGCTCAGAGCCAGGGGGCTGGTGGTAGGATGGCGATGAGTGGTCAGAGGGAGCAGACTGGGAAAAGAAAGGTGTCAGAAGCTGAAGAGGCAACAGGGCTTAGTGAACAGGAAGAGGATGTGACAGACAGCAGTCCAGAACCAGAGGCTGGAGAGGAGTGGGGCCAGGAGACAGGGAGGAGGCAGGCTGCTGAAGAAGCCAGGGAGTCTTCCCCTCCTGCTGTGTCCAGCTCCCCTCCCCACTGGTCTCCCAGAACACACATAGAAATGAAAAGAGCAGAGGAGAGTTTGGTTGCGCACCAACATAGTCTCTGATTTCTTGGGGGGAAAGCCCTGGAGCGGAGGGGACTTAGGCAGCTGTGGGAAAACGGGGACCTTCATTCCTCACAACTGTCTCATTGGAGCTAGAGCTATTGGGAAGAGTTGCTGGGATCACTAGGCCTGGGCTGTTTTGGTTTCTTTGAATAAAAAGTTAACTTCACCTGACTTTGGCTCCTGACACGTACCTGGGCTTCCTTTCACCCTTGGCAGGGAGCTATATTACTGCTCCCCATTCTTTGCAGCTTTGGCAAGGAGATGTATTGGTGCCTCATCCCATCCCTTGTTCCCTTTCCGAAGGAAGCTGTGTGCCACATCTGGCCGCCTAGAACAGCAGAGGAGAGGCCAGGGAAGTGTGCAGGCTGGCAGGCAGACTTCTAGCTGCTGCAAGCCTGCATGGAAAGGCATGATTCCCCTGCTGGGAATGTCACCTGTATGAAATCCTGGATAGCTGCTGTCAGTCAGTGTAGTAGACAGAGTTGGCCTTGTTGGACTAATGTAATGCTCTGGGTCTGGCTCGATATAAGGCAGATTCCTATGTTAGATCTATCCTGGAAAGCTTTATTTATGCAATATACATTTTCATTTTCTGGCCCACCTCATCCTTGCAACAGCCCAGAGAGGTAGCTTATGATGAAGGCAGTAACTGATGCTATGTTGCCTAGGGAGTTTTATGGCTCAGTGGATATTTGAATCTGGATCTCCCATCGTAGTCTGATACTCTATTCCCTTGCTATCCATTATTAACACAAAAAAAGTGGAGCAAGAGAAGTAGGAACAAGCGAATCACACTTTTCAAGTTAAATTGAATCATTTTGTATATTTTTAAAGTACAAGGCATAGGCAAGCAGTAATATAGACTATTGTGGGAATATTCTGCAGAACTAATTTTTTTGTGATTCACATCTCTGTGTATCTCTTTTTTTCCACAGTAAAGCATATTTTTAAATAGGGGGGGGTATTAATGGCATAAACACAATTCATGTTAGTTAAAGTCAACAGAAGTACATTGAATGGTTGCATTCCCAATGTAACTGATGTCGGTGAATTTAAGTACTTTGGCTTAGGATTTTACCTGGATAGTAATGTACAAAGCCATAGATGTGCATTCTTTGATAATTTTCTGCAAAATGTTGAATGAGATGTAAACGAACTTATGTGGTCTGTCTGCTTTAAATCGAATCAAGAGCAGAAGCCACCTATTTGATTTGTTAACTGGAAGTTTTTTAATCCTCTTTTTAAAAGTTTCAAAAGAATTCACCCTTATATGTTTTTTGTTTTGATTTTGGATAGGCGGCATTAGACGATCTACATCTATGTCTTATATGGATGGATACGTAGGGACATGGCCCAAAGAAAAGAGGTAAGTCATTGGTTAGTTGGTGCCATAATGCCATAATGTTTCATTTCCTATTGTTGTGTGATGCAAGGGGATTAATCCTTCATTTGAATATCCTCACTCTGAAAAACCGTTCATGGATTACACATGGGGAAGTACACTGAAAAACCGCAGGACTCATATACACATACAAAGCAAGATCTAATATAGCATGAACAAGTGTGCCTTCTGCATTTATCTTTCCTCCTCACCCTGCAGAGGTTTGGGGGACCCTCCAAAACCAGTGTTGGGGCCCTGCTATGCATTTCCATTGCACAGGCAGGCAAGCGTCGTTGGATGTTGCCCAGAATCATTAAAGTGAAAAGCTCTATAGATGCAAATCCATAGACATAGGCCCCACTTCTAAGATCCATAACCTCTTATTTGTGGAAGATGGTACAGAGTAAGCAGATCCTGTGCATGTACGTGCTACATGTGAAAGCAATACGCTTGGCATCAGGAGTTGCTGGAAGGAGGCGTACAAGTTGCCATCCAACTATCTTAGAGCCTCCACTCTGCATTTGTATAGGGTTCACTCCTTAGCCCTTTCGTCTCCCAAATAATATCCCACAAGGCAGTGGAAGTTTAGGATCAGAGTTTTCCTTCTCCTAGATGTGCTACCTTCCCAGGTTGACGAGCCCCATCTGCCCCTCACTTCTTTCAACAGCATGTGCAGAAAGCGCCTTCTTGATCCCTGGACCCACTACTGGTCTTGTCTGCTGAATCTGCCAGAACCTGTCTTTGAATGCAGGGAAAGTCCCTAACTCACTGAAGGTTTGAGACCCATTGGTTACCCTTCACCTGGTTTATCCAACGAGTCAAAGCTGTTCCCAGGGTGTGGCTGCTGTCCCATGCAGACAGCTTCTAGGAGCCACTGGCAAGAGTTGAGTGCAGGGTGGGGACCAAAGATGTACAAACTACCCTAGAAGGAACACGACATGCCCCCCAGCACATGCATTTTAGAAAGGGAAAATAGATGGAAGTTCTGCACCACTTAGGAGCCTCCTCTTGTAGCTCAAATTGAGTGGTGGGTCTTTCTTCCTGGCTTGCTTGTTTGCTTCTGTCAATAGTCAAGAGAGAATGGACATTCCCTACTCCTTTTTGAGAAGGGTTTTCACTTTTATATTTACAAAAATGATATAATGGTCACAAGGACATTTTCAAGATATTCAGAACAAGAAATACATGTATGTAACAGAAGATTAAATAACTGTGTAGTAGATTTTTGTTGGGTCTGAGCCAAATGGATTTGAAGTCATTTTCTGCAGGAAAAAGCACCCCTCCGTTTGACAGTCATTCAACAAATTGTAACAAAATAAGGGTAAAAGTGTTTGCCCATTCAGAGTGAGGGCAATTGGTGATCTCATTGGCTGGGATCACCTATATGACCAGTCCAAGAAGAACAGCCCTCACTCTGTCTGTTTTGTTTGCCCTCAGTGACATCAGGTAGTCATATCTTGATTGGCTATGTAGTGCTGTAACGATATAATATCATATTCACTGCTTGATCCCTGGCTGGCTGGGATCACATAGTTCAAGCAGAAAGAAGCCCTAGCAAAGGGGCAACAGATGTGAGAAACAAGGGCTGCACAGAAGATCAAAAAGAGGCAAGGTAGGGATTTGTTTATTTACTATATATATGGAGGGCCCCAAACCTTGAAATGAGCAAACATTTGGTGCAGACCATACCTTTATGCTCAATGGATGTAGGACTAGATAATGCTAATAATGCTGTCACCTTGTATTGCATTTTACTGCTAGAGTTTGAAGCCAGCATTAATGCTATAAAATAAAATATCTTGTTTCTTCAATATAAAAATCCTGGAATATTTCCAACCTTTTAAATGGAGGGTTGCTTTAATGGCATTCTCATTTTTAATTCCCTTTCTAGATCTTCAGCACATGGTGTTTCATTTGACATTTCTTTTGATAAAGAGGACAGCATCCGTGAGACTCCAAACAGAGGAATGACTAGATCTCTCAGCAACGAAGGCATTGCGCAAAATACCAGCCGTATGCCCAGACTTGTTAGAAAGAACCTGTCCTTCAAGCCTGTGAATGGCGAAGAGGAAAGTGAAGATATTGAAGAAGAAAAGGATACGGAATTTTGCAGTGATCTAGAGGCTGACAGCAATCAAAGGAATGCGAACCAGATTAACCCATACAGCCTGCCCAATGGAGCGCTACAAAACAGGTTGGTTACCGATGAATTTGGCAATCGGATTGAGACACCAAGCATTGAGCAGGCTTTGCAGATTATCCACGATAGTGAGAAATCTCCCAGTGTTACTCAGCCAGAGCAAATTACAAATGGGTTTTTCCTTCACAACAAGGAGATGAGCATCCTGAATTCAAATATTAAACCCAACCAGAGTAATCCCGATATTACTGCAGATACAAAAGGTGCTCTCAGTCCCATGACTGACAATACAGAAGTAGATACTGGAATACATGTCCCTTCAGACATTCCAGAGACTATGGATGAGGATTCAACCTTGAGGGACTATACTGTAAGCCTGGATTCTGATATGGAAGAACCATCTCGATTCCTTCAAGAATTTGATAGCAGAGGCATCAACCATAAGGAACAATTGAGCCCTTGTCCAAGCTCAGTAAGTGCCAAATCACAAGCAGGCAGTAGTGCGTCCTCAAGTTCAGGTGTTAAAATGACCAGCTTTGCAGAGCAGAAATTTAGGAAGCTGAATCATACAGACAGCAGAAGTAGTGGCAGCAGTTCTCAGAAAACTACACCAGAAGGTTCTGAGCTGAACATTCCTCATATGGTTTCTTGGGCTCAAATACCTGAGGAATCTCCTCTCCCTCAGGCAAGAGATACCACACAGTTACTGGCCTCTGAAATGGTGCAACTGAAAATGAAGCTGGAAGAGAAGAGGCGAGCAATTGAAGCCCAGAAGAAGAAGGTTGAGGCTGCTTTCACGAAGCAGAGACAAAAAATGGGAAGGACGGCATTCCTTAACATTGTGAAAAAGAAAGGTGACGGGATTTCACCACTTAGAGAAGAGGCGGCTGGAGCAGAGGATGAGAAAGTGTTCACGGACAGCAGTAGGCCGAAAGAAAAAGATGCCCAAAAGCCATGTGAGCAACTAAACAAGGCCACAGAGGCAATTAAAGCAAGCACTGAAAATCCTCACGTGAAATGGCTGAAGTCCCCCAACACACCGGTTGATATAGAAAAGCAATGCAATTTGGTGAGCCCCTCGGAAGAAAACTTAAATGACAGTGACCTTCTGGAATATACAAAATCTATTGAGAAGCTCAATTCTTCTCTGCATTTCTTGCAGCAAGAAATGCAACGCCTCTCACTTCAGCAAGAGATGCTTATGCAGATGAGGGAGCAACAGGCTTGGGTTATTTCACCACCTCAGCCTTCTCCTCAGAAGCAGGTTCAGGAGCTGAAGCCTTCATTAAGGTTTGCGGGCTCACCCTTCCCTGTTGCCCCATTTTCCGTGGAGTCTCCCCGATCTTCCCACCAGTCCCCACAGTCATCCTCTAGGAAGAATTCCACTCTCCCCAGTAAAATGCAAAGGACTCCTAGGCCAAATGAACTGAAATTAGCACCTTTGAATCGCACTTTGACTGCACCGCGATCTGTGGACAGCCTTCCTCGTTTGAGAAGATTTTCTCCAAGTCAGGTATCAATTCAAACTAGATCTTTTGTTTGTTTTGGAGATGATGGTGAACGTAACCGCTTGAAGGTCAAAAATACAACGGGAGAGGCTGACAAAGAAACAGCAGGTGAGAAAGAAACAGAACAGGCAGAAAAGGAAAAGCCAGAGGAACAACTGGCCAGGCCTCTGGAATCTACAGTGTCTGAAGTCCTTTCGCAGCCCATTACAGAAACTGTCTGCCTTACCCCAAATGAAGAGGTGCTGAACCCACCAGGATTTCCAGAACCTGCATCCAAAACTGTTAACCTCATAGAAGTTTCCCTCACAGATTTGAAGCCACCAGAAAAGTCAGAAGAGTCTGTTGAGAAATCAGAGGGCGAGAGTGACAAGGAACAATTGGAAGATGACCAAAAGGTGTGCTGTGGATTCTTTTTCAAGGTAAGTGAACGAGGACATCACAAGCATGCATTTAGGATCTTTTTGCCTCTGGTGGTGGTGGGCAGGTGGTCAGGGCCTGTGTAACAAGAGGGTATGGCCAGAGTCTATGTTGAGTGGGACCTGGGTGACTTGTGTTTGGTTAACTCTTCCCATGAATCATCCACCCCTCACAATCAGGCTCCAAACAGCTTGCTAAGCACCTGCTTGAGAAGCTGTTTTGAAGCACAGTTGCAACAGGCAGGAGCTGGGGAATGACTCACCTCTGTTGCCTTTCTCACCATCGTGTATTGTTCAAAATAAAACACTAGGGCAGGTAATAAATGATTTAAGCTCCTCTGCAAGTGGAGTTTTATTCACTTCTCCCTACAAATGTATTGTAAATAAACCAAATTATAGGTTACAGGATTGCGGTTGAGTGTAATACAGACATGCTCTGTCCACAGAGGAGTGTGACCCTTTATAGAGGAGTGGTTAATCTAGCACAGCTTCCAGTGGGGTATGATACTACAACTGAACAATCTAATTTTAATAAGTACTAGACCTTGCATGCTTGGGACGCGGGTGGTGCTGTGGGTTAAACCACAGAGCCTAGGGCCTGCCGATCAGAAGGTTGGCGGTTCGAATCCCCACGCCGAGGTGAGCTCCTGTGGCTCGGTCCCTGCTCCTGCCAACCTAGCAGTTCGAAAGCACGTCAAAGTGCAAGTAGATAAATAGGTACCGCTCCGGCGGGAAGGTAAACGGTGTTTCCGTGCACTGCTCTGGTTCGCCAGAAGTGGCTTAGTCATGACCCGGAAGCTGTACGCCGGCTCCCTCGGCCAATAAAGCGAGATGAGTGCCGCAACCCCAGAGTCGGCCACGACTGGACCTAATGGTCAGGGGTCCCTTTACCTTTACCATATTTTGATATTGTTGTCTCAGTAACTTTAGACCAGGCATGGCGAACCTGTGCCGGTCCCCGTGTTTTTGGCCCCATCAACCCCAATCAGCATGACCGATGATCAGGGTGATGGGAGTTGTAGTTCAGCAACATCTGGAAGCCCCAGGTGCCACACCCCTGCTTCAGACCAATCTTTAAATTTGTCTCTTGATCTCAATCCATTTTAGTTCAATGGCTGTACTGTGGATAAAGTCTTCTACCAATGTTGAGATAATAATTGACATTCCTTCCTAAATGTTGCTTCAAGGATGATCAAAAGGCTGAAAACGAAATGGCAGTGAAGCGGGCGGCATTGCTGGAGAAGCGATTGAGAAGGGAAAGAGAAACCTTACTTCGGAAGCAGCAACTGGAAGCAGAGTTGGAATATAAGAAAGAAGAAACAAAGTAAGATCAACTGCAGATGCTAGTCATTCTGAGAGATCCTTGTTGTCAAACTGTTTCCTATGCTAAGACCACTTAAAACTTTCTACTAACTGATTAAGATAGGTGTCACCAACCTTTTTAGGCCAGTGGGACACATTTGGAAATTGTGGAAAGCCAGTCACAAAATGGGTGCCCAGAGGTGTGACATAACACAAAATGGCTGCCACATCTAAAAGAGCTGAAAGAGGCATGGCCACACATTGGTGTGGCTGTGCCTCACCCCTTCAGTGAGCAAAAAAGGCACCTACATCAGCCACTGCAACAATCACTCACAAAGAGAAGCTATTTGCAGCTCTCCTGTGTTCAGAATGAATGAAACACTGTGTGTCCAATCTTGACCTTCAGTTAAATGTGAAAATGTGAACATTCTAAAATAAATTTCTTGCATAACTAATTATTCTTTGAATATTACCAAGAAACCCAAAAAGCCACCTGATATTTACGGGTACACAATACTAAAGTGTTAGGTGATAAAGGTAAAGGTAAAGGGACCCCTGACCATTAGGTCCAGTCGTGACTGACTCTGGGGTTGCGGCGCTCATCTTGCTTTATTGGCCGAGGGAGCAGGCGTATAGCTTCCGGGTCATGTGGCCAGCATGACTAAGCCGCTTCTGGTGAACCAGAGCAGCGCACGGAAACGCCGTTTACCTTCCCGCCGGAGCGGTACCTATTTATCTACTTGCACTTTTTGGTGTGCTTTCGAACTGCTAGGTTGGCAGGAGCAGGGACCGAGCAACGGGAGCTCACCCCATTGCAGGGATTCAAACCGCCAACCTTCTGATTGGCAAGCCCTAGGCTCTATGGCTTAACCCACAGCGCCAGTACTAAGGGGCATTTCACTTAATATTTACCCTAATCTGCTTCAACTGCATCTTTAGGACTATGCCAGTACTTGTGTGACTTGCTCCACAAAGCTTAGCATGAGCATACAGTTAAAATATGTACACTAAAATTTGGAAACCAGGATATGTTCTGGGAATGTAACAGAGATACTTGGCATTCGGGTAACATAATCAGAAAAAATGGTTTTATTTTGTGAGAAGGATGGCTTTGCTAATGGTGATGTTGAATTTCTAAGGAGGAAGTCTGAGGAAGAACGTCAGAAGAAGGAAGATGAAAGAGCACGTCGAGAGTTTATTAAGCAAGAATATATAAGGCGGAAGCAGCTGAAACTGATGGAAGATATGGACATTGTCATAAAGCCTCGCCTCCACATGTCCAAACAAAAGAAGCCACGTCCAAAATCCATTCACAGAGATCATATTGAGTCACCTAAAACTCCAATCAAGGGGCCTCCAGGTAATAAATATAAGGAGGAGTCTTGATGCTGATATTCTAGCTTTGACATTTTGCCCAGAGATTGGGGGGCAGAGGGGTTGTTAAATGCTACCAGACTGCTGGTTTTCATTATGCCTAGTTATCACATTAGAAAAGTTGCAAAGAATGATTGGTTCATCACTCCTTACATAGTTAAATTTTGAGTCAGCATGACCTGGACCGATACGAGAACATTGCCTCTACTTTTAAAGTAGGTTTCCATACTTTTGATACAGAGCTCCATGGTGATGTTTAGGTTTAGAACAACCTATAACCATGCTATCGTTTACCATTACTATATAAAGACTTATGAGGATAAAATATGCATTATATGTTTATAGATGTAGAGTTCGTAGGGCCAGTAAAGAGAGAGAATATTTCTTAGAAAACTTAGCAAATTTTCTTTCCTGGTGGTGCATCTAATTCACAGACTCTGTTTTCTGTATCTGCATTCTTTTAAAGTTCCTTGCATTTACCTAGGCTCACACCTTCACTGTGTTGCTGTTCCCCCCATCTCCCCTCAGCATCTAGCCTTTCGTTGGCATCATTGAACACCGGAGACGACAGTGTGCAATCGGGCAAGAGAACGCCAAGGTAAATATTCAGTTCCAATTTACATTTGAGAGAAATGATCATATTTATGTAACTTGGCACAACAGTGTGCATTCAGTGAGGCAGTATTTAATGCATAATTAAGAACAGTTCATGGCTCTTTAGATTTGACCAACTTTGTGTATGTTCCTATGGCCGTTTTTCATACACAGTCGCCACAAAACAGATCTACACATATTTAATTTCCAGGCTGCAGGGAATTGTTTAATTGCATCTGTTGGTGTGTACATTTTTTTATTGGACTGCTAGGTATAAGCCAACACCTGTAGTAACACACACGGGATGGCATACACAGGACATATAAACAAACACAGGATGGCACTTCTAAAAATGTAATCATTCAGCTCTCCTTAATTTTAAGAAGCCGCTGAAATATCTACAAGTGAATTAAATTCTCTTTAAGTTGTGTAGACTAATATGAAGTGGAGGGGGTGCTTTCATACTCAGATTTTCTTCTTTGTGAAAGCTTTATAAGGGCAAAGGGGCTGGAAACACCCGCCAATTTTTCAGAATTTAGCTAGCTTTGCCTGATGGACAGTTGACATTCTTCCCACTCATTCCTGAAGCTACTTGGACATTTGGAAGAACTTACGTGCTATTAAATCATTTGATTCCATATTTGTGTTTAACAGTGCTTTATCTTCAGGTCTTTCATTGTGAAATGCTACCTTTTTTCATTGTGAAATCATGCTTGGTAATAGATTGGCCAAATCTTCTTTCCTGTTTAAATGCAACTTTTAGGTCTGAATCTGTGGAAGGATTCATATCTCCAAGTCGTTGCGGAAGTCGTAATGGAGAAAAGGATTGGGAAAATGCATCAACAACATCTTCTGTGGCTTCTGCTACAGAATATACAGGTTAGTATATTAAGAGTTGTTGCTGAATTATTTGCTACAAACAAGAACATGTAGATGCTTTGGGGTGGTGGTGGTGGTGGTGGTGGGGAAAGCCAGTAAGTAGCAGAGAAAAAGTAATACAGAGTAATAACAGCAAGCCAGTGTACCAGATTACAATCTTGCTTCACTTAGTATCAGGTGGTAGTTAAATACCCCAACTATAATAAAGATTGAGAAGCTGGAGTATTAAGAGTTTGATTTGAAGGAAATTCCTTGCCCTGGCCACCTGTCAAATTTGGCCCATGGAGTGCAGCTATAAAGGTCTGGCCCCCAGAGCCAGAAAAGTTCCTCGCCTCTGCCTGCTCTAAACCATGTTCATTTATTCATATATATGTTTTTAAAAATCTCTCTCTCTCTCTCTCTCTCTCTCTCTCTCTCTCTCTCTCTCTCTCTCTCTAGGACCAAAGCTGTACAAAGAACCCAGTGCAAAATCCAACAAACATATAATCCAGAATGCCTTGGCTCATTGCTGCTTGGCTGGAAAAGTAAACGAAGGTCAGAAGAATAAAATATTAGAGGTAAGGCAAACCTGTAAAGGGGAAGGGGGGGAAGAAGAAACTGAAAATCTGAGGTTCAGGTTGTGGCTAGGTAGGAAGTGTTGGGGGGAACAGTTTTCTTTACACTGCAAGTTCAGAGGGGGGTCTTTCTGTTTACTAAGACCCCGTAAACATTAATGGTGTGCATTAATGGTATTCCTGGTGCAGCCATAGCACTGAAACTCCTAACCTCCTTTTCATCCTCTGTTCTGTGTCCTCTGCTAAGCTAAGCTGTCTCCTTAATACAATATTCTTGCCAGAATAGGAATACATACACTGTGAAATTCTCTACTAACACTTCTCATGAGCTTGTTCTGATGATAAAGATTTTTAAATAGTTATAACATTAGTTGAAATAAGAATATAACTGTCAGGTGCACCAGGAATGTAGTTTTTAAAATTACTCTTGGCACCCTATATTGCTTGTTCACACATGCATGTATAACACTTGATTTCTCTATAATTTACTGTTGAACAGTTAATGGCAACCGAATGTGCAACTTCAGGTCCATGATATGAAAGTTGTATCTCTGTTGTTGGATTTGTGATGCCTTCATACATGTGTAAATAAGCCAAGCTTACAATGCTATTACATTTTCAATAACATGAAATAGTTTCTGTCATAAGTGTAGGAGCATTGAAAATACCCATAAACTGGATGTTAACTTGTGCACAATTTGAACCCTCTTTCCTCCCCTCCCCCTTTCAGGAAATGGAGAAATCAGATGCCAACAACTTCCTTATCCTTTTCCGCGACTCAGGCTGCCAGTTCCGATCTTTGTACACGTACTGCCCTGAGACAGAAGAAATCAGTAAGTTGACTGGAATAGGCCCCAAGTCCATCAGTAAGAAGATGATTGAGGGGCTCTATAAGTACAACTCTGACAGGAAGCAGTTCAGCCACATACCTGCTAAAACGCTCTCTGCCAGTGTCGACGCTATTACCATCCACAGCCATTTGTGGCAGAGCAAGAGACCAGTAACACCGAAAAAACTCTTACCTACAAAGGCATAGTAACTCGGAGGGGGGTAGGGTACTTTGCCATGTTTGTGGCAAACTTGCACTTCGTATTTGCTGCCTATTAGAAAATAGGTTCTTATTTGCCAACAAGATTTCTTTGAACTCGAAGAGAAAAGCTCTGTCATCATGCACAACTGGAATGTAAACACAGTATTGAAGACTTGCAGAAAACTGACACTTAAGTGATTATGCATTCGTGTGCTCATGAAAGACTGACTCAAGAGTGGAGATGGGTATGTGCTCACAGTTTATAGGGTTCATTTCCTCTCGTTTTTAAAACACTGAATTATTGAATGTTTGCAAATCTGTAGTGACTGAAATTAAAGTATATATTAAATTCATTGCCTTATACTTTGGTGTGTTATGCTTGTTTTGGAATTTGCTTCTGCTCTTTATATCTTCACTGGAGAAATGTTCTGTCTTGAGTTGCCATACCGTTAAATTTTAAGTGGCCTGCCGGTAACAGAGGGCACAAACCTTTTTGCAATGAAATGAAGTTATCCGTTCTTTTTTTGACTTTCATTCATTTCAAAGGGTTTTGCACCAGGAAAGTTCCTTGGAGAGGATGTCCAGGATTAAATGTTGCTAGCATGTCTTAACCTCTGGCAAGGAAATGTGATGGCTGTCATTGCTTGTTCCACAAGGAAACTTATTTTATAAAGGTATTGTCATTATATTTAGAAATCCACCATTGCCCTGATCCAGGGAAGCATGACGGGAGATCTTTGCATGTACTATTGTGTTTTGGATTTTTCTTCTGAACAGGAAGTTCAGTCCAAACTGCTGTTTAACATTCTGAGATTTAGCAAAGGGGACGATACGTGTCTGTGGCATGACAGGTGACCCAAATAAAATAGCACCACTAAACAAATGCAGACATCTACCATTGCTTCCTGAGATTACGGCCTGGATGGCTATTTCAAAATCCTAAGCAAAACAGTATTAATTGTCTTAAAAGTAGACACTTTGTATGAGTCCTTCTGAGAAACTTGAAGAAAATTATATTGAGTAAGCCTGCTCTATGAAAGCTATTCTGATGTGTTACCAGGTTGCCATCCAGTATATGGACCAAAGTAATTTTTCTTCCAAGACATCAATTTAATTTTGTTTAATATAAATTATGGTATTGATGATGATACATGACAATCTTGAGTGTATTGAAACCAAGAATGGCTGAGAGCCACACACATACAGCAATGTTAACATTTACAAAATAATCACTGGGGCACCTTTTTTCAGTATTAACAAAGGGCTGCACATCTGATTCCTTTAGAGAAGTTATTTCTGTTTGGAGGTTTGCTTGTTGCTTTCTTTTTCTTTCTTATTGTCAGGATTCCTATACAGATATAGCAAGGCACTGTTTCAGCAGGTGGAAAAGCTCAAACTTGAAACCTACCCTTATTTTTGTGATTGCTTTTTTGACATTTGTACACCAGAGGACTTAGTTGGGGGGTGGGAGGGGATCTAGGTGGAACCTCATTCTCAGGAAAAGACTTGAATTATTGCTAAACCTGTTCCATTTCAGTGTTGTGACAAGTGTTGGAACTTCAAGACAGTCTTGAACTAGCTGTCTAAAGTGTTTGTTACTTTTTATTATGCATCCTACAAAGGAAAACTTAAAATTCTGTACACTTCTCCCACTGAACTGCTTGACTTGGAGAGGTAGTACTTCACTACAGTCTGCTTCTGTTCTTTATATAGATGATGTATAGGAATGATAAGTCCTTAAATAATTTAGAGAACAGCCCTTTTTAAAATTATGAAAAGGCCTTAGGCATCAATGTGTCTGGGTTCTTTATCAGCATTTTCTCAGAAATGCAATCAATATTTACTTTAACTTATGTTCTTATATTTATGTATATTTGTTAAAACTGTAGAAAAAACCCAACACAAAACCCACCTGTTTAATAGGTATGTGGCTCTGATCTATTTGTGGTTAGCTGATTCCTACTGTTTGCATGTATATGAACCAGGATATCTAACCCATCTTCTATTTCAAGTGTAAACATACTGTGTATATATTATATATATTTTAAAAATAGGAGATAGAAGGTCTATGCATTCTACCAACGAGGCTTATCCTCCAACTAATGGCATAGGGAAAATATATTGCATACCCATGTAAGCATACATCTAAGTTAAAACTTGCCCAAGTTGGGGGTGAGCTGCTAGGACATATATGGGATAGACGATGGAGGAGATCACATGGAAGGATTTTTAACTAAACTATTCCTGCTAAAAGAAAAATATAATTTAATGATACATACCACTGACTGATTCATGCACACCTATCTAAACAGGATAATTTCTTTTAAAATGTGGCAACATAGTGTCATTTTAAATTATTGAATGTATTATGAATTTTGTCTACTGTTCAGAAAAAAAGATGTCTGTGCAATGTTGAAAGGTAGGATGTGAATAATACAGTTAAAAAATTGAGACTTTGGGGATTAAAATGTTACTACATACTAGGAGAACTAAGGACTTTTTTTCTTTTTAAGCTTGCAAATTTTCTAATGACAGTATGTCTTCATTTGGGATCTTGTTTAAGAAAATAAAAGCCTTTCATGGAGAAGTCCGGTGTTCATCAGTGACATTATCAGTTACACACCGGTGCTTTCATCGAGGGAGCGGGGTGTTTTTATTGTTTATATGACAGAATTTGCCACCCATCCTAATTTCCAGGCCAGGTGTTCAAGCTCTGACAGTCATGGTAGCTACTGAAACCATTTTTGGATGACTGTTGGTGGGTTTTTTTAAAAGAAAAAATTCTTTGGCTGTTTAAAGCCAAATTCTGTTTATTTCTAATTTAAATGGGCACCGTCCGTTGAGAAATGTACAGTGTATCGTGTGCTTACTTGTCCACTTTTGTGGAGCATTGCTACCCTATTTTTTCAGAAGCTGTGCTGTAAGATATTGTCATAGTGCTACCTACCTAGTACAGTGTAGTCCTTCCCTTCCATTTAAATAAAAAGCATGGCACCAAAAACAACGTTGTGGTTTCATCTTTTGGTACGTGTTTTCAGTTTATCCTCTGAAGCCATTAAATGTATACATTTATGGTTGGCAAAAGGTTTCCCGGCATGCAGTTTGTGAAGGCATCTCTGATCTGAGCAATCAAATGGACGCTTCTGGGAGTGGGCTGGTCCTGTTTGTTTGTGCTGGCACTGGCTTCTCTGTGTCATGGATGATGGAGGTGCCAGCTCAGTATCCAGCATGCTCTCTGTCACGTCCCCAGGCAGAGGCTGCTTACTGAGGAGGTGCCTGACCAGAGATGTCCGATATCACAGGGGTAGCTCACCTCTCTGGCAACCCACTTGAACCTCCCCCAGCATCCAGCTCCTGACTCACTTGAGACCCCTCCTGCAGCAGAGGCATTCCTTGAGGTCCCAGTTTCACCTCCCTCAACCCACTTGGGTCCTCCTGTGGGTTATTAAGCTCCAACACCCTGTTTTACTTAACACCCCCCAAAAAAACCTCATAATTGGCCCATCCCCTCTGTGACATCTCCATGGGGCTCATGACAGAAGTCAACTCAGAAGGTAGCATTTTCGCCAGAGTTGACTTGAAGGTTTTGTTCACTCAAGTGAACTACATCCATTTGACATGCCCTGCTTTCATCATGGGCACAGGTCAACACTGAACCAGAAAATTATTATTGGCTTGTTCAAAGGACACACCACCACAGGAGCGCTGCAAAGGTGCTCAATAATTTCTCCCCATTTAGGCTGCATACACACTATACCTTTAAAGCACATCCTTTCCCACAAAAATTATGAACACTAGTTTACCCCTTTCAGAGTTACAGTTCCCCAAAACCCTTGATTGCCAGTGTGGTGTAGTGGTTAAGAGTGGTAGATTCGTAATCTGGGGAGCCGGGTTCGCTTCCCCGCTCCTCCACATGCAGCTGCTGGGTGACCTTGGGCTAGTCACGCTTCTCTGAAGTCTCTTAGCCCCACTCACCTCACAGAGTGTTTGTTATGAGGGAGGAAGGGAAAGGAGAATGTTAGCCGCTTTGAGACTCCTTCGGGTAGTGATAAAGTGGGATATCAAATCCAAACTCTTCTTCTTCTTCTTAACAAACTAAACTAGTGCCCATAATTCTTTGAGGGAAAGAATGTGCTTTAAAGGTGTGGTAGGTATATAGCCTGTCTTCTATTAACTGGATAAGCAGACTACAGAGCTTGTTCATGCTTTTGATTCAACCAACTGATTAAACTGGGGGTGCAGGTGAGATGGGACTGTTCAGAAAACTCCTAAAAACTTGTACTTTCTCACAACGTTGCATGTGCCATTTTGGTAGTAGGCACATTTTGGTAGTAGGCACATTTTCATGCTGAAAATGTGAAGCCCAAGTCACTGGCAAATTTTATCTCACAGAGCTAATTCACACATTTATTTCTGGTATAAATTTGACCCATATGAGCTCCCACGTTATTTTCTTACCTTCACCAGAGACACACGTGAGATACTTGCACACGCTACCAAGCAGTGTGCTCTGTGCCTTGAAATTATCATTTATCTCTTGCTGTAATGAAGCTCTAATTCTACCATTGTTTTTATGAGCACTTGTGTGCAAATTACGATACATCAGTTTATACAGCTTCTTATTAATTAATTAATTAAATCTCTGCACTGCCTTTCATCAGGATCACAAGGCTGTTTACAATATAAACATAATCCTTATAGCCCAATCCTAAACTGCGTATTTCAAGTAAATCCTACCAAGCCCAGAGCTTGTCCCACACATTTTTGTGATCAGGCTGTCACCAAAGCATCATTTCCATGGCTAATTCTTCCCCTTCTTTGTCAAACATGTTTTAACACTTACTCTGTTATGCAACATGTTTTGAGTTTCCCTGTCCCGGCGCTATAGGATTGGCTGGTGGGGAAGCTCACAATTTGATGTAGCGTCACAGAGTGAGAGTTCCTGACAAAAGTGCTAATCCTTTTCAGTATTGATGTTTTGAAATATGTTAATATACCTGCATACTCTCAGCATACTCTTTCTGTAATTAGACAAACTCAACTCTCGTATCAAGTATTTCATCACCCATGTCTTGCTATATCAAAGAGCTTTCCATCTAAGATAGCAAGTCCTGGCAAGTGCCTCTTGAGTGTAAACACATTTATTAAGGTGCTTGGATGTGTAGAATTGTCACCTTAAATCAATATTGCTTATTGTTTTGACAAGCCTAGAAACCGGTAATACCAGAATTTGGATCAGCTCCAGAAGTGTTGAGTAAGTACCACGAAACTATTTGTAAACTATTTGTGTGGATTTGTGAACAATGTTCAGTGAATGCTATGTTATCCAGGAAAGCATTTATTTTGATGGGACAAGCTGTGAGGCTGAAACAAAAGAAAACACACAAAGCAAATAAAGTGATGTTGGTCCATAATCCATCAAGGAGTACATTTATTAGGACCAACCAAAATGTCACAAAAGCTTTCAATTTCTCTAGAGCTCTTCATCAGACTGGGATATTATATATATAACAGTTTCCTTCACTGCACCCTCCACTGTTGCTTTGTTCTTTTATTATCTATGAAAACAAAATATAGGGGGTTTTTTTAATGCTCTAAATATTAAGTATTTCCCACCCAGTGCCTCCAAGCGAAGAGTAGATAAACAAGGTACTTTGTTAACACAGTGTAGACATTTAGTAAGTCATACAGATTTAAGGCAATTCATTAATAACAGAACCATCCATTTTGGTGAGCAGATAGGAAGGAAAGCCTGGATGCAGTAATGGCTTTTACTTACCAGTATTTGTTTATTCAGTCACTACATTTATGGCAAAAAGGATTTTCTGTAGCAGTGGAAAATGGGAGAAAAGACAAGGACAGACTGGAATCAAGAAAGCTCTCAGATGGTAATTACATGCACTGGCAACAAGCCAGCAGCTTTCACTGCAAAAATAGAGGAAAATGCTACTGTGATGTCAAGACTGTGGTACAGGCCCCAGCACTGGCAAGCAAACCACGTCTGAGCTTGACCCAGTCGGAAGAAAGGGGAGCAGGACAAACAGAGAAGCTGAAAGGCAAAATGGAACAAATACGATTTCTTACCAAAACCGCATCAATCAGAATTTTACCCTTCTAATGCAAATATGGGGGGGGGGGGGATATATAAATCACACAGGAGGAGATTTCTGTGCAGCATGCAACAAAAAGCCACCTGGCACCAGTTGGACCTTGAGTTATCCCTAGCTTCAGAAATGGGACCGATTAAGAATTAACATACTCCATGCCACCAAGCATAATTTGGGTATAATAAGGGCATTAATCATGAAGAGGTTTGGGAAATGACAATTTGTGAATTAATAACGGCCAAAATGGTGACCTGTCAAGTAATGGCTACCTCTCCCTGTAGTGTAATTGGGGTCTAAGACTCAATGCACACATTACTGCAGTGTTGACAGGGCCGACCCACCCAGAAGGCAAGGCAAGGCGACTGCCTCAGGTGACAGGATCCACAGGGGCAGCAGATCTGACCTCCAAGAAATGCCACTGGCACTGCTGCTACTTCCTTGGCAGCTCCCCACCCCAAGTCACCCCTCCAGCGACCTCTTGGTGCATATTAGGCACTGCTAGTCTCCTCCCCAGACCTTATTCCCAATGTATTGTTGTTATTGTTAAATACATTTGTCCTTTTTTTTCTTTATTTTTTAATTAAATTTTCATAATCATAACAAAAGCAACCTGACAAAAAGGAGAAACAACAGCAGAAAAACATACAAAAAAACCCCCTAAACCACAACAATAAAAAACATAATCCTTATCCCATATCCCTTAAAACCCACATTTTATTTACATTGTAAATTGACTTCCTCAAATCCCTCCCTTCTGAATTTCCTTGTATCTGTATGTAACAGCTTTCCAATATCATTCTTCCACAAAAATATTTCCAACTCCTATCTAAGTTATTCACTTTTCTTACTGTTCTAAATCCCAATTATTTAATTAAATCCTAATTTAATCCTAGACCTGTTTAGTACTTTCAAGTGATTTCTAATTTTTTATATTACAATATTTATTCAAATAGTCCTTAAATTTCTTCCAATCTTCTTGATATTCCTCTTCTTTTTGGTCGCAGATTCTTCCAGTCAGGTCAGCTAGCTCCAGGAAATTCAACATCTTCATCTGCCATTCTTCCACCGTTGGAATTTCTTGAGACTTCCAATTTTTTGCTAACTGCAGTCTTGCTGCTGTGGTGGCATACAAAAATAGTTTACCATCTTTTTGGGGCAATTTCATTCCTATTACTCCAAGTAGAAAGGCCTCTGGTTTCTTAATAAATGTATTTTTCAACATTTTTTTTCAATTCATTATATATTTCCCCCCAGAAGTCTTTCACCTTGGGACATGTCCACCACATATGAAAGAACGTACCTTCTTTCTCTCTACATTTCCAACATATATTTTCAACCGTGTGGTATATTGTTAAATACATTTGCATACCACCCTTCACGCGTGGATCTTCACTCACCCCTTCTTCCATGGTGCGGGACTGGGGGCGCGGGTCATTCTGTGCTTTTCCTCAGGTGCTAAAATGTGGGGCTGCCCCCTGTGGGGTAGCTGGCTAAACCCCTACAGACCCCCCCTGCCTTGTATCAATTACTGCTTGTGTGAGTGGCCTGCCTCTAAGGGGCTCGCCTAGAATGTACACGTGTCTGGAAGAAAGACGTGGTTGCTAACCATGCCATTGGGAACGGCTAGTTTGTATGTGTGTATTTTGTTATTGTTTTTATTCTTGTTTTTGGTGTTTTTATCCTGCATTGTTTATGTTGCGAACTGCCTTGAGATGTATGGATAAAGGGCAGTATCCCATTTTAATAATAACAATAACAATAATAATAGTTTGGCACTATTAATGTAATGGGAGAACAGCCTTTAAAACACCCACCCTAGGAATTACTGGGGCGGGAAGAGGATGCGAAGGAGGAGACAAAAAAACACCCTCCGTAAGATGCGATTAAGAAAAAACCACCAAACAGATGCGAAGCAATCTTGCCGGAGGAGGAGGAGGAGAAGAGAAAATCCACACCCCGGATTCCCTCGCTCCTTATTGGCCCGCCTCCGCCGCTGCCACCCCCGATCCCCGTCGCGCCTCCCGCCCGCGCCGCTCCCCGACATGGGCTGGGCGAGCCATTCCTCCCGGAGGGACGCCGCCCCTGCGCGCGCCCGCCCGCCCCTTTTTCCCTGGCTCTCCCAGTCAGGCGGCTGCGCTGTCACCCCGCCCAGGCGCCGCGGGGCCCTGAGGAGCCGGCCTGCCGGGCACTGATTGGAGAAGCCGCTTGACAACCGCAGCCAGGGCACTGCCGCCGCCGCCGCCACTACACAAGCCGGGCCGGGAAGGCGAGGAGCAGCTGGGCGCCCAGCTGGGCGCCGGCAGGCAGGGCCGCGTTGGCTGCTGGCGACGGGACCCTCTTCCCCTCCTTCCCTCCCTGCCGCTACCCCGGTGGCGAGGCTCCGCTTGCCGCCATTTTGCGCGCCCCCGCCAGCCCCGGTCTCCCCTCGCCGCTTTGGGAGGGAGCCTCCCCTGAGGTGAGCCTCTGTCTCTTCCCTGAGGGATGGGCCCTACGGCTGCCCTGGCTTGGGTGGGTGGCGCCGCCTCCGCTGAGAGGGGAAAGAACCGGGTCGAAGGAGCGGGAGGGTGGGAAGGGATGCCCTGGGCCTGAGGGCAGGCCCCGTGTGAGTGCCCGTTCGGGGGGCACCCCTTGGAGGCGTTGGCAGGGCAAGGGCTTGGCGCTGCTGGTGGTGGCGGCGGCGGGAGGGGCGAAGCGACAGCCTCCCTTGGGCTGCTTTGGTGCTGAATGAGCGAAAGGACCATTTTCTTTACCCCCCCCCCCGCAACCCATCCTGCTTATTTGTCTCCCGTTGAGTCAGTGCATGCTTCATCGCCACGGCTGCCTCTCCTCACACTCCGCCGGCCTCGCGAGGGGAAAGTGTTGTATGCGTGTGCATTGCTGCTGAATTTTGTCCGTTGCCCCTGGTTTTGTTGCATTTTGCTTCCCGTTCTCTGGCGAACGTCTCCTCCTCTCGTCCCCGCACCTCCCTCTTCTGCCTTTGTTATTGCAGCATTATTAGCAGGGCAAACCTCCCAGAACGGGTTAAGCACCTGCAAAGCTGCTCTCCCTAAGTAACCCAGATCTGTCCTGGGCACATAAGAGACATTGTTTGTCTGTCTGTGCTGTGCTTGGTGTGCTTGACAGGAGAGGATGCCTGAAACAGGTTTGCAGTGTCACTGTCTGGAGGAAGAAAAAGAAAAAGATGGGGTGTTTTTATAGCCTGTCTTACCTGCTCTGAGGTTTTTAATTGTGCGTTTTCCCGAGGAAGCATTCCAGTTTTGTGTCCTAAAGTCCCTGCTCCTGAGTAATTTCATTGCAAGGGTTGTGTCACAGCACAGTAGCTTTTTCAGCATGTTTTAGCAGGAAAAACTTGAGTGTCAAGTATCCAATTCCCTGTTGCAATCCTTTGTTCACACAACTGAGCTGCAGTGAAGGAAGGGTGGGTTCGTGGATGCATGCATGCGCATGCTTCTTTTAGAATGTGTTTAGTTTAGTGACAATCCTGTGAGTTTACGAACGAAGGGTGACAGTTATTATGGATGCATTCTGAATACAGGAATGCAAACTTGACAAAACATATTGGCAGCAGGCAGCTGCAGATGTTGCAGCGACTGTATACAATAGCTCAAGACAATAATGGAATACTTTGTTCTTTGTTTGAACAAAGAGCAAATCAATTTGTTGACAACCTTAGTTTGAAGGATGCCATGAACATAATAATGAATGCCTGTTACTTTTCTGGAGTACCATGTGTCTGTGGTATATTCTGGTTTGGAGACCTGAATAGCAATAGGTCACACATGAGAAAGGCTAAATAAATATAATATGCTGACATAACTGTTATGCTAGTGACCCCTTCCTATTTCTATATGGTAATCTTTTGAATAGCCTTTTCTCCTCTTCATCTCCTGATTAATTGCTGTAATTAGTATGTTTTATCACCTTCCATTCTTGCTTTGCTCATCTATTTAATTTGATAATCTTTTAGACAAATAATAGTTGGAGAATAAATTATAGCAGGTGAAAACAAGAGAATGCACAGCTATTTGACAACAAAAATTATTCATTTTGGCATAAATGGGGCAACATAGATCATGAGAATTATTTTAGCTTACCACTCTGTAAAGGTGCAAAGGCTGTGGCTTTTCAGTGCCCCATTGGTCAGTCACAGATAACTTCTGCACTTGGCTATTCTTGAAGCCTCCTCATGTGTTTTCTCTTTCACAAATATATACACAAAAATTTGGTGCCAAATAAATTTTCTAGGAGCCGCTTGAAAGTAAGAAGTAGAGATCCCAATGTAGGTGCCTGGCAAAAACATTCCTCTTCTCCCAGGCCTTTGGCTAATTATGCAATCTTTGGCCTATGAAGGACAGCATAGAAATTTTAATAATGATGATGATGATGAGAGTTTTATTCTTGCTGTTACGCTGCAGGCTCTTCCCACCCCACTTCTCCCATATAGGGTTTACTTGAAAGATGCCAGGCTGAAATCTATCTAGGAATCATAGCTAATATTCCCTTGAGGTTCCCCTCATTGTAGTACCTACCAAAGAAACCTTTCTGTCCTCTTCAGTAATCTTGACACCAGGATCAGTTTTCGAGACACTGGATTTTTGCATCTACCTCCTCTCTGCAGCACTGTTGCATTTTTATATCTTAGGTTCAATCCAAGCACTGTGGCACTACCAGAAAAGGTGTGCTAATTATGATAGAGCTACCATCTTCCTTTCATGCCTAGCATAAAGAACATATAGTAATTTTGTACCACCTGACATGCATCCTTTTGGGCAGGCCAATTGACTGCAGCTATGGAGCAGGAGGATGTGAAGCATTTGCTCTTTATTTATTGAATGGAGGTTTTGGTTGTTGCAATTAGAAGCAATTGTTTTCCCTTAGTAAGCCAAAGAGTTGAAAAACAGTGGGTCACTGAGTCCTTTTGCTCTGTCGTGGCCTGGCTTGGGTAATATTGTTAAAGCGCAATCCTGCTAAAACAAAGCAATTCTCCTTCTCCTTTTATTTCAGTCAGAGAGTTAAACATATGCATTTCCTTACCATAAAATGAAAAGGGGGTAAAAGTGCTTGCTTTTGATTGGAACGCCCTATTTATATTATTATAAGAATGACTAGAATGGGTGCAGTGAAGAGCTGAAAAGCACTGGGATTTTCCCTTTAAATACATATAGTTGTGTGGAATGTTTATTGTAAACCAGTGGTGGGGAACATGTGGCCCTCCAGATGTTGCAGCACTACAAATCCCATCATCCTGGTGCTGCTGGTTAGGGCTGATGTGAGTTGTCCTCCAACATAATTTGCAAGGCCACAGGTTCCCACCCCTGTAATAAACAGTGGATATGTGTTATAATCACAAAATAAAGGGCACTTTTTATCCATAATCAGTTATTGACCCTCAAATATGCCTCTTACTGAACAATAAGTAATACATGGACATAATGTAAATAAATCTATGTACCTTTTAAAATTTAAATGCTGCCTTAATACCTATTTGCCACAAATACTTATCCTTATCCTTTGATTAAAAGGCTGTTAGGAGAGACTAAATATGGAATAATAAACCAGTGCCTTGGCCCCTAGGTGCCTGCCTGTCTTTGTGTGTTGCAGAAATTGTGCATTGTCGGGAGGTGTTTTAAATAATAATAAATACTATGCCAAATGAATATTCAATTATTTGCATATTAATCTATTTTAGTTTTCTGTTGTATATTGAACTTCTGTTTACAATTACTTTAGATTCTACTGTGCTATTTTGGGAGATAAATCATTACACAATAGCAACTAATTTTACAAATTATGGGCTTGAAGGACTGTCTCAAATTGAGGGTGACCTTAAGTACAGTTTGTTCCCTTTCCCTTTAAAGAAGATTGTAATTTCTTTATTAACACTTCAGTTTAACAATCAAAGAAATGAAAGGAACCAACAAGTGCTTCAGGCAGGCTTCAATACTAAACACACTAGAGATGGGAAGTATCAGTGGTACATTCTTCTGACACATACACAGGATTGTACTGTTGGCTAGCCTGCTGTTTCAAGGCAGAATTACCTGACAACTTGTGTTCTGCAATATGATCGTGTTAAAGCCACAATGCATCACACAGTTCATCTAGCTTGCTGAATAAATAGTACGAAGCGAGCCAAGCCACAAGCTACAGCGGAGGGAAGAAACTTAGTATTAGATATACTCACAGTAATTTAGCTCTAAAGGCACTAAATTATAATTAAAATATAATCTTAACATCTATAAAATACGTTTATTAATTTGTGATTTAAGACAATGTTCAATTTATTACCTTAAAGCAGCCTTTAAGAGATAAATTGTTACTTGCGTACTTAGCCTTAAATCTTGTACTCACTTACCTGGAAGTAAGTCCCATCGAACTCAGTGGGATTTACTTCTAAGGCCCCATCTGCACTATGTATTTAAAGCAGAATTATTGATTGATTGATTGTATTTATATCCCACCTTTCCTCCAGCAAGCTCAAGGTGGCGTAAATAGTTCTCCCCATTTGATCTTCACAACAACCCTGTGAAGTAGGTTGAGCTGAGAGTGACTGGCCCAAGGTCACCCAGTGAGCTTTATGGCTAAGTGGAGATTTGAACCTTGGTTGTACAGGTCCTAGCCAGACATCCTAACCACTACATGACACTGGCTTTCCGTTCTATCACTATATCACTTTAAACAGCTGTGGCTTCCCCAAAAGCATCATGGGAAGTGTAGTTGCTGAGAGGGTGCTGAGAGATCCCCTATTTTGCTCCCCAAGCTACAATTCCAGTATGGTTTAACAATCAGTCCCTCTTCCCAGGAAACCCTTGCAACTGTAGTTCTGTGAGGGGAATTGGGGCCACCTAACAGCTCTCAGCACCCTTAAACTTTAGTTCTCAGGCTGCTTTGCAGGAAAGCATAGCTGTTCAAAGTGGTTAGCTGTTTAAAACTGTCTATATTACTTTAGTGCAGTATGGTGCAGATGAGGTCCGAGTATATGCATAAGATTGCACTGTAAATTTGGGAATTGCAAATAGTGAGAAGGTAGGAAGTTTTTAAGGCGGGAAAATCTCTCCACCTTTTCAGATGCTTACGGAAGGCCTGCAAGCGGGACCTGAGCACACCAGCATTCTCCTCACTTGTGATTTCCAGCAAGCTTTCCAGCAACTAGCCTTGAGAGCCTTATCCTTCATAAATTTGTCCAATCCCCTTTTAAAGTCATCTAGTTTTGTGGACAAAGTGCAGCTGCAGAACAGAGGAGAGAAATGGTTTCAAAAATAGGGTTGGGAAGGTGAAAAGGAGATTTAGTAGTTGCGTAGGGTGGAAAGGGGAAGCTTTAGGGGGCTAATGTTGGGAAGTGCTGGTGGTGGGGTTGGACAGCAGAGCAAGCGTTGGGGCAGAGCCCTCCCAGCATGCATGCATGCATGTTTGATTATTGTCTTAATATTTTTAGCAATGTGCTCCTTGAATTTATTTTTCTTTTTGGTATCCCTTATGGTATGCTTGCATTTATTTTAGACCATTGTCTCATGCAATGACGGCAACGCTTGCTAGTCTACTTAGAAAAGGCTTAGTCAAGATTGCATGCAATGACAATTTAACTCTCGCAGAGAAAGACGCTACTGAAGCAAAGCCTTAGTTATTTCCATCTGTGTCAATTGGTTGTCATAGCTGTCCAATATAAGCTGTTATCTGGAGTAAGGATATATGACTTACATTTCTGTAAACAATATTGGAATGTCTGAGTGGTGATACGCTATGAAAGCTTTGCTTTTTCAACAAATCAGTAATCAGAATTGGAAGAAAACCTGCAAATTCAAAATGTATATTAAAAAGAAAGGGATTCTAAATCCTTCAGTCATTCTGAAGTATTAGCCTTGGATCACTTTGGTGACGTTGTGTGCCATATGTGCTGGCTGCTTGTGGCATACTGAGGAGCTTGAGCTGCATCTTTCAGATTTGTTGGATGGTGGTTTATCTCCCAGTGTGATAAAATCTCCTTTGCATATGCCTTATAGTCCCTGATATGAATATACTGATGCACCAGTGTGTTTTATTAATTTTAGAGATGTGAAGACCTGGGGGGGGGCTGGAAAAATGGGGGGAGGACAGGATTGCCTCTAATTTTTCTGTTGTTTATTCTGAGCCTATAAGTCTCTAGTAACATTATAATTCTGTTGATTAGTTACTTACAAAATGCTTCCACATACATAAGCTTATTTTCTTGCTGGACTTATTTCTTTGGTAGAACTAAACTTTTCGTCTTGTTGCCCTGTGACTAAGCTGTAGAGTTCTTCACACTAGCATGTAGAATGAATTACAGTACAAGACAGACAGAACTTTCCAAATGCAGAGACAATGCCCCAATCCAGCTTCAGTCATGTGTAAAAATGGTATTCACTCATAATTGTACTAGACTGTGGATGCACATCCAAATATGCATCTCATTGAAAATAAAAGAATATAGTACCTATAGGAGATGTCTGTGTTTGGGTGCACATTGGAAAGTACAGTTAATTTGAATGTGCATGTCCTGATCCAAAACATAATGTGTGCACAGAAGCCTGCTTCCTAACACAGTGGCGTGGCTTGGGGGGCATTGCCCTGGGTGCATTTTTTTGAGGGGGCACAACCAGGCACCCCCAATAGTTCTTTTATTGAGGGAAGCCATGCCCAGGCTGGCCTTTGGGGCTGGGGTGTGGGTGGCAGCAGCAGTTGCTCCACTCCCAAGTCAGGCTTGTTTTTCCTTTGGCATGCCAGGCATGTGGGGCTGCTGGGTACTGTGGTAGGCTCCTTCTCCCTCTGCCCCCAGCATGCCCCATCCCTGAGTGCTTGTGCCCACCTGTCCTTGGTGCTATGGGCTCACACAACACCACTGTCCTAACGTTTATCTCCAGGATCTTTTAATCTGGATCAGGGTGCTGTAATTTACTCTTTGTTACTTTTTTCTATCTTTAATCCCAATTTTTATGCATGATAAAAACAAGTGTGAGACAAATACTAGGTCAATAAATGTTTGATATCTCCATCAGTATTAACATGACAAACATCCCAATTTCTGTTTTTCATCAAATTAAAAAACTTGGTCACTAGTACAGGACTTTTAAATAAAAGCTGTTAGTTTTTCCTTACCACTTAAAACACTCATTACCAGCTTCTAATTCAAGGATTGAAAGCTATGATAAACAAAAATGATGGTTCCTTCCAAGGGAATATGATTGTGTGTTTAGGGCCAATTGACACTTCACTTTTCTGCTTGGCTTGTCCTATGATATACAGCTCATGGTTTGTCTGAGAGAGCTAAACCATGAACCACTTGTTTGTGCTAAGCCATGGTCTTAGCATTACATGTAAACAGGAATGTTAATTCTCTGTTCCATATATAGCGAGGAGGATAACTTCTTAGACTGAGACTTCAGTAGTAGCTATGTAACATCTGATGTGCCTTACTTCTAGTGCTTAGGCAAAGCTGGAAGGAGCACTGCAGTGTAATCTCCACAACATGTGCTACCTATTTCAGCTTTTAAGCTCACAAGAAGCAGCGCACACAGCAATGTTAGTGCTGCAGCAGTGCTCTTTGCATCCTATATCAGGGTGGGGTGGATTCTGAGGTCCCCCATCTTCCGAGGGTTTTTTTGACAGGTGACTTAAGTTCAATAGAAGGAATCGGGAGTGCACTTTTTATTCTTCCTTTGCAGTCAGGCTTGAATTAAAACCAGGGATGTGAAGGATCTTTCCTAGGGAAATGTGGCTCTCTGCAAATGAAGATCATTTATTTGCATCCTTAACTTGAATTCGGAGTGTATTCCAAATTCTTTCTTTGCATAAAAAAATCAGTACTTTCTGAATTTGATGCCTTTTCTTTCACTGTGCTGACTTGCTGATGCAAATAATTTTTTGATGCTTGACCTTTCCTATGATGTTGGGCCAGAAAAGGTGGATGTGGTTTACCCCAAATGGCCTGGTGAGCCAACATCTGAGTCCTGGCAGGCCTAATTAAGATGGATTGGAGGTTCCCACCACTGTCTTTTAGTTACTGTTATAGAACTGATGATTGCATCCTCCTTAAGGGAATTTAGAATATTGCCTTCTGCTAATTTCTAGTGAGCCTGTCTATAATAATCTTACTCTGGGTGAAAGAGAAGAAAGGGTTTATGCATCTTTGATTGTTGTGTAGAAGAGGGAATTCCAGAAGACTGAGTTTGTAATGCAAGGTTGAGAAAAGCTGCACTTGCTGAAATTCCGTCTTCTATACAACTTAGGGAAGGTATCGGTGTCTGTTCTACTTACATATTGGGAAGTGTGTAAGACATTTCATTTGTAAAAAGGTTTCTGTTGACACTCCCATTAAAGCTGCTGCTTAGTGTAAATCTACTCCCTGGCAACGTATTGTATATCATACCACCTTCTGCATCAGTAGCATGTATAAATATTTAATAAAATTACTAACACAGGAGGTATGTTATCTGTACTACTCTAAATTGTAAAATTGAAATCTTGGGATCCTGTTTCACATGAGATGTATTTGTAGTCTCCTAATCCTAAGAAACTTAGTGGATAGCTAAACATGATTCCTGCAAATGAGGTTGTTAAATTATTTGATAAGTCATAGTATCATTAAAAATACTACTAAAAAATCTGGGATCTTTTGAGATGGAGGAGGGGAGCGATTTTAGAGGCTGTGATAAAATATTATATAGTTTTTGTACTTACAATTGTCAATCAGTTTAGTTCCTCTGAGGTTCCCATCTATACAGAGAATATCTCCAAGGATCAAATGTCTGTCCCAAATGCTTAATGGGAACTGAAACAATTATGATGAAATGTGAGCAGCTGCCTTCAAGAGGGAAAGACATCTCACTTGCCCAGAGTCTTTGTGGTTTCTCCTCCACATACACTGAGCAAAGAGTTGTTTTGTGTTCTGTGACTAACACCTTCTGTGGCCCAGCTGCTTCTTATTTTCTCTCTCCCTCTTTCCACCCCAACCCCCCCATATATGTCAGCCAAGAGCATAGGCTCAGATTTATGGGTGTGTATGTCAATTTGTGATTCTTCTTATTCTAGCCTTCTGTGTCTTAAAATCTGACTGTGGATTAGAGCCAGTCCTATTTAATGCAAAATCTCACTCCCTGGACAATTGATATTGTGCCTGGTGGGATCTTTTTGAGCTCACATTAGTTTCTGACAAAGACAGTGCATGCTAGACAGGCCATGAAATGCTGCAAAACTTAAAATGCAACACAAATGAGGAAATGAAACATAACTACAGTACTAGAATACAACTGACATACTAATTAACACATCCAGATTGACAAGTGCACATCCCTACATCATTGGTCTCAGTTGCAACTCTGCCTATGAGTTCTTACAATTGGGATTCTGAAGTTCTGGGTGGGAGAAAGCAGTTCTGGAAACTGACATGTCTGTGAATAACAATGAATCATGGGAGTTGTCCTGGCACTGCAGAACTGAAGGCAAGCACACTGTGACCCCAGTTTGCCAAAGGATTAAAGACTGCTGAAGAAGCTACATTCCGTACTCTTCAGGTAGAACATAATGGAAGGATTCACCAGGCCGACTCTGTCGATTTGCCAGTGAAGGAGCAGCAGCAGGGAGTTTGTCAGGGTGGGGAAACTGCTGCAACCGCAGAATTAAAGAGAAGTATACTCTGGCCCCATCCATCTGCTAGTGGAGAAGCAGCTTCTCCAGTACTTCCTTTCATTTTACCTTTTGATCCCTTTTCTCTAGATCTGTCTTCAGTCTTAAGCAAAATGTACATGCTTCTTGTAATACTATGCAATCCTTTCAAACATGAATAATTATTTGTGATTACAAAGATTCAGTACTTGTATTGTATTGCTCAGTACCTATTAGCAGTATGTTTGCTGAGTTAGATATGCTGTTTAAACCATGGAAAGAATAATCAGGAAGACTATGAAGTAGAATAGTACAAATACCAAGGATGAAATCTTCATGTCTGGCATACCATGAGCATTACCTCTCACTATCATTTTACAAACACTGACTCTATGGAGTGATTCCTCCTTATGGACTATCTCTGTAGATGAAATACATAATAGTGACTTTTTATGAACACACTTGGGAATACTTCACACAAGACTCTTTTCCTACACAGATACAATTTCCATGTAGGAAATCATGTCGTAAGTGACAAATGCACATGTTTGTGTTTATGTGGAGTGGAAAGTGACAGCTAATCACCATTTTTATGTGACTTATTATGGGAAGAACGAAAAACAGCAAGAAACCAATGCAAAATTTCTATATACAGAGGTTTAGGACTGTATCAAGTGCTGGGCAAAGGAACTTGTAAAACATTTATTCAAACAGAATTTTAAATGAGAGATTTGAAACCTTACTGTTAGAACACAAATGACTAAGTTTCAAATACAGATTCATATACAGTTGACAGATACACACAGTTCATTAAGCAAATTGTATGCATATTAATACTTGGCATACTAGTTTATATCCTGTCAAGTGGTAAGGAGATGTGTGGTCAAAATGGTCATTTTGTATTACTCAGTGTAAGATTTAAATCTGTATTCCATTCTTGAGACAAGTAACTGAGAAGCAGCTACAAATCTAAAAAAATGAATAAATACAAGGATTTTTACTCCTTCCTTTAACCTTCTGCAGGAACTTAAACAGAAAAAGTATTGTACATAGTTAATCATATATTAATATTCAAAAGAAAGTGAATATTGCAGCAGCCACTGAAAATCCCCCCCTTTCTCTGTTTTGTTTCATTTTGTTTGTGCATAATGCACAGATGGTATTATTTATAATGCACACATACTTGATCTTTGGATTTGATTTGGAGCATACGATAGGAAAGGCCAAATCACATGAAGTCTATATTAAGTAATGTTTTTGCCTGGATCTTAAAGATTAATTTGCTAAAACAAAAATGTAGGCAGAAATACTCCATAGCATGCAAGTGGCATTTTGATAAAATGTAGGCAGCAGTTTGTAAGATTGTTAGGTTATTCAATTATGCTGATAATTCATGGTAAAATTAGCAATTATTTTTGCTTAATAATATTAATAATTCTAAAGTAGATTACTGTTATGGGGTCTCCCCCCCCCAATGTAACCAACAAAATGTCCACTTTCTGAATGGCCAGATACTCTGCTTTAACGCATGTTGAGTTTTTTTCTAAAGAAGCTGTTGTTCAAATGTTCCTTATGCTACTAAACGCTTGTAAACTGAAACATAGTTAAGTAAAACAATCTTCCCTTGATATTTGTAGCCCTCTGTATGAAGCTGAACTGCTAGCTGTACAACTGGGCCAAATTATTAGTGACGCTACACTGAGCTGCATGAACTTTAGTGGTTAAGCCTACTGCCAAGCTCTAGCATGTTTCATGTAAACAAAGAAGAAAATGCATTTGACGGTGTCTGTTTGCTAACAAGATGCAGGTCAATCCCAATTTTATATGTAGCTTTTTCTTCTTCTTTCCAGTCTTTCACAATGACGGCAGAAGAGACAGTGAATGTAAAAGAAGCTGAAATAGTCAAGCTAATACTGGATTTTTTGAATTCAAGAAAACTTCATATCAGTATGTTGGCTCTGGAGAAAGAAAGTGGAGTAATTAATGGACTGTTCTCAGATGATATGCTTTTCTTAAGGTACAAATAATTATCATAGTATTAAGGATACTCTTTATACAAAGCTCACATTTTTGTTGCTGTTGTTTAAACTCAGGTCCATGCCTTTAAAATGCTTTGATCCATCTTGGGCTTTACAGTATCTTGACTGACTTGTTATCCATTTCTGTATGTGTACTGAATAAAATTTATCCATAACCCCTTTTAAGCACTTGGCTGCAAGACATGGCCAGTGTAATGCTATTCCTATAAGTATCTGAAACATGCATAAATACATTATTAGATTATTGTCAGTTTACATTTTTGAGCCGCCCAACTTTTACCAGATAGTACTGTTCAGCACAAGGCAATACAAATTATATTGCATCCAGTTGTGACTTTCAGTCCCTTGATCCAGCGGACACCTCTGCTAACAGAAAGAGGAGGGTGACAGTTTTCTGACTTCCTGTAAAAAGGTTTTACTTTTATCTATTTAAATTAGTAAATAATCTTCTTAACTACTTTGTAAAGCATTGACTTTGTAAAGCTGATTGGTCAGCTGCTGTAGTTGAGGGAAGGGATGTTTTGGTTAGCTTAAAAAAAAGTCCAGCAGAATTCAATAGATCTCAATCACAATCTCTCTCTCTCTCTCTCTCTCTCTCTCTCTCTCTCTCTCTCTCTCTGTCTCTCTCTCTCTCTCTTAAAAGACAATTGATCCTTGATGGTCAGTGGGATGAGGTTCTTCAGTTCATCCAACCTCTGGAGTGCATGGACAAATTTGATAAGAAAAGGTAAATTTATAGTAATTTTTCAATACCATGGCAATCCCATTTATGCAACACAACAATTAAACATGCACTCAGCCTTCATACAGTTTCAGAACTGTTGCAGTATCTATATCTGCATTGCATTCTTCCTTACAAGCTTTTCTCAATTAACTCTATAAGAATAACACATTTTCATCACAGCTCTCACTAAAATTCCATTATACAAGTAGAAACAAAATAGCAGTGTTTGGATAAGCTCTCATAGTTAGGATTTGGGATAACAAAGGAACGATTAGAGAACGTTTTTGGTGCAGTGGCCTAGATCCTTATCCGTCCCTACCCGCATGGGCCAACTTTGACAGGTGAGCAGGAGAGCCCACTTGTCAATTCACCTAATGCCATGATGATGATTGACAGCTGGCTTGGCCCACCCACCTGTCAAAGTCTGTTGCTCAGTGCTTCCTAGGCTTCCAACAGCCAGCTGGTTGTTAGGTGCTGGGGAACAGTAGCACAAGGGGCTTTGTTAGCTATATACTCAGCTTCAGATGCACTGAGTACAGGCTTCAGCCCTGTTTTCTGCAGGCATCAGCTGTGCAGCCAAGCTCTCCTCCCCATGGGGAACTGAGTTGCACAGCTGATCTGGCAGGCTTGAATTCAGCTGATGGGCTGTGGATTCAACTCTGCTTTCTGCAGGGATTGGCTACATCATCAAGCTCCCCATGAAGAACTCTGTTACACAACCAATCCAGCCACACCTCTGCCTGCCATATGCCTGTTGTCACATATGAAGGAAGACTTGACTTGCGGGAAACATGGGGCTGTCCCAACGTGTCACTGGCCCATGGCACATGGGAGGCCACACTCTGGATTTTGTTTTCTCGACTGGGCAGGAACAGGGTGATTTGAAGGTGGGGGATATTGACATCAGTCCCTTGTCATGGTCAGATCACTTCCTGTTGAGATTTAGGCTGTCAGCACCTTTTCCCCTCCACAGAGGCAGGGAACCTATTAAGAAGGTCCGCCCTCGGAGGCGGATGGATCCAGTGGGATTCCAAATGGCTCTGGGAGGTTTTCCGGCTGAGATGACTGGTGCCCCTGTCAAAGCCCTGACTGACCTCTGGAACACCCACATGGCTCAGGCTATTGACACGATCGCCCCTGAGTGCCCTCTCCCACTTCATGGAGCCCGTTTGGCCCCCTGGTATACTCCAGATCTTAGGGCGAGGAAACAAAGCTGGGAGACAGCTTGAACACAAGTGGAGGAAAGATACGAATGAATGCAACCGGACACTGGTAAGGGCTCATTATCAAGCCTACCTAGTGGCAGTGAAGGTAGCAAAGAAGGCATATTTTGCTGCCTCCATTGCATCCTCATTATGTCGCCCAGCAGCGCTTTTTCAGATTGTATGGGGCCTTTTACAGGGTGGCCCAAAGGTGGTGAAAGATCCAACGGCAGCTCTCTGTGACTTGTTTGCAAAGCATTTTGAGGATAAAATTGCTTGCCTCCACCTAGATCTTGACTCTGCTGTTATAGCAAGTGAATCTCATGGGGTGTCCAGAGCACAGTCTAGTCCTGTTGTGTTGGATGAGTTTCAGTTGGTAAGGTTCGAGGATGTGAACAAGGTGCTCGGATCAGTCAGGGCAACCACTTGCACTCTAGACCTTTGCCCCTCTTGGCTGATAAAAACCAGCAGGGAGGGAACAGCTGGCTGGGCCAGGCATGTGATCAGTGCCTCTTTACAGGAGGAGGTGTTCCCTGCCTGTTTGAAACCTTCCCTGGATTCGGAAAACCTAACTAACTGCCAGCCAGTTGCTAATTTCCCTTTCCTGAGCAAGGTTCTGGAGTGAGTGGTCGCAAACCAGATCCAGGCGCTTTTTGGAAGAAACTGATTTTCTGGATCCATTTCTCCATTTCAGTCGAGGTTTAGGCCTGGTTTTGGCACAGAAACTGCTTTGGTCGCCCTGTATGATGACCTCTGTCGAGAGAGAGACATGGGAAACATGTCCCTGTTAATTCTTCTCGACCTCTCAGCGACTTTCAATACCATTGACTACGGTATCCTTCTGGAGTGACTGTCCGAACTAGGGGTGGGTGGCACCACTTTGCAGTGGTTCCAGTCCTACTTGGATGGTCTTTCCAGGGGGTGGTGCTTGGGGAATGCTTTTCAGCCCTGTGAAATCTTCAATCTAGGGTTCCGCAGGGCTCAATCCTATTCCCACATTGTTTAACATCTACATGAAAACGCTGGATGGCGTTATCCAGAGGTTTAGAGTACGTTGTCAGCAGTATGCTGATGACACTCAGCTCTATTTCTCCTTTACATCTGCAGGTGAGGCAGTGGAAGTGCTGGACCAGTGTCTTGCCTCGGTAATGGACTGGATGAGAGCCAACAAACTGAAACTCAATCCAGATAAGACTGAGGCACTATTAGTGGGTGGTTCCCTAGACCGGACGGGTGGGAGATCACCTGCTCTTGATGGGGTTACACTTCCTCTGAAGCAGCAGGTTTGTAGCTCCAGGGGTACTCCTGGATTCTTTGCTGTTGCTCAAGGCTCAGCTGGCCTCTGGCCTAGAGTGCCTTCAGCTTCAGCTGGTGGCCCAGCTACACCCCTATCTGGACAGGGATAGCCTAACTACTATTGTCTATGCTCTGGTAACCTCAGGGTTAGATTACTGCAATGCATTATAGGCAGGGCTGCCTCTGAAGACAGTTCAGAAACTTCAGCTAGTGCAGAATTCAGCGGCCAGGTTGCTCACCGGAGCAAGACGGTTTGAGCATATTACACCGATCCTGGTCTGACTGCACTGGCTACCAATTAGTTTCCAGGCCCAATTCAAAGTGCTGCTTTTGACCTATAAATCCTTAAACAGCTCAGGACCACAGTATCTCAAGGACTGCCTCTTTCTGTATGCACCTATCCGGACCCTGAGATCATCTTCTGAGGCCCTTCTTTGTGTGCCTCCTCCTCGAGAGGTCCGGAGGGTGACAACACGACAATGGGCCTTCTCTGCAGTGGCTCCCTGTCTGTGGAATGCTCTCCCAGGGAAGTTTGCCTGGCGCCTTCATTATACACCTTTAGGCACTAGGCAAAAACGTTCCTTTTTAACCAGGTCTTTGGCTGATTTGATTAACATCCTATGCCCTTTTAAAATGTGGGGGGTTTTTTGGAGGGGGGTTATTGGGCTGTTGTTTTTATTTTGATTATTTATTTTGTGGTTTCATATTTTGATTTTGTTCTGTGAACCGCCCTGAGACCTCCGGGAATAGGGCGGTATATAAATTTAATAAATTATTATTATTACTATTATTATTATTAAAAACAGCCTTGTGGACCAAATTGAAAGCAATGCATGCCTAAACCTTCCCCAACCCTGTGTTAGAATATTATCTTCCAAAATTTCAGGAACAGCAGTCCCAGTTAACTGCTATAATTTTGCACCAAAGTTCACATTAATTTACACTGTTACATCAGTTGTATTTCTATTTTCTTGTGCATAGGTTTCGCTATATCATACTGCAGCAGAAGTTTCTAGAAGCCTTATGTGTAAACAATGCAATGTCTGCAGAAGATGAGCCTCAACATGTAAGCCTTGTGATCTAATCACAGCACTCTAGCTAAACTTATAAAATACAAATGTATTCTGCTTTTTAGAAGGCAATCAAGTCTTTCTTAAAGTTCGTTTTC
Source organism: Podarcis filfolensis (assembly GCF_964270895.1). Lineage (NCBI taxonomy): Eukaryota > Metazoa > Chordata > Lepidosauria > Squamata > Lacertidae > Podarcis > Podarcis filfolensis. Next base: position 20,525,534 of record NC_139609.1, read on the forward strand.
AAGTCTTACATTTTTGTTTTAAGAACTGTAACGCAAGGATATCTGTGTAGAAAGTAAAAACTGAAGATCACTTGATACAGTGATTCACAACCCATTATCGTGGGGCTGAACTGTGCCTTGTAAAATTAAGGTGCCATGGTGGATAAATCTGGTGCTGAATGCAAGTTGGAATAGGGGAAAAAGTGACCTAGGTATCAAACCTTAATCAATGATTAAAGAAATGGCACTTATACCAAGATGTCTTAAACGTGACCTAGGAAACTATCTAGAAAACAAATTGTGCCAGCACTAGATATCATAGAAAAATGTTCGGTTGAACAGCATTTTATTGGTCACACAAGTTGAAGTTGTACTTTCATATGCGGGGAAAGATGACACTCATAAAACTGCAATTGATTATTAATAGGTGAATAGCAAAGTAATTTATCTACCTGTATCTTTATGCAGCTATGTATGATAAAAAAAAACATTATTTTAGCCTTAAATAGGGGTACTCTCTTTTTTCAGTTGGAATTTACAATGAAAGAGGCTGTACAGTGCCTACATGCTCTGGAAGAATATTGTCCTTCTAAAGAAGACTATAGCAAACTGTGTTTACTTCTCACATTGCCTCGTCTGACCAACCATGCAGAATTCAAAGACTGGAACCCAAGCACCGCACGAGTTCACTGTTTTGAAGAGGCTTGCGTCATGGTAGCTGAGTTCATTCCTGCTGATAGAAAACTAAGTGAGGCTGGCTTTAAAGCAAGCAACAATCGTTTGTTTCAGCTTGTGATGAAGGGGCTATTGTATGAATGTTGTGTGGAGTTTTGTCAGAGTAAAGCAACAGGAGAAGAAATTACGGAGAGTGAAGTGTTGCTCGGCATTGACCTTTTATGTGGTAATGGGTGCGATGACTTGGACCTTAGTTTGTTGTCGTGGCTTCAGAATCTGCCCTCTACTATTTTTTCTTGCGCTTTTGAACAAAAGATGCTGAATATTCATGTTGATAAACTCCTAAAACCTACAAAAGCTGCCTATGCTGACCTTTTGACTCCCCTCATCAGTAAACTTTCTCCTTACCCATCCTCACCCATGAGGAGGCCTCAATCTGCTGATGCTTACATGACGCGTTCCTTGAACCCTGCCTTGGATGGACTCTCCTGTGGATTGACAATTAATGAAAAACGCATCACAGATCTTGGGACAAAAACATCTCCCATGTCACATTCCTTTGCTAACTTCCATTACCCAGGAGTACAGAATCTTACTCGAAGTCTAATGTTAGAGAATACAGATTGCCACAGTATTTACGAAGAGTCACCTGAGCGGTAAGTTGCCCTTTACCACACTAAGGCTGGATCTACACTGATCTTAAAAAACGCTAATAAAAGAAAAAGTTGTATAGCTCTCAATGCAGTTTTTCATTGACTGTTATACAGCGCCTCCTGGTGTCACATTTATATAATGCATTTATAGCATTATAACCACCAGTATGGATCAGACCTTCCTTACAGTAAGAAACTGGTTCTTGAACCTGCTCTGCAATATAATGCATTAAGGTCTCCATTTTCTTACACATTTGTGTTAACTTCTAATGCAGGGGTGGCTAACCTTTTTTTGTCTAAAGTCTGCATTCATCTTCAGACAACTCTGGGCTTCAAACCAGCAGAGGGTGTGTCAAAAAGTGGATATGGCTGCTTCTCTTTCTCTCTGTTTATATATATATATATATATATATATATATATATATATATATATATTTCGACTGCGTCAGACCAACACGGCTACCTACCTGAATGTTGATGAGTGTTTATTTTGGTTTTATTGGTGTATAAATAGTATTGACATATGTGGGATAGGATGAGGTCATAGAGAGGTAATATAGAAGGGATGAGAATATATTCCTGAGGATACCAGAGAAAAGCACAGGAAGAACTCTTTCATATGGAGTGAATGGTTAGGTCAGAAGAGAATTGGCTAAAGCCAGAGTCATGGAGGCCTAGGTCATGAAAGGAGGAAAGTAGATAGACTAAGATATACTAGATTCAGGTAGGTAGCTGTGTTGGTCTGACACAGTAAAAAAAAAAATTAAAAATTGTCCAGTAGCACCTTAGAGACCAACTAAATTTGTTCTGGGTACAGTGGTACCTCGGGTTAAGAACTTAATTCGTTCTGGAGGTCTGTTCTCAACCAGAAACTGTTCTTAACCTGAGGTACCACTTTAGCGGCGCGATTTCTGTTCTCATCCTGAAGCAAAGTTCTTAACCTGAGGTAGTATTTTTTTGGGTTAGCGGAGTCTGTAACCTGAAGCGTCTGTAACCCAAGGTACCACTGTATAAAGCTTTCATGTGCATGCACACTTCTAAGATGAAACTGTTTGTTATTTAGGTGCTGCCAAAACTTCCTGAGGCTGTTTTGTTCTGTTTTATGATATATTTATTTGTGTTTTTAATGGTGTTAAAACCAGGGCTGCCACATGCTGACGCTACTGAACAGATGGCTGAGTCTCTTAAACGATCTCTGCCAAATTTTCTGTAGGCATGTTAGAATCTAGTTGGGACTTTTATGGCCCACTTAAAAATAGAGTGCATCAGCATTATTGGTAATTTATATGTTGTGCCTCGATGGGTCTTCTCCTGTTGCTGATACTTCTTTTGTCTTAAAGGATCTTGACATCACTCGCCCACACTTTGCTTGTCCCACACCTAGAAAGCATAGGTCTGATTAGTTTTCTGCTTTCCCCCACCGCTTTCCCCATGAAAATTGATTCTTTACTGCTGAATCGGAGCAAACATCAATCCATGTGTAAACTGAATGACTTTTGCTCTGATTAATTGGTAGAGTGGGTTTTCAGGGAGAAAGCATCAGGACAAGTGGAAGTATGGACAAGCCTTACTTTCTTTTAGTACCCTCTGGACCTCTCACAATAACATTTGCTCCTGCACTAGATTGTTCATCTTTGAGAGATATTGCTTCCCTTAGTTTGCTATGGGTCTTGAGCCACGTGGCAAACTCCAATTCCCTCTGCTATTTTCAGGGGAACACATTTTGCCAGTTGTTGTCTTGAGGGATAGTAAAGCTCAGTTCCTACCCCCCCATACTTTTACTTTTTAAAGTCTGGAATGTTAAAACATTTTAGATATGTCACTTTCTTTGTCACCCAGCTGTTCTGTGAGACCAGCGAAGGACTGTGAGCATGGAGGGAAATGTTGCTATCATAGTTGTGGAAAGATTTTTTTCTGGCCGAAGTTTGGGAAATGGATAGCATGTATTTAAATCATGAGTATCTGTATATATAAGATGTATTTTCAAAATGGTTTAACATAAAAGAAAACTTTAAACTCTTTTTCCTGGTCTCTGTATCCATGAAAGATGTGACACGCCAATGGATCCCCAGTCTTTGTCAGGCAGTGAGACTGTGTGCCAGAACTCAGTTCCAGAAAAAGAGCCAGCAAATGGAACACAGAATCAAGGACCAGCCAAGCAAGAAAAAAATGAGGTAATGGAATATTTTTGCTTCCACCTAATAAAGGGCCTTTGAATTTTCCTGCTTTGATTGGTAATAACAAAATGCATACTGTAGTGTTCTCTTTGGCAGCTCATATGCAATGCATACTGTAATGGGAACTCCTGTGCAACGTGATTTTTTTGAAGCTTGCTTTTCTATAGCAAGCATGCTTGCTGTGCATTCTGCATACTTAATTCTTGATTCATCTAAAAAGTGTGTGAATGCATCCCTCTGTAAAATACTCTACTGGTTGCCATATAAATGTTAAAAAGGGGTTTGTGGGATCCCAAATATATTTATGCAGCAATTTTATTTCATGGCATGCAGTCCCAGTATTTAGAAGTAGATTTGTGTGGATGTTTTTATTATGATTATTATTTTTAATTTATTTTTATTTAAGATTTTTTTTTTTCTTTTTTTCAAAATTATTTTGTGTGGATATTTTGATGTTTTTGCTTACGCACTCTCTCCAGGGTATATAGAAGAAAATGTCATTATGGGGGAAACCATTCCTACAATTTATAACACAATGGATAGGATCGAGGGGAGAATAATACTTTGCAACCCACTCCTTGTCATTTCAAGCTTGTGTATCCGTTCCAAAGTCTCCCATGAGGGTTTGGGAGGGGTTAAAGTGAGAAGGGGATCAATGAAAATCTCTGCTCACAAAGGTGCATCTGCTGCTTTAGCCAGTTTTATCCCTTCTGCTGAAATGACCCTTGAGCTCTTCCTCACACTGTTCCAGAGGGACCACCATAGTCAGGAGTAGCTTTTCAGGAGCTGCAGTCATGGCGTAGGAGGAATTAAGAAACCTCCAATTCTTGATCCAGTCCATTGTGATAAAACTTCTACAGAAGTTCAGTCCTTCACTGAAATCCAGAAAACATCTCTTCCTTAGAAACTCAGTACTGCTATTTTTAAAATTCCTGCTCTTTTATGAGGGCTGAGATGTGGCACAGCACAGCACAGGAGGGATGTCTTCCTCTTCAGTCTTCTTTTTAAAGCCAGCCAACCAATGGGGAGCAGGGAGCCACAGAACCAGACAAAGCATGCAATTTGCCTCCATGCTCCAAAGCTAGTTCTGTTTTGGAACTACTTAGCATTAGGACAGGGGTCATCAAACTTTTTCAGCAGGCGGCCTCAGACCTTGTGGGGGGGGGCAGACTATATATTTTGAAAGGGGGGGAAATGAACGAATTCCTACGCCCCACAAATAACCCAGAGATGCATTTTAAATAAAAGCACACATTCTACTCATGTAAAAACACCAGGCAGGCCCCACAAATAACCCAGAGATGCATTTTAAATAAAAGCACACATTCTACTCATGTAAAAAACACCAGGCAGGCCCCACAAATAACCCAGAGATGCATTTTAAATAAAAGCACACATTCTACTCATGTAAAAACACCAGGCAGGCCCCACAAATAACCCAGAGATGCATTTTAAATAAAAGCACACATTCTACTCATGTAAAAACACGCTGATTCCCGGACCGTCCACGGGCCGGATTTAGAAGGCAATCGGGCCGGATCCGGCCCCTGGGCCTTAGTTTGCCTACCCATGCATTAGGACTTCATGCCTGTTGTTTGTTGAAGCTTGCCTGCTCGCAGTACAGAATGAGATAAAAGTTGTGACTGTGGCATATAAGCAGACCTGCCATTAATTTGGGAAAGTATATAGGACAACATGTGTTCTTGGTATGCTTGGTGAGGTTGCCATGTTCTTTGTAACATGCTTGCAAAATGTTTCTTCCGTCTCCATTCAGTATCTACCTTTACGAAGCAATAAATTTTAAAACTTGATTGCTTTGATCAAATTTTTTGAGCTGGCAAGTGAACACAAAGTATGTGGCAGCAGCAAATGTAGAAATGTGTTTCCTTTGTTGTCTAGTCATGGGACATTTCCATTTAAAATCAAATTATGCATTCTAGAATTTTGTTCATGATTTTCCAAGCCTTTATGTTATGTTGTTTTTTTAAAAAAACACTTTCAGTAAGTTTACAGGCGTGTCTCCGTGTTTTCCAGGTGAGGTAAAAGACAGAATGAGCATACACCACCAAATGTTTAATGCTATGTTACACTTAAGTAAAGAGCCATTGCTTTTTTTCTGCCTCTGGTAATGTAAAATTTTATTGGTGTGGTGATAAAGAACTGTAATGAGAGTGATGATTCTATTTATGTCCGATCTTGTTTAGCTTCGTGATTCAACAGACCAATTTCAGGAATATTACCGACAGCGATTACGATACCAGCAGCACTTAGAACAGAAGGAGCAACAGCGACAACTATATCAGCAAATGTTATTAGAAGGAGGGGTAAACCAGGAGGATGGTTCAGATGCACAGCAAAATCTTACAGAGCAGTTTCTTAACAGGTTGGCTATGATATCTTTGTGGTTTTCAGGTTATGATTTGTTCAATAGCAAAGACTGCAGTCTTAGCCTTACTCTAGAGTCAATGGAATTTACTTTGAAATAAATGCTGACAGTCGCTAAAAAGAATATTTTCAAATCTGATTATAGTTTTCAGTATAATTTTGTTATAAAATGACTTTCACAGTAAGTTCCCCAGCATCTGCTGATAGGATGCGATGACGTTCTTTTTGTATTAATTTGATGCCTTTCTTAAGTCTTATTAACCAAATACCATATTGGTGACAACATTACATTGAATGTAATAGTAATTATGCTTTCATAGCTCTTCATTTATGTTTTTTTAATGTATCCTGCAGGTCTGTTCAGAAGTTGGGGGAGTTAAATATGGGAATTGACAATCTGGGAAATGATGTGCAAACACTTAACCAGCACTGCAGTGGCAGCAAAGGAACCGTATCCATCCTTCCAGATTCTAGTCAGAGAACAGCAAATGCTAATGTACAGTTCAGTACAAGCACACCTCAGAAACTTGGGTCCACTAATCAGATACCATCTCTTGAAGAATCACCTGTCCATGGAAATAAAATGTAAGTATTTGGAACACTCTTGTGCATGTCAGTGTTACTTCTGCACTAAGATTAATAATATGCAGATCAATTTGATGTGCCACCCTCGCAACATATTGTGCCTTGCTCAGTCATTGGGTAGAATACTTTTGACTGTATCCAGAGCAGCAGCAGTGGAGTTTCCTCTCCTCCTCATCTGCACCACCAAAATCTTCCCTGGAGCTGATCTGGAGGCTGCACACAGGGAGTTGCTGAAGAGAGGAGGGGAAAGTTCATTTCTGCTAGTCCACATCTCTTGCACCAGAAAAGTAGGAGTAATGGATACCACCCATGCCAAATTTGGATAAAATTTTTACAAGTAAACATACAAGTAACAAATGAACATTCATTTCCTGGAGTGTTTTCAGTCTATTTGTTCTGGTTGGAATCCATTCACTGGTTGGGTATGATCTCATCTGGCGATGAGGCAGGAGAACATAGAATTCTGGCAGGCAGGTATTTCTCTCTGTTTTTTCTCTCCTGCCTGAAGAAGCAGTTTGCAGAGCCTCTTCTCAAAGTATATTAGTGGTCAGTATACCTTTCTGTCAGCCTGCTCTCTCCCTTCAGCAGCCACTCCTCTTTCTCTCTTTTCAACTCTCTGCCCTTATATCGACCACTTTGGCTTAATCCGTTTTTATTTACCCCTCCTTTAATTTAACGGGCTTTTTCCCCTCATGCAATTAGCTCCTAACCTTTCTGTTCCCCTGAATAAGAAAGAAAAACACACAAAGCCCCACAAAAACCTCTTTCTGTGTATACTTTCCCCTCCCTGGACTGTTCCGTCAGGCAGGGTTAACAATCACATAGTTACATAATCATCTGTTGGGGCCCACAACAGTTCTAACCGCCACTCGCCATATTCAGTAGACTGGGCTCTGTCATCTGCACTGGCTTCCACTGTATTTCTGGACCCTATTCAAGGTGCTGTTGTTAACTTTTTAAAGACCTAAATAGCTTGGGGCTAGGCTATCTAAAGGACTGAAGAGCTGGCAATCTCCAGGTGTGCCTATCAGATGGGGAGAAGTGGGGAGGAAGGACTTTTTCAGTTGTGGTGCATTAGTGCCTTCAACAGAGAGGTTTGTCTGGTGTTTGCATTATGGTCTTTGCTGCCAGGTGGGGATCTTTTTAATTATACTGTTTTAGTGTGTAGCTGTTTTATACTGAATTTCTAATGGTTTTGTGAGTGTTGCATTGATATTTTCTTATATAGTTGGTTCATAACTTTTATGAACTGCTCAGAGAACTTTGTTGATGAGCAGTACAAAAAAGCATTAATTATTTAGTCTACCTGAAGCTATTACTAAAGATAAAATACATAAAACAGAATAAAATACATTACACAGTTATCCATCAGATAAGAGTTTGCTACTCTGAAGAATTTAACTCATCAACCCCACAAACTTTTCTCCTTAAAATTGCTACTTTAAAAGCAAAACAGGCCACTTTTTCAGAGGTCCAGGGGAACCTGCCCCCCCCCCCAGTTAGTCAAATACTTAAACAATTTAATTATATGAACACGGCTGCTTTTAAGTCCTCATAGCTTGGGCAAACCAGTAAGTAGTGGGCAAGTATTCAGGCAGATTACCTCCACGTGGACAAACTCTCTTCATAGGGCATTCCTCAATAATGTCCTTCAATTATGGCAGCACATAAAAATATCTTCAATAATTACTCTAGAATTTGAAGATGTCAGTTTATTGCTGAATAACCAGCAACAGACAATTATATATTTACATTTGTTGCTTGATTTAGAATAAGAAGGGAAAGGAGAAGAATGGAGGGCAGCACCAAGAAAGCAAGGGGACAGGGAAGCAGAGGAAGGTGACATGGGTATAAATAACAGGGAAAGTTGCATTTAAATTTGAATTTAAATTTTGTGTATCAAAACAGAATACCAGAGCATGGTGCTATTCCAGCACAACATGAAGATTCTCCAGGGAATTTAACAAGAGCAAGTGGTGATGAGGTAGGACTTAATAGCATCTTGCATTACAATGAAAAGGCTCAATCCTAAAAAAAGTTTTATTGTTGTTTTTTTCAAAATGTAAAAAATGACAGGTAATCAATAAGAAACTGTACAGTGCAATGGTGGAGTACCCCAAAATATAGTCATAGTCTTACTGCCAATCACTTGGACATGAAGAACAGATATGACTGTGGAATATCTCAAAAAATGACAATCCCATATTTAAGACTCATGCTAGGTACCCTTTCCATAAGACTTCATGTGTCCCAGAAGGCCAAGGAAAATTACTGTTTTTATGCATATAACTAATAAAAGGAAACTAAATTATATTAAAAATATGTTTTGTCGTACCTGACCTTCTAAATGAGTGTGTTTTCATTTCGCACAAAAAGTTAAGGCTATAAACTAGAACATGACTGTCTCATGCTTATCCCAAGCATTTAAGATGGATGCAACTTGAACGTCTTGTCCAGGTTACCTAAATGCCATAGTTTGTATAATCATGTCACTGTTGCAGCATCAGGGCTGGTGTAAATATAGCATTCATTATCATTATTTTTGTAAATCCACAAATGTCCTAAATGTGAGTTCCTTATCATACTTGTATTCTGCCACATAGTACACACAGGTCCAACTTTCTGAGGACAGTGCATTCCCAGGAAATTGTTCATCAGGGGAGCATTCACATAATGAGCTGATGATTTCAATTATTTCCCATGGGAACATTTCTAATCTGTGATTTGTCCGTTGTCTGTCCCTCCCTCCCTCGCCATGGTTTCTACCTGAAACTGCTGCAAATCAGCAAAAGCCAAACAAAGGAAAAGTTGATTTGTGCAATCTTTCCCCACTTTGTCCAATCCCTCTCCTTCCCTCCATGGTTTCTGCCCTAAATGGCTGCTGCCAGCCAGCAAAATAAATGCAGGTAAGGAAGTGGACAAACTGTGGCTGTTTAGATATCTGAATCAGCTGTTTGAGTAGTGAGGTTTGGGTATACTTTTTGTGTTTAGATAACTGAGATTTCGGGTAATGAATGTTCCAGTATCAAAACCTGCATATAGTGTAGTATAGTGTTACCTAGTGGCACACCACAAGCATTGCAGTGTGTTTAGAAGCACACCAACCAAATATCTCATTTAAATAGACTCCACCCCAGTGAAGGTGAAAATTTACCCTTAGTTTTTACATCCAGAATTCTAAATGTATTGTGTTCCCCATATTGGGGGTGGCATTATATCATAATGTGTTGGAGACGTGGAAAATACTTGGACAACAGTAGAGAGTTTAAGTTTTGGCTTTCAACACTGACCCTTTTTCACAGTTTCACAAATTACGGTTTATGAATCCCTGAACTATTGCCCAAACCAGGTGTTGCTTTCATATTTCTTATGTTGAGTTGATGTGCAACCTTTTCCTAATATTAGAATAATATCATGTATGGCATTCTAGTTGTAAAGAACTATGGAGAAATAGTCACTTGTATTGTAACTTTTGACACAACAGGATGACAAATCAAAAAAGCAATTCATTTGTGTCAATACCCTAGAAGATACACAAGCTGTCAGAGCTGTGGCTTTTCATCCAAGTGGCACTCTTTATGCTGTTGGCTCAAATTCTAAAACTTTAAGAGTATGTGCCTATCCAGAACTCCAGGAATCAAGGTAGGAGTAATTATTGATTGTTAATCTGTCTCTCATCAGTTATGTCTGACATTTGTATCCATTTCTGCTCTGCTTTTCTGACCCTCATTTTCTCCATTTCTTATTTTTTAACATGTCATTGATTATTGTGGAACTTTACCCCTTGAGGGCTACAAAAATATTAGTCTAGGTATTTCACACGAATAGGGCTACTCTGAAAAATGTAAAACTCTCTTATATTAATAGAATTTCACTATTCTATAACTTCATTTTTGGAAAGCAACCTGAAACATTGGCATTACAAGTGACACAATTTTTTGCCCCATTATCCTCATTGCATTTTTATAAGCATGGTTAGGAAATTTAAGGCAGACAAAAGGTTCACACTGTTCTCAAGATCATTTTAGAACCAATGCTAAACTGGAAGTCAGTTACTGTTGTGCCGTTGCTGAGAAGTTACCATATGTTTTGCTGTTGATGTTGAAGTGAAAGCTTATACGTAGTGAAAATAAAGTTTTCTCCCTGCCCATTTTTTTATGTATGAACTTGGGGCTGCTGTCCCTGCTCTTGTTGCTCACCAACCCAGCTAAATAAATCTTTATGCCTTACACACACCCCATCCCCTCACAGCTCCTTCAGATCAATGTCTGTTCCCTCACAGCTCCTCTGTGTACCTCTAACCATCCTTTATTCAAACCTCTGCTGTTGTTTAAATCTGCCATCTCTTTGCCCCCCTCTCTTGCAAATTCAGCATTGTGGTTACATATCCTTCAATGGGGGCTGCACGATGACAACCTTACATTTTTATGTACATAGAAAAATGGAGGTTGCCAGTGGCAATCTTAAATATTCTGATGAATAGGAAGCAGAACAAGCAGAAACAGAAGTGTTAAAAAAAGAATTTCAGCAAATTCCTACCTGAATAACTACCATAAGGTGAACTTCTTGACTGTCCAACTATGGTTAGCAAATAAACAAACAAAAAATAAATGCCAAATATAAGTTACTTTATTATTTACAGGATTTTTGTGAGGTTCACTGTAGCTCATAGTAATATTAGTTACTATGCATAGGTGACCAGTAGCAAGTTCTAATATTAGTGAGCTTGGCAAGCCGTTTCACTGAAATTGGTGAAATTACTTGAAATTGTTTTTGGACCCATGCTATTTCACTTTTGCTCAAACATCTGAGTAAAACAAAAAACAATATGAAGTAGTTTGAACTCCTCCATATATCATGCTTAGCTTTCTCACCTCTGTGGACTTGTGTGGCTGCAAGCATGGCAAATGGGAGCAAATGTCGGTAGCAAACGCTGTAGTAGGATGGGATGTTTGTTCAGTGAGTTGGCTGTTTGCATTATATAATGTTGCCGAGTGTAGTGCTGCTGTTGTTTTAAATGTGACCCATCACAAGCCAGCCTTCACCTTGTGAAATTTTAAAAGCCATAAATATGTTACTCTTACAGAATATTTTGTGTGTGTGTGTGTTTAGTCTTTTTATAACTTGTTTGCTTATATGCTGTTTAGCTCCTCCTCTGCTGTTCCTCGAAAACTGGTATTTGACTTAGGCAGATCTTCGCAGTCTTCCTCTGTAAAGATGACAACAAAGTAACTAGTAAATTTACAGTATTTCCTCTTACAAACACTTTGGAGTTGCCAGATCATTTGGCTTTGTTTCTTTTGGCTTTGTATTATGTGCCTGCTCCATAACTACTTGAGTATACCACTTTCTCCATATTTTGTACTCCTCTGCTTTCACTCCTCATACAACAGCCTCACTTTACAGCTTCTGCAGCATGACCTTTTTTTAAAAAAAACTCTGCTATCACTAAAAGCTTCTTGGTTGTATTAGCTTTCAGTTGCCTTATTAGCATCTTGCTTTTATTTAAACTGTCCAGTAGCCAAATATTTACATGATTCCACTGCTTTTACAGTTTCTACTTTTGTGTGTAAGTAATGATTGTTAATCAGCTGTTTTCCTGCATCTTTAATAAATAATGGTTAAATTAAGATAGAGAAGAAAAATAATGGCAGGCAGATTATTATTTCTGTTACCTTTTTAACTAAGAACTTGAAAGCAGTCTTGCAATTTCTAAGTTACAAGATTTTTGCACATGAAAAACTACAGTAGAAATGGAAATTGGTATGTGACTGTATCTGAAAATCATGAAATCTGGTTTCCTCTCTCACAAGATTACTTGAAGTCTTTAGTTTTCCGTTGATTTTTTGCCTTTACAATGCTTAAAGTGTTATATTAGAAGTGGCTAATTCACTTTGGGAAAGTGAAAGTTGTGGTATTCCTGCTCTTCAGGCATGCACATTCAGTAGTAACAAAACGTACTGTGGCGGGGAACTATAGGGGTTGAATGTGCTAGCTCCATCCTCAAAATCCTTATCATCTTCTGTGAGTTGGAAGGTGACTGTTTGAAGTAGAGAACCTTCTGTACTCGTGAAGGGTCAGGGGGTGGAGCTTGTGCACTCATTCCCATGCCCCCCTTCTTGGTTTGTTTTTGCTTATGGTCATTACTTTGTTAACTTTTCCATTAATGCAATGGTCAAGCTCTGAAGATACCAATAGTCTTGCAAGTCTCCTGTAGCTGCCTTCCAATGTTTGTCATGCTCCCTAAATGTTCTGAAAGTCTGCTCACCCCTCTTGGTGCGGTGGCGTTGCAGGACAGCAGAGGCTTCACTGGAGCCCCAGCGTGGGAACTGGAACTGCCTTGCCCTCCCTGATAGGTGGGCAGGGGGGCAGAAGCCCCCACCACCTATCGGGAACCGGATCCTAGCCTGCACCCTGCTTTGGCAAATGGGGATGCAGGCTGGGATCCTCTTTCTTCAGTTAATGCTGAATGTGCACATCTGAAGGGGACTCCTGTAATCTGAAAACAAAGTGGCTTGGCTTTAGCTGCGGTAGTGCCAGAAGCAGTCTGTTGTGTTTTAATTAAATTCTGATTTAATTAATTAAATTCTGTTGTCTCAGCTGAACTTCTGGTAGGCAGGTGCTTTGGTGAGGAAAATGATTTTACAAGTTAAAAAAGTATGGATTTCCCTACATTCTGTTAAAGGCAAAACTAGATTAGTGATTAGAGATTGATAATCAGATCTCTCAGGTTCTCTTAAGAACAGTGTGTTGGGATCCCATATTGGACAAGGACAGTGGTATTGGGCAGAAGTTATCTTGTTCCCACCAGGCCATTTGTTTATTGTGTGTTTAATTTAAAATGTATTTCTATTAATTTAAAGGGTTTCTAAAGGTTGGAGAAGGACCTTAGCTCAATGGCAGAGCATCTGCCTTGCTACAGAAGGTTCTAGTAAGAGCTGGGCAGCTGTGTTCTGCACCATTTTTTAAGAAGCACTTTACAGCTCATTAAAACAATTAATATAAGCCTTTTGAAGGTGGGCTTTTTTGCATGCTCAAGAAAAACAGACTTTCCTTAAAAGTGCATCACTTTAGAAGAGGAACCCTTTCTATAGTTCATATTTTTAATACAAAAGAAACAATAAATAATTTTAAATGCAATTATGTCATTTTAAAATATTTACTAATTACTCTATCCTTCCAAAAGAGTAGAATTATTAGCCTTTTGTTACAGACCCTGTCCAGACATGCAAAAGCACAAAATCATCTTACTTTCATTTGCCCCCCCTAGTGATAGTAACACTCCTAAGCAGCCCGTGGTACGTTTCAAAAGGAACAAACATCACAAAGGATCAATCTATTGTGTGGCCTGGAGTCCCTGTGGACAATTGCTGGCAACTGGTTCCAATGACAAATATGTTAAAGTGCTACCTTTCAATGCAGACACCTGCAATGCAACAGGTAAGTACAAACTGTTGTTACAATTGCTTGTAACAATTGACTTTTTATACACTTAAGAGCATATAATTTCTTGCATTGTTCAGGGGATGAGAAAGCTTTCGTATCGGCTATAAATAATTTGTCCTAGCAAACTCCCGACTCCTCTCCAAGGAGCTGTCAGTCGCAGCATCTGCACGTGCTACCATCTTGGGTTGTTGTTCTTAACTTATGGTCTCTGTGTGTGGTTTGGGAGCTGCATGGTCAGGGGAAAAACAATGCTGTCCAGGGTTGTAAAGACTGCGGAAAGAATAATTGGTTCACTCTTCCCACCTTGGATCAAATCTATGCTTCCAGGTGCCATAAGAAAGCTGCAGAGATAGTGCAGGATAGTGCGCACCCCGGAAATGATCTCTTTCAGCTTCTGCCTTCTGGAAGAAGGTACAGGGTTATAAAGACTAGGACTAGCCGCCTGAGAAACAGTTTCTATTCAAATGCAATTTTGGTTTTAAACACAGTGTAAGGTAGTCTCTATGGGAGTATATTGTATTTAATTATGGGGTGTCAGAGTTTTTAGCGGGCTAACCAGGCTGAGATAGCAGGCTTGTTGGTTTCTGAATGTCTGATGTAGATTTTCAATTTCGTTGTTCTGTATGGGACACTGACAATAAAGATGATCGTATCGTAAGAAAGCTTAAAAAAAAAATTAAAAACCTTAGCTTTAAATCTTTGGAAGATTTTGTTTAAAATAAAAAACCAGACCAATTGTAGTAGTATAAATGTAAACTATTGTACTGCTATATACTGTGCCATCTACATACATGAAGGCAGTAATTCTGCAGTGCGGTACGTTTCAACCCGATACCAGACTGGCACAATTTTTCTCTGTGTGGGATTGAGAGTTTTGTTTTTTGCAAACAGTTTGGTGAGACTCAAACGTTGCTGTGTTTTAACATTAAGTAGTGTCCTGAATGGTTATAAAACTCCTATTTTTCTCTCTCTCTCTCTCTCTCTCTCTGTGTGTGTGTGTGTGTGGTAATTGTTCACTCTGTTTTCCATCTGTTTTAGGGCCAGATTTGGAATTCAGCATGCATGATGGAACCATTAGGGATCTAGCTTTTATGGAAGGTCCCGAAAGTGGTGGTGCCATTTTAATAAGTGCTGGAGCTGGGGACTGTAATATTTACACAACAGACTGCCAGCGAGGGCAAGGCCTCCATGCTTTGAGTGGTCATACTGGTACGTTTCTGGTCAAGCTTTGGTAGCCTTTGGTCTCAGTCAGTTTTACTAACAACAGTGTGTGTTGCTGGATTAATGAACCATTTTAATAAAGTTTAAAATGTACCACATTGTACACTTTACTGTGTAAATTCACAAATTTTGCCAAAACTACCCCTGTTGCATGTAGAACTTGCCATTTCTCTTACTTGTATGACAAAAGTGCATTTTGCTGACAAACGTGCATTCCTGGTTAGTACAGTGGTACCTCGGGCTAAGTACTTAATTCGTTCTGGAGGTCCATTCTTAATCTGAAACTGTTCCTAACCTGAAGCACCACTTTAGCTAATGGGGCCTCCCGCTGCCGCTGCGCCGCCGGAGCACGATTTCTGTTCTCATCCTGAAGCAAAGTTCTTAACCCGAGGTACTATTTCTGGGTTAGCGGAGTCTGTAACCTGAAGTGTATGTAACCTGAAGTGTATGTAACCCGAGGTACCACTGTATATCAATAATTTAAATCATCAATGCAATAATATCAATATTTGTATTAATAATTAATACAAATCAAAATTCCTTACATGCAGGTCACATTTTAGCACTTTATACATGGAGTGGATGGATGATAGCATCTGGCTCCCAAGACAAGACCGTACGATTCTGGGATCTCAGAGTACCTAGTTGTGTTCGCGTTGTTGGAACAACATTTCATGGAACTGGTAAGGTTACTGATGATGAAGCCAAGAAAAAATCCTTGCCGTGGTTGGCCAGTAGAGTTGCTGCTTGGAAAACAGCGTGTTCTGTGCATAAATATTTGGAAACAAATTCACATAAATTAACTTCTGTTCACAAGGTACAAAGGCCCATTTCAGTAATAGGACCCTGGATATAGAAGGCACTAACTCCTGGAGGTGTGGCTGTGCCACTTTTCAGCTTTAGGGGCCAGCTGTAAACCTTTTTCAATCAGACTTTTTTTGGTGTAGGGGAATGCCCTCTATAAAACTTTCACATATTATAATTTACTATGTTGCTGATTTAACTTTTTTTAACTATTGACTGCTTCATGTATTGTTGCAACCCACCCTATTGTCTTTGGATGAAGAGAAGGACATCAGATTTTAAAATGAGTAAGTGCAAAAGCTAGCAATCCTTCTAAAATTTATCTGATACCTTTTATCAGGAAAATAAAGGCAATGATTGCCAGTTTTTAAGGAGCCAAGGTTAGGTCCATTTCCTGTCTCATACTGGTATTGAAGATTGTTTTTTAACATACAGAAGAACTTGTTTGAAACATTAACCAGTGTTTGCTGTTAGTTAAAAGTACCGTATTTTTTGCTTTATAATACTCACTTTTCCCCTCCTAAAAAGTAAGGGGAAATGTGTGTGCGTCTTATGGAGCGAATGCAGGCTGCACAGCTATCCCAGAAGCCAGGAAGAGGGATCGCTGCTTTTGCTGTGCAGCAAAAATATCCCTCTTGCTGTTCTGGCATCTGATATTCAGATATTTTTTTTTCTTGTTTTCCTCCTCCAAAAACTAGGTGCGTCTTATGTTCTGGTGCATCTTATAGAGCGAAAAATACGGCACATTTATAGCAGATCTGCAAGGATAAACAACCATATCTGCCATATTTATCTAAATTTAAATGACAGTACAAGAAAACAATTAAGTGATAGTACAGTTAAAAAGATTTATTAATATCATATCATATCATCTATGTACATGTTGTCCCCCGCCCGCCCCCCCGCCGCCAAGGAACAGGTATGGAAGGCCCCTGCCCCAAGGGACTTACAACCTATAATAAACAGGGAAATGGAAGAAAAGGCAGGCATGCAAAGGCAGGGGAAGAATAATGATTATCTCAAGAGTACATGCTTTGCCTTAGTTACATCTCCCCTAGTCCCTATGCTGAATTGTATCAGATGCCTGGAAATGCATCAACCTTTATTCTGATCTCTATTTTATAAGGACTTCTTCAAAAAATCTTTATTGTAAACAACACACACTATCTAGAGAAATGGTACTGATTTCATTTATGGGATTTCTCCTTGCAGGCAGTGCTGTGGCATCAGTAGCTGTAGATCCTAGTGGTCGTCTTCTAGCTACAGGCCAGGAAGATTCTAGCTGTATGCTGTATGATATTCGTGGAGGGCGAATGGTGCAGAGTTACCACCCTCATTCCAGTGATGTCCGTTCTGTCCGCTTTTCCCCTGGGGCTCATTACCTTCTCACGGGTTCTTATGATATGAAAATAAAAGTGACAGACTTGCAAGGTAATTTAACTGCTAAATCAGCAATGAAATAACAGGGAGTATTCATTTTTCATTTTTTAAGACAATTTCATGGATTACCAGAAAGCAGAGAAAGAAATGCCATGGGTAGCTGCTGCTTCAAACTTTACTACTTCTAGAAAGCATGAAGTGGGATTTGTGAGCAAGATCTGTTCGCCTCAAAGGGCTTCTGAAGCGCAAGGTGGTTGTTGCTGTTGAAACCTGCAAGTTCTTTACACATTGGAATTATGCCGAATTACTTGGGAGTAAGCTCCCCACAATTCAGTAGACATGTATAGCCTTGTGCTGTAAAAGTAGAAATTGGGAAAGAAGAACAAATCATCTGTGCTGCTTCTTTCACTACCCCTTGGAAGCATATGAACTGACCTTAATGAGTTACTGAGTTATCAGGATGTGATGTAAAAGTTGTTGTAAATGCAATCAAGTGAAGTGAATGGTGATTCTGTAAAAAGTTCGAGTAAACAATAATGACTCTCTTTCTTTTTCACAGGGGACCTTACCAAGCAGCTCCCAACTATGGTGGTAGGGGAGCATAAAGACAAAGTGATTCAGTGCAGATGGCATACACAAGATCTTTCCTTCTTGTCATCTTCTGCAGACAGAACTGTAAAACTCTGGACCTATAACGGCTAAAGAGTAGTTTTTAAGCCTACAGATAAAGCACACACATTTAAGACTATTGGAACATTAAATTAGGCATTAAAAAGAGCAGCATTTGATCAGGAAAGCTTCTCATGGAGAAGAGATGTTTCCCTTCAGTTACCTGATTGCTAGGAGGTGTTGGTGTGTGATAGTATTATTGTTCAGTGCTTTCCATGTGATCTCATGCTGCTGTGACCTATCGTAGTCTTGTTGCCGAAGTCTGTTGAACAAGCTCTTGCAATGTCAGTGTGCACTCCAAAAGACTAATTATGTGTTTACAGTTTAGTGTTTATTGCATTCTCTGGTCTTTGCCTCTATGACTATTTTATTTTCTACAGGAATAAAAACTGATTCATAATTAACTCAAGTTCACATGAAATATCGCTAGGTCCACACAAAATAGATTTTTTGAAAACAACAACTAGTTATGCTGTATTCTACACCGTTGCTTACATCACATCTTAACTAGTGGTCAAATTTGTTTTGCATCAAAATTTCATGTTTTGATTTTAGTATTGATAATTATGAACTTGAAAGGTGGTTAGGTAGTGGCTGACTCTTGATCACAGTCCATTAGGTATAATATGTTGGTTTTTAACTGGGATTGTTTTGATTGGATGTTCTACACTCCTAAGCTCTAGGTGGGAAAAAAGCCTATCGGTTTGCTGAAGAGATGTTAAAACTTTTGAATGCAACAAAATACCTCTTTGTAAGGTACCGTAGGAAAGAAAGCATGCAGTTGGATATGGTTGGTAACAGTAATTTTAATAACTACAGCCACGATCCCTCAAACCCTCATGCACACATGGGAGAGAACTGTATGCAGCTAGAGATTTCTCTGAAGTTTCTATCAGAACTGATTGTATTGCCGAAGATTTTAATATATATGAAGCGGAGAAGTAGCTTGCTATTGTAACTGTGCAAATGACTATGATGAAGTCTTCAAAGCAACCTCTGGCTGCACATGCTGTTTCTCCTGTGTGTGCATGTAGAGTATCATATTAAAGGCAACAGCATGGCTTGAAATGCTATGTCTGCATGATAATGTAAAAGTAAATGATTTCCCAGTTCAGAGGCTTATTTGAATTTTTTTTAATTTCTTGCACTGTCTATATAATACAGAATTACAAATTTATTTCTAAATATCTTTAGAGTATTATGTTTTATGTATTGTTTATATTTTCATATTGTACAGTTATGCTTTTAAATTAAATTCTTGAATATTTAGGTTATTTATTTGAAGTACAGTTAAGATTTGGTTCTTATTAATAAATTATGTGCACTGTAGCAAGACCTTTTTAACTATCATAAAAAGTTGAGGTTACCATAGAAATGTATATGTGCTTTAAACTCAATAAAGACTTTGACACCTGATAGAGAAATTATTTTGGCATTTCTATTCTCAAAGATGTAATACACTAATTATACATTGCACTATGGATGCTGTTCTAAAACAAGGAATGGGACAAATTTAAAAATATTGCTCCTGATCTTAAGTCTTTCAATTAGTCTTATACATGTGGCTCCTCCTCTTCCAGGGCTTTCTAGATTGCCAACTCAATGGGTGTGCTTGGGTGGCTTTCCTTCAGGCAGGGAGGAAAATACCCACATATTCCAGAGGTCTTACGCCTATTTCAAAGTGGGCAAGGGCCATTCTAAAAGAACGAGGCAGGTGTTTATGGTGAGTTCCCGCGCCTTTTTCCCTAGAAAAATAGCAATACTTTTAACTGACAGTTCCTGCTTTTTTCTGCTTGTCTGAAAATCTGAACTTGTCCAATAATATTAATGTACAAATTACAATAACAGTTATAATCTACACGCACAGGTACTCAGGTTCCAGTGGGAGATCTTGTATAGGTGTGTATAGAAAAAGCATAGGAAACCCTATCAAAGGGAGGGATTTCCATTGTGCATCACCTAACCATACCCACCTTTGTGGATGGCAGGATCTATCATGCATGTGGATTGAAAGCAGCAAGTTGTAAGCAAGTATGCATAACACCTTATTCAGATATATGGTTTCACACTTTCAACAGGTAAGTGTGTATGCAGCTTAAGTCTCAGGGTACTTAACCTTCCAAGACGAAACAGATACCGTATTTTTCGCCCTATAGGACGCACCGTCCCATAAGGCGCACCTAGTTTTTTGAGGGGGAAATAAAGGGGAAAAAATTATTTCCCCCCCAGGCGCGGGGCTGGGGAGGCCCGCCCGAGCTTCCCCCGACCCCAGCCCCCAAACAGGCAGCTCTCTGCAAGCCGTGGGAGCCCAGCGCTGGCTCCCACTGCTTGCTGAGAGGTCCGCGAAGCCTGGACGCGCTGAGCTCAGCGCGCGCAGGCTTCAGGATGCAGGAAACTCTCCGCAAGCAGCGGGAGCGCTCCTGCTGCTTGCGGAGAGGTCCGCGAAGCCTGCATTCGCCCCATAGGACGCACACACATTTCCCCTTCATTTTTGGAGGGGAAAAAGTGCGTCCTATAGGGCGAAAAATACGGTATTTGCATCAAGGCAGTAGGAGCATACCCTGGCAAAGGCATGCACCTCCCTGACAAAAAGACTATTAACAGGATAATTCAGGAGCTGAACATGAACTTTTCTTAATCATTAAACATATGTTTGCATGCTGCTGTTGTGACCCAACTTAGATCAGGCTGAAACTCTCCCAATCCACCAGTTGGAAAACCAGTGCATTACAGGATTACGGTACCTAAAATCTTGGCTGGTCTATCTCTTGTGGGTGTCCCTGTTCTCCCTTTAAAAAGGTGCTCAGTTTTGGTGGCCTATATAATAATCCAGTAAAACAAATCCCTGAAAACTCAACAAAAGACAACACAGATTAATGGAGAACGGTAGGTGCACATACTGTTCTGCAACAGTGTTCTGTAACGGACCTCTTTAAAAGTTTTACTATATTAAAGACAATACACTTTAAAAAACAAAAACAAAACCTACACAGCTTAAATGAAGCTTGAGGATGTGACAAAAGAGGCAAGTTAAACAAAATTTACCATCAGTGGGTAAGGTAAAGGGACCCCTGACCATTAGGTCCAGTCGTGGCCGACTCTGGGGTTGCGGTGCTCATCTTGCTTTATTGGCCGGTGTACAGCTTCCGGGTCATGTGGCCAGCATGACTAAGCCGCTTCTGGCGAACCAGAGCAGTTTACCTTCCCGCTGGAGCGGTACTTATTTATCTACTTGCACTTTGACATGCTTTCGAACTGCTAGGTTGGCAGGAGCAGGGACCGAGCAACGGGAGCTCACCCCGTCACGGGGATTCGAACCACCGACCTTCTGATCGGCAAGTCCTAGGATCTGTGTTTTAACCCACAGCACCACCCGCGTCCCCCATCAGTGGGTACTTCTAAATTAAAGCGGCTGCCCGCCCACCAAGGAGGACAGGGCTATACCACCTTTCAGCCGTTTTGTGGTACACCAGCTGCAATTCCGTCTTCTGCATAAGAGTCCCGGGTTTTGCAGAATCATGGAGTTGGAAGGAACCCTCAGGACCATCTAGTCCAACCCCCTTGCAATGTAGGTATCTCAACAGGCGGTCCCCCATCCAATTTGAAACCACACCGGACCCTGCTTAGTTTTGCAAATGGGCTAAGCACGGTTATTGCTGCAATAAAAGTAAAACCTATCAGTTTAAGACCAAAAGCACTCTACTTCGAAATAAGATGCGATACCTTTGCCTCTGCACTCTGGCTAGAAGAACTGCCCTCTCTTTTGCAGCACCACCCCGCGCGCATCTCGTCGAGACAAGCCCTGCCGAGCTAAACGGATATAAACTTAAGCATCCCAACCTCGCCGCCGCCGCCGCCCTATCACGCGGCTATCAGAGCGCCCGCGGCAGGCGAGCCAAGTCGACCGCCGATAGAGAGGCGCGAGCGAAGGAAGCCACCGAAAGCCGAGCGCCAGGCCGAAGCGGATGACGGCCGAGCTCGCGGATCCGAGGAAGCGCGGTTGAGCCGAGGCCGCCGGAAATTGCGAGGGTCCGTTGCCTTCGTTCGCTTGTTTTGAAAAGCGCGAGGAACCGTTGGCGGTTGGCGAAGCGAATCCCTCAGGTGGTGCGCGCGCGCTGCTAATGCGGCGGAGGGGGAAGGGGTTGTGTGTTCGTTGGTTGTGGGCGTGGTGGTTTTCTCAGTTTTCCTCCGTCCGTCGCCTCTTTCCCTCAGGCGGGGACGCCCCGCCAGCCAGTGGTCGTGGCCTCGGTCCTCCTTCTGTCGTTCTCCCCGCTCCCCCCGGGCCTGGATGACGAGGCATTTTCCCTCTCCAGGGTTGCCGTTCCGCCTTCCCCTTTTCATTTTCCCCCCCAAGACGGTTGCACGGCGTCTAATGCGGGCGAGAAGCGTTTTCCCTCTCAGGCAGGCAGGGTTGTGGGCGGGTGTGAGTCTGTCGCCGCTTTTCAAAGCAGCAGCTTTCGCTTTCGGTGGCCGTGGCCAACCCTATCCATGGTGTGGGGGGAGGAAAAGACAAATCCCCGTGACCCGTGCTATTTTTCTAGAAAAAGAGGAGCCGGAAATCCCTACGAACGCCTCCCTTGTTCTCTTATAATGGCAGTGGTGCCCACCTGAGAGGTGCCGGAGTTGAGTTCTGGCTGAAAAAGCCCTGCCTGTGACCCAAAGGTATGTGGGGGGAGGGGTTTGAAGGGGGAGGGGAGTAAATAACAAAAGAATCTGGATGCCTGAATTCAAAATGCGGGGTTAAATTCACTCCCAAGAGGCAGAGGCATAGCTGGGCTCCCTTGCGCTCTGGGCAAGGAGATGGATCACCCCCCCCCCAAAAAAAAAGAAATCCCTTGCGCTCTGTTGGCCAGACTGGGGAGATCCCCCCGCCCCGGGCAAGGCAGTTGCGATGGCTCCCACTCCGAGCCAGAGTAGAGAGGTGCATTTTTTTTTGTATCCGCCCCGCCCCCCCAACTGTGCCCTTACCGTGGTCCAACCTGACCAACCCCCTAGCTATGTCCCTGTTAGCAGGAGAGAGCCCCCAGTAGCAGAGTTTAAATTAACAAAAGTCAAGCAGCTCTACAGCTTTATGTTGTTAGACCCTTTTATCTTATTTAGCCTGCTTGCAAACAGCATTCTTTCTACCCATCTTGCAGCGAACTGACTGCATGCTATTAAGTAAGTTTAAAATATGTTGCTTACAAAGGTCAGAGATTCGTTTATTTATCCAAGCAGCAGCAAAGAGAACGCAGGCAGAATACTAGTGGGTAGAAAATACAGAAAGATAGCTTCAAATACCTGCTCTAAGCTTGGAACTTGCTTAGGCACATCTTCTTTGGTCAGTTACATGGCTGAGTCTAGGAACAGACATCTCTGGTCTTAATGCCTTCATGCACTTATGCATAGTTATGTTTGACTGCAGTTAATTCTCTACCAATGGCTTAACTCTACTTATTTGAACCCCCAGTTGCTGTGACCTGGGAACGATGAGTGGGGAAAATGCTGCTGTTATGCTCAGCTTCTGCTTTCAGGCTTCCCACAGACCTTCTGATTGTTGGCTGCTGCAAAAACAGACCTGATTTAGCAGGCTCTTCTGTTCTTGTGCAGCGTTGAAATGAGGAGGACTGCCAGCAGCATAGTACACTGCCCATATTTAGACAGGTAGGCAGGAGTGTGTGCAGATAAGAGGGGGTATGAGGTTGCTATGCAATAAGGAAAGAAGAAATGCTGTCTTTCATTTCTTTGACACAAAACTTGCAAATCTTTTTGAGAACCAAAAATGCTGCTGTTAACAAATAATGTGTTTGTGTGCAGAGAAGTCTCGGTGAAATTCTTTTTTTAATACCAGCCAGACTTTCTTAGAAAGTTGTCTAGCAAGTGGCACACTAGTAAAGGAGTTATAAGTTATTATATTTCACCCAGAACCCTGTAAATGTGGTATTAACTTTCCCAACTGATGTCTGGCCTAGGTCTTGAACATGTCCTACCCTATATATGCGTCATAGAAACTTAGAGTTGGAAGAGACCCAAGGGTCATCTAGTCCAACCCCCTGCAATGCATGAATCTCAGCTAAAGCATCCATGACAGATGGCCATCCAACCTCTGCTTAAAAACCTCCAAGGAAGGACAATCCACCACCTCTTGTGGGAGTCTGTTCCACTGCTGAACAGCTCTTACTATCAAAAAGTTTTTCCAGATGTTTCATTGGAATCTCCTGTCTTGTAACTTGAAGCCATTGCCTCGAGTCCTACCCTCAAGAGCAGGAGAAAACAAGCGTGCTCTTTCTTCCATGTGACAGCCCTTAAGTCTCCTATTCTTTTAATTGTGGGTTTGGATATTGGTATCATTCTTTGAATGGCACTAATAGGTCTGTGAAACTCCTAGCAGTCAATGGGAAGACTGGGTTTTGTTTTTTAAAACATCTCTGTGGTCAGGCTTGGGTAATATGAGTTAAGTTTAACTGGAGCTTAATACAGCTTGCTTTTATCAGATTTGCCTTTGTCCATACATATGCCAGAGTTTTGCAACCATGATTTAGGGTAAAGTTTACTAGACTTTATGACCATCATTTGAGTGTGCAACCTCAGACTTCCACACATACTAGTTAATCTAATCTGATGTTCATGTAAAATTATGCTGCAGATCAAGTTTTTGAAGGTGTTTGGAAGCTAAGCAGGTAGAATTTAATGGGGACTGCAAGAGATAACTTTATATGTCACTCTTGAGTTACTTGCATAAAGGATAGGGTGCAAGTTTAACAAGTAAATTAAGTTATATTTCTCTTTTCCTTAACTAGAGTAACCAGATGACGTAGACAAATTACCTTGAAGAATGCTCAGCACTAAATAGTTCAATTTGTCCCAGAGGATTTTGATTCTGCTAAAACCATCAATTGTGTTTTGTGACAGATGATGCTAGCTCCTTTGATACTGTGTGTAACCCTGCTGATAGGAGGGAGTGAAACTCAAAATGATGACTGGATTGATCCAACAGACATGTTAAACTATGATGCAGCTTCAGGAACCATGAGAAAGCCTGATAAGGTACACATTTTGAATTTGAGTTGCTGTTCAGTAAATGGTTTAGTTGATGCCCTTTAAAGAACCTGTTCACCATGGATGTCTGGATTGGCTCCCTTACAGAACACATACTGCAACAAATTAATAAACCTAAAGTTGAACATTGTTTTTGTTGGGATACTGCCAGGGAGACAAAGGCCATCTCCATGCCCCACGCTGTCTCCGGACGATCCATCGACCTCTGGTAGAAACGCAGTATCAATCAATTAGCGACAAAAGCCTCGGAAATAGCTTTTCACATTCCAAGGACTGTTGCACGCTCTATCAGCAGAGTTCGTACAGCGAAAGATGCACTCAGGAGAGCATATTTACAACTTTATTCAGCGTTGGTCAGAACAAAGAAAAACATGACTGCCTGCTTCGATGTTCAGGCACAGAGAGAAAAACGAAAGCAATAACAAAAAGAGAAACTTCCTGTGAACAGGAAATACGCAGACTCTGTGACTCACAAAGCCTGCTCCCTTTTAAGGTGGAACGGAAATATCCTAACAGTTTTTTCTTACTGGAACGATTCCATTCTGTCCTCATGATGAACTGATAGGGGTGTCTTACTGAGCTCTGATTGCATCTTTAGATTCAAACAGAGTAATTACAAAAAAGGGATTGGAAGGAAGTAATAGTTGGTTGATTTTGAAGGCTGCCAAATATTATTCCACATTTTATTGGTATTTTCTTTTCCATTTGTTTTTGAAAAAAATATAATCCCTGAGTGCTCTCAGTTGCACATGTAGCACCATGTGGACAGGAGGGCTTGGGACAGTTCTCTATGCACATCCTCTCTTGAGTGCACAGATTGTGGTTTTGAAGGGGATACTGGGCAGCTTCTGCTGGCATGGGACTCCCAGTGAATATGGGAAACTCATGACTAATAAAAGCGAGCCGGGAAGGGCTGGGCGATGGGCTCTGCGGGGTGGTGAATGCTTCCCTCTGTGAGGGAGCCTTCTCAGACCCGCTGGTGTTTCCTGCTTGGCAGGGGGTTGGACTCGATGGCCCTTGTGGTCTCTTCCAACTCGTATGATTCTATGAAAGAGGCGGTTATTAAACTGCTTCTTAAAAAAACATCCTTAGACCCAGCTGATATGGCCAACTATTGCCCAGCCTCAAATATTCCATTCTTGGGCAAGGTGATTGAGCAGGTGGTTGCTGAACAACTCCAAGCACGCCTGGAGGATGCGGACCATTTGGATCCCTTCCGGTCGGGATTCAGGCCTCATCATGGGACTGAAACTGCCTTGGTCGCGCTGGTCGATAATCTCCGGTGGGATAGGGACAAAGGTGAAAGTTGTTTCCTAATTCTGCTGGATCACTCAGCGGTCTTTGATACTATTGACCATGACATCCTTCTGGACCGTCTAGAGGAACTGGGAGCTGGGGGCACTGTTATACAGTGGTTCCACTCCTCCCTCCTGGGCTGTGGCCAGAAAGTGGTGTTGGGGAATGAGTGTTCAGACCCCTGGGCTCTCACTTGTGGGTTACCTCAGGGTTCCGTCCTCTCCCCCATGTTTTTTAACATCTACATGAAGCCACTGGGAGAGATCATCAGGGGGTTTGGTCTGGGTGTTCATCAGTATGTGGATGATACCCAGCTCTACCTCTCTTTCAAATTGTGAAGGCGGTGAAGGTCCTGTGTGAGTGCCTAGAGGCGGTTGGAGGATGGATGGCGGCTAACAGATTGAGGTTGAATCCTGACAACAGAGAAATGCTGTTTTGAGGGGACGGGGAGGGCGGGTGTGGAGGATTCCCTGGTCCTGAATGGGGTAACTGCCCCTGAAGGACCAGGTGCACAGCCTGGGAGTCATTTTCGACTCGCAGCTGTCCATGGAGGTGCAGATCAATTCTGTGTCCAGGGCAGCTGTCTACCAGCTCCATCTGGTACGCAGGCTGAGACCTTACCTGCCTGCAGACTGTCTCGCAAGAGCTCTGATTATCTCCTGCTTGGACTATTGCAATGCGCTCTACATGGGGCTACCTTTGAAGGTGACCCAAAAACTACAACTAATCCAGAATGTGGCAGCAAGACTTGTGACTGGGAGCAGCCACCGAGACTACATAACACCAGTCTTGAAAGACCTACATTGGCTCCCAGTACGTTTCCGAGCACAATTCAAAGTGTTGGTGCTGACCTTTAAAGCCCTAAACGGCCTTGGCCCACTGTACCTGAAGGAGCGTCTCCACTCCCTTCTGGTGGTTCCCTCACTGCGAGAAGCGAAGTTACAGGGAACCAGGCAGAGGGCCTTCTTGGTAGTGGCGCCCGCCCTGTGGAACGTCCTTCCATCAGATGTCAAGGAAATAAACAACTATCTGACTTTTAGAAGACATCTGAAGGCAGCCCTGTTTAGGGAAATTTGGGCAGGGTATTAATAATAACTTATTATTATATTATGAAACTTGCATCGCTCCAGTTGGATTTACACAAAGTACCAGTGAGCTGAGAACCCAATAAATGAGAGGGAAAATACATATTTGGTTAGCATGTTTATACTACAAACAATATAATTAGTTAAATTATTTTGTTGATATTATTTCTTGTTCATGCATTCAGCAGCAATGAGTGACAAATTTTGTTGAGTTCTACCTTTTCTCTCTTTACTCTTTTTCCAATAAATATGCAAAATGAAGCAACCATATTGATATGAGATTTCTGGTCTATACATTACAGTAGAAATATTAAGAAATGCCTATGATTACAGTTACTGCAGGTGAACCAGGATGATTCTGAAGATAAGAAAGTTCCCCACAAATCAGTGGTAAAAGAAAATATTGTGGATGTTTCCATATGCCAAAAGCAACTAGATTCTTTAATTCTTAAGGTTTGTTTGCATGTATGATGCTTCATATTTAATATATTGCTTTATTTATGAAAATATTGTTTACATATTCTTTTCATAAATTCAGATATTGTTGGTCTATCACCTTCACAGAAATATATTATTGGGTAAGCATTCATATTGATGGGTGGTGGTAAGAATCAATACTCTTAATTATTTGGTCCACAATCTGAATTTATTAAAACCAGTGAGAGTTTCATTGTTGACCTCAACAAGTGCAGATTTGTGCATTTACAACACAGTCATCTGCATGACTACATACAAGTTAGTCCCATGGAGTTAACTGAGACTTAACTCCAGGTAAATGTGGGATTGCAGTATTAGTGCCTGCAACGCAGTATTTGTTATTGTATTATTAGCTACTATGTGTAGAGTGTTGAGCTACTATGAAGATCTACCACAACAGCCCCTGTATATGCAAAAGATTAGATGTAGAAACATAGACTGTTTCTTGGGACATTGACCTTTGTTTATAATAGGCATGTATAGCTTTTGACCCACCAAGCTGAACCTGGCTCACCAGCGATATATCATAAGTTGCCAGTTGCTTGATAACCCTATATTTCAGCAGACATCAAAAGCAAGCAGCTCATTATGCTCCTGTTAGGTGCCATTCTTAGCTGATGGACTGCATTTGGCATGATGGATCACAAGTCTCATTTTTAAAATAGGTTTCAATACTTGTCTGGAGTCAAATCTCTTGAACATAAATAGATCTTGAACTGTGTTTTTGGGATGCTTTCAGCAAGTAGATTTCAATTATTAAGGGCCAGAGTGCCTCTGCAATCAATGGACCTTAGCCTACATGTGAACATTAGCCTACGTGTTAGTCTAATCAATATACACAGTACAGTGGTACCTTGGTTTGCAACCGCTTTGGATTACAACCATTTGGATTACAACCACGTCAAACCTGGAAGTGTGTGTCCCTTTTTTTGGATTACAAACATTTGGGGGGGGGGAGGCCCCATTGGTGAAAGTGCGCCTTGGGTTACAACCTGTTTTGGTTTACAACCGGACCTCCAGAATGGATTGTGTTTGTAAACCAAGGTACCACTGTACAATGGATTATTGCTTGGCTAAGGCATTGTCTGGCCACAGTATACGTATTACAGTGGTACTTTGGGTTAAGTACTTAATTCGTTCCGGAGGTCCGTTCATAACCTGAAACTGTTCTTAACCTGAAGCACCACTTTAGCTAATGGGGCCTCCTGCTGCTGCCATGCTGCCGGAGCACAATTTCTGTTCTCATCCTGAAGCAAAGTTCTTAACCTGAGGTACTATTTCTGGGTTAGCGGAGTCTGTAACCTGAAGCGTATTTAACCTGAAGCTTATGTAACCCGAAGTACTACTGTATATACTACATGAATTAAGATTGGTAAAATGTGATATTGAAATACTTTATATTTGCAGCTTGAAGAATATGAAAAGAAAGATAAAGCCAAGTTATATGAAAACAATAGCATCCATGTTTTTAAGAGATATTTGAAGAAGATTTTAATTGAAGCTGGAAGACTTGGTCTTGTGAGTATCTGAATAAGCCAACATTCTTATTGCTATATACATTCGCTCATTTAAAGATTAACGTATTCTTAGCAGTGTCCTATGCAAGCAGCACATTCATTGTTAAGATAGTAAGTATGTCATAGAACCCAACCATGTATTTATTCTTTTTTTTATTTTTTTTACTTTGCGTTCATGTGGCTAACAAGTAATCTTACATAAAACATGAAAACATCCTATATTCATGGATAAGATGGGTTTGGTTCTGTAGTCTTATATAGACTTAGTCTTGGGCAAAGTCTCTTAGAGGTGCCTTGGGGTTGAATGTCCCCCCCCCCAAGGAGTTCCTGTCTGGCCCTCAGGATTCTTCCCAGGCAGTGCTTCCTTCCCAAGCCACACCCCTCACTAATACTGCTGTATCCTTTCCTCAAGTGCTTTGTCTTAACTCAGCTGTCTCATTATGCTGTGTTAATGCTGCTTACATGCGTGCCTGCTTGCTTGCTTGCTTGCTTGGATGGTGAAGAGATATGTATAAATCTCTTAATGTAGCCAACTGGAAAAAGGATAAGAGTCATATCTGTTGCTCTACAGTACCTACTTTTTGCCTCAAACCTTACCCACCACTGCCATGCAGTCCCCAGAAGGTTGCCTAGGAGGAATGCTGCCCTTGGGCTTCAAAAGGTTTGCCAAACCAGTCCTTGGTTGGTTTTTTGGTGGGTTGTTGTTTTGTTGTTGTTTTTTGTGGGTTGTTGTTGTTGTTTTTTGTAATAAACCCTTGGATCAAGGACTTCTATAACTACAGTATTAGGTTTGATATATGATTTTCACAGAACTCCCATCTTCTGTTGGTACTGTATATACATCAACAGCTTTACCTGTGAATCTGGGTAATAGGTTTGAGTAGGGCCGGCCCAGCCATGAGGTAAGGTGAGGTGATTGCCTCACACGACAAGATCCACAAAGGCAGCACATCTGGCCTGCAAGGAATGCATTACTTGCTATTGCTGATGTAGATCTTCACTTGCCCGTTCGTCCTTGGCAGAGCAGGGGGCTACACCATTTTGTGGTTCGTCTTAGGTGCCAAAATGTATTGGGCTTGCCCTGGTTTTGAGACTAGTGTAGGTGAATGTGTACTTAGAAAATATTAAGCAGAGAAATCCTAATTATGGTATTATTTGACAGACTAGTCCTTGCACAGCGACTTACATGCATTTAACTTGTGCGCATTCAGCTTTACATGCTTGGCAAAAAAAATTTTTTTTAATGGAAAGGGGGGGGGGAAGCATCTGGAGAAAAAGACTAACAGTCCCACCCACCATTGAACCGATTGTGTTTTGACTATACATAATTTTGGCTTTAGGCGTAATCCCCATAATGTAACGTCCACATAAACTGTATAAGAATTCTTTGCTCTTTAACTTCGTCACTACAGCAGTCAGTCAGTGTGATTTAGTAAGGCTCTGCTTAGCTATGGTTAACAGTCAGATTACTTTGTTATTATCTGCAAGAAATGTCAGTTGCCAATTCAACTGTGTTGTCTTGTTTTTTAGCCTGATGATAGCACTGGAGATGTGCATTATGATGCTGAGATCATCCTTACAAAACAGACATTTAATGAAATCAACAGGTTCCTTAATGAAGAGGGCTGGAAATCAGCTGCTTTGGATGATGCACTCAGTGATATTCTGATTAACTTTAGGCATCATGATGCTGAAGTTTGGAAATGGAAGTTTGAGGACACATTTGGGGCTGATGCATATAATGTCTTTATGGTGAGATAATTTTTCTGCAGTAAGGTGCTTTTCTACAGCAAATATAGTCATGGGTACCTCACTTGCACCAGACAGAAAAAGATAAAACCTATATGCAGTGCTTTGTCCCACTGAAGGCTGAGTATATAAAGTCTTTTAATGTTTTCAGGCAGCAGTAGTAGGTCAGGACTGCTTAATTTGTGATCCAAATTTCAGCCATGACTGCTTTCCTACCATGAGTTCAGCACCACATTTATGTCTAGGTGTGCAAAAATAAAGGGATATGAATCAGTTCAAAATTTGTAGCATTGTCTTGAGTGCAGCTTCATGGGGTATGTACTGCAAAAGTCTAAAGTAAATTTGTTTGTTGCATTTATACCCCACCTTTTTCTCCAAGGAGGTCAAGGTTACACATTGTTTACCCCTTCTTCAATCCCCATAACAACCCTGTAAGGTAGGTTAGGCTGAGAGAGGTAGTGACTGGCCCGAGATCCACCAGTGCGCTTCATGCCGAGAGATGATTTGAATGGCATCTGTTTAAATTTCAGTTCACATTTGGCTGCCATCAAGCTATTGTAAATGAAAAGAAGTTATAGCTGTTAGAATATGAGGTTTAATAAATGTTCACCAACATGATAATGGTTCCACATTGTTCAGTTTAACTTCAAGAAACCAAAATGAGGCTGCTGCCACCCCACCCCATGATCCCTTTAATGCATACTGCTCATGATTCCCTCAAGCAGAAGCTGAATGGAAAATTTGTCTATTATCAGATAAATGCTAAAAATGCTTCAATGCTAAAAATGTAGGTTCCTCCCATTTTAAATGGTCTTGGCTTTTATAATTCTTTTGCAATTTATCTCTCTTTTTATCTCTTGTTTTCTAAAAGGTACTTCTGTGTTTAGTGTGCATTTCAGTAATAGTTGCTACAGAACTATGGACACGCATTGGTTGGTTTACACAGCTAAAACGTGTTTTATTCGTAAGTTTTCTCATCAGTTTTGGGTGGAACTGGATGTACCTATATAAGGTAAACAATTATTAGTGTTTATTAAGTAGTAATGGGGAAGTGGATATCAGTGTGCCCTGAAAATACAGAAAATATTGTGCCACTCACTATTTAGCTCAATAACTTAACAGGGCTCAATATAAACTCAGGCTACCACACTTGCTACCCTTAAAACAAAAAATGTTCTTATCCGGCACATTTTGATGTTGATCCAGTAATAATCAGAGGCTATTTTGGGACACTTGTGCAAAACTATTTTAAAATATGTCAGGTTCGTTCTCGTTATGGTCTAGTGAGATTGGAACATTGGTCTTTCCTTCTCCATGATTTACTAGCAGTTCAGTAGTTTTGAACTTTTATTATCCTGTGTGCCAATCTTATAAAATTAACAGTGTGCTGCAGCAGGTGTAATAGACTCTTTCCCCTCTGCTATTTTTCAGTAATTTTATGGCTCAGTCACAGAAAGAAGAGTGCTTGACCTCAAGAGCCATATGTGTGCAATCTGTTTTGAATAATCATATGTTTTAAGAAGTAGACTTTTAATAGCTTTTAATTATTCAGTTTTATTGTATATGAAAGTTGCAGCTGCATTTGGAAGTATATTAGTTGGATTTATTTATATCCTGCTTTTAGGATGCAAATCCTACCAAGACAGTTTACAAGTAACATCAAATTGCATTAATACAGTACAAAAAAAAATAAATCAAAATATTAAGTCATAAGGAATTTCCCACAGGCTCTGTGGAAACAGAGGGCAGTGGGATTTTCATCCACTTTTTAAAAAAATATTCCAAAATGAAATTGATTTAACAATTTTGTTAAATTGTTAAAATCCTTTTGTTTCTGTTGTAGGTAGCCTTTGCTCAGCATCAAGCTGAAGTGGCAAAAATGGGAAAATTTGATACTGTATGTGCTGAGAAGATCCGCTGGAGTGATGGTCTAATAGGTGAGCTGTTTTTGTTTTGCTTGCTAACTTTCCATGTCAGATTTCCTTCTCGGTAGTGGCGCCCGCCCTGTGGAACTCCCTCCCATCAGATGGCAAGGAAATAAACAACTATCTGACTTTTAAAAGACATCTGAAGGCAGTCCTGTTTAGGGAAGTTTTTAATGTTTGATGTTTTGTCACTTTATTATTATTATTATTATTATTATTATTATTATTCTGTTGGGAGCTGCCCAGAGTAGCTGAGGAAACCCAGCCAGATTGGGGGGGGGGGGTGTTAAATAAATTTTTGTTTGTTTGATTGATTTAGTAAACATTTAAGCTTATTTTTAAGATTGGCTCTAAACCCTATACAAATCTGGAGTGGAGTACCTAAGACGGTTGGATGGCTCCTTGTATGCCTCCTTCCAGCAACTCCTGCTTCCAAGCTGTTGCCAAACATTTTGTTTTCCTTTGGACCACATTAGTGAGCCTGAGAGCAGGGTTTTGTCTAGACAGTCAAGGACTTCCATACACATAGCTCAGGCTTGTGTTCCGGCAAGGTCACTTCAGTGCTGCTAATGCAGAGATTTGGCTTCACACCCTGGCGGCACACTCCATTGTCTTTTGAGACAGATGCCAACAACACATTTCTGATATTGCTGATTTTACTCTCTGGGTCACTTCTTCCTTGTGCCAATATAATGATTCAAACATAATTATTCCTGAAACATTGCCTGTATATTCAAGCATTTCAACTTGCTTAGTTGGACTGTGTCATTCATACAGCTGGCTCACTGATAATCTTCTGAAATGAATCTCTTTCCTGGTGGTAGATTCATTTAATGTAATTGTCTTTGAACAAGTCAGGTGGATGTGCTCCTTGAGATATCTACAGAAGACATATTGTCTGCTTGTTGTTGAGCCCAAACTAGTTTTTTTGGCGATAGACTAGGGTCTGGGAATCAGGTCTGCTGAACATCTAAAAAAATGACAGAGAACGGCATTTTAGTGGGATGAAGGGAAATGAAGACATGAATACTGGAGAAGTTCAGCATCACCCTTGGCCTTTTCAGCCCAGTGCACTCTTCTAGTGCTGCTGCTAAACCAAATAGCCATTTCGGAGGAGAACTGAGTCTGATAATCTAGGTTAGCAAACTTCTAAGAACCTTTCTGTTACTCTCCCATTGTAGTGCTAGGAGAAAAGGGCCTGGGGAAGAGAATACAGAGGGAAAGTAACAAGTTTCTCTGTATCTGTTACATTTTACTTATGTACCTAATCAGAACAAAACAGGACTAAAAGCAAGTAAATACGACTATTTGGCAGCAGACCAATGTATGGATACTTCCTCCTCCTGAGGAAAGAAAGTGCCATTTGCCATTTATTTAGCCCTTTTGCAATAGCGGTTTTTGCTATAGTTTATAGTTTTGCTATAGTTTGTTTAGCCATTTTGCAATATTGCTTACCTAAAAAGGTAAAGGTAAAGGACCCCTGACAGTTAAGTCCAGACGCGAACGACTCTGGGGTTGCGGTGCTCACCTCGCTTTACTGGCTGAGGGAGCCGACGTTTGTCCGCAGAGCATTTTTCCTGGTCATGTGGCCAGCATGACTAAGCCGTTTCTGGCGAAACCAGAGCAGCGCACAGAAACGCCGTTTACCTTCCCGCCAGGGTGGTACCTATTTACTTGCACTTACACATGCTTTCGAACTGCTAGGTTGGCAGGAGCTGGGACCAAACAACAGGAGCTCACCCCGTTGCGGGAATTCGAACCACCGACCTTCTGATCGGCAAGCCCAAGGCTCAATGGTTTATACCACAGTGCCCAAATACCAATCTGGCAGGTTGGGGGTGGGTGTGTTCCATTCTGCAAATTGTTCTTCAGCCATGTCTTCCACTCAAGACGGGGCTTACCTCCAATTTAGCAAATATACTTTAAAATACCCTGACTGTTGGTGTAAATATTAGAAAATCATTTCCTTCCAGATCTTGTATCATTTCTTTTGATAAGACAAGTATAGTTAAGTGTTTACGTCCTCCTCACTGTCTATATATGATTTCTTATTACACACTGAAAACATCCAGTTATTTATTCATCCTTACAGCCAAAATATGCTTGCTTTTTTTTTGTTAGTTGTATGACTTGTTGCTTTTTAACTATAGAATGGTTTAGAAGCTCGATGACGTTCCAAGATGATCCTTGTCAAAAGTATTATGAAACCGTATTAGTAAATCCTATTTGGCTTGTTCCTCCAACGAAGGTATTCTCTTTTTCTAACTGAGTCATTTGTATTTTGTTTGATTCTGACAGCTTCACTATCATTCTAATTTTACTTTCTGTCTGGTTTTAGGCATTGGCTGTTACATTTACCAATTTTGTAACGGAGCCATTGAAACACATAGGTCAAGGAATTGGTGAATTTATTAAAGCACTCATGAAAGAGATTCCATTGCTGCTACATATTCCAGTGCTGGTGATCATAGCAATAGCAGTTTTGGTATGTACATGCACAGACACATGGGGGATCCAGTACTGCACACATGGATTAGAAATTGTGAAAGTAGATACAACTAACAATGGATTTGCTCAACAAGTTAACACCAGTAAGACTGAAGTAAGGGTACAATTAGCTACTTACCTGTGAGTGATAGACAAGGTAGTTCCAGAAATAACATCTTAGTTCTAGCACAGTTGTTCCACCTCCTTGTGCAAGAAGAGGCAGCTGTGATTGTATATTGATGCTCTTTCTAGTCCTAAGAAAGAAGTGTTAGAAGATAAGGAAGACTTAACTTGTTGACATCTACAGCTAATATTTTGGGGCATAAATAACAATTTATTTTTCAAGGATAGTATAATCTTTCTCCATACTGAAGTA
Source organism: Podarcis filfolensis (assembly GCF_964270895.1). Lineage (NCBI taxonomy): Eukaryota > Metazoa > Chordata > Lepidosauria > Squamata > Lacertidae > Podarcis > Podarcis filfolensis. Next base: position 20,561,458 of record NC_139609.1, read on the forward strand.
TTCTAGAACACAAAGAAACAAATTATCCATATTTAAAGATTTATGAAATAGAAAATGCCACAGCAGTGGTACATAATGGCATTTTCTGTTAGGTGGACTGACTAAAAGTAATACTCATTTATAAAGCTCTATTCTTATATGAATATAAGTAAGTCCAAGAATTTAATTCTCTGTTATATAGGGCAGTTACAGAAATACTATTTCCATTATGTCTGACTAAGAATAGTTGATAATGAAGAAAATCTCTTGAAAAAATTATCTTATTTTAATGAATATATATAGGAACACAGATCTTGAGCCTATTTTCAAAACAAAACAATGTAAAAACCCGTGTTAAAAGGAGGAGTGGAAACAAAGTTTGTCAGAGTACTTACAAGGGTGTCTCTTTTGTAGGGTTTCTGCTTTGGGGCTGGAAGCTCAGTGAATGCGCTAAGGATGTTAAGCTACTCAGACAAGCGGCCACCTCCAGCACTTCCTCCAACAGATGAACAGCCGCCTGCACTTCCCCCAAGGGGCAAACAGTCACCTCCTGCACTTCCTCCAAGGGATAAACAGCCACCTCCTGCACTTCCTCCAAGGACCAGAGCAATACAAGAACAAATGCTACATCTGCAGCCAAATGACGCAGGTGAAAATGGTGTCAACATTATAGAAAATATGGAAAATACATACAATATTTACTCCATCAATAGAGGACCTTATGACAGAGGAGATGCTTCAGTAAAGGTAATATTTAGGTTTTGCAATGAGGTGATGTGCTATATATTTATTGTCGTCCAGCAGCCTCCCAGACCAAGCAAGTGGAGACAGTCTCTGGAATTTAATTAATTAACAGTCTCTGAATTTAATTAATTTTATAATGAATGATTTTAGAGTGTTGTTTGTGTTGTACTTTTGTACTGTTTTATTGTTGTTAGCCGCCCTGAGCCCGGCTTCTAATCTGCATTAAAAACAATTCTTGACAGGCACCTCAACTACCAACTAGGGATGCACTAATTTCGTAACTGCTTTCTAAAAAACACCTTAACACAATTTTCACATGAGTATCAAAAACAGCAAATAAATTTAAAGCAAGACTAAAATCCTAACAAAATAGACACTCATGGTAAAGACCCATTTATCCAGCTGCAAAAGCCAGTTGGAGCAAAACAGTTTTCAGTTTTAATGCATGGAACTGGCATTATTAAAACGCATTAGGTTTAATAATATGTATAGTGCACTTAAACATGTCTACTCAGAATCAGTCTCATTCAGTTCAGTGAGACCTAGCTGGGGGTTTGTAGCCTTAATTACTTAATGACCTTGATTCATCTTGTTTTTTCAGTCTTCTGAAGAAGTAAATTCACAAACAGAAGCAGAAAAAAAGAACAGTGAAGACCGTCCTGTAAGTTGATAGATAATATGTTGGGCGGGGTATTAAATAAAATGTCTTAAGAAAAACACTTAATTCCTAGTATGTTTGAATATCAAATTGATATTATATTTTTACTTAATGGATGTTTCAGACTGTTATAAGAAACTTTTTATAAGAAACTTTTTTTCCCCTGGGTGTTGGATGTCTCTTGTAGCTTGAAGTCTGGAAGCCCTATGACAGAACAGATTTTGTCAGACCTCACTTTGCCTCACAATCTGACATTTTCATTGTGCCATGATGTTAGACTACCCAAAAAAGGGAATCGCATGCATTTGCGTAGCCGGTTGTACAATGGACAGTAGAAAATAATATGTTCTAGTCTGACACATTCAAAAAACATCCACAATGTCTCAGCTATCTTTCCCTCTCAGCTCTTAGCTTCTGGACTCCTACTCCGCCTTACCCAACTGAATGGGCTTGGTACTCTTTGAATATTCACAGGGCTGTCAAGATACATACATAGAATGAACACATTCAAGCAAACAAGCACACTATTTCCCTCTTTTCACCTGACCACTTTAGGCAATAAGGTTTCTAATTCCAGCAGTGCTCGATGGATCAAAGCCTGTATTTCATTGGTTTATGAGGCACTACACATTTCTATACCAGGGCTGCAGCTTTCTCCATAAACACCCCATTCATAAAATATGGCAAGCAGCCATGTTGTCCACACGTAACACTTGTACTTATCACTACGAATTAGACCCGTTTGTTTCAGAGGAGGTAGCTTTTGCAAGAAAGATACTGCAACAAGCCATCCCTCATATGTAGAAAGCCACGTTGCTCTCCCATCCACATTATATCCAAGGGAGAAAGTAATGTTGTCTTCTCGTTGAGAGTCATTTGTGTCCCCTTTAGTGGTTTTTATTTGTTTTTTGTTCTGTTTCTGTGCATCAGAGGGTCTTACTGAGCTCACAGAATGGAACTGAAGTATGACAAAATCTGTTGTTGCAGGGTTTAGAGATAATGGCCAAATCTCACTTAAGATATATATACCCAAAGAGGACCACCTTTCACAGTAAAACCGTTACTAAAATAACAGATTGAGATACCCCATTAAGGCCGCAATCCTATATCCAGTTTTCTGAGACTAAGCCCCATTGAACTCAGTGAAACTTACTTCTGAGAATATATGTATGGGATTGCACTGTTCGTATTTTTTGTTGATTTTTGATGACCTAATATTGTTCCACAAATTCAGTGATATGTTACTTCTTGCAGAGTGGATTAGATACCAAACCAGGTGATCAAGCTACTGATAGAATAGAGAACAGCACAGATCAAAGCCTGGTTGAACTGGACAGACCTAGCCACATACAAGAATTTACAAGAGGCAATGAAGATGAAACAAAATGTAACTTTAAAGAGGACAGGAGTGTGCAGCAAGAAGTTCCAGATATAACAGGATGTAAGAAGAAAGAGAGCCACTCATGTGAATTAGAAGAACCCACAGAGAAGATTGTAGAACATTTGAGCTTTACTGTAAGTTTTAACATACAGTATATTTTGTGTATCACAGAAAGGGGATGTACACCTCAGCCAATTCTGCCTTTCCTAGTGAGGTAGCATAGTTGAGCAAACACGGAAGTCTTTCCCTCGTCTGCCTGCTGCAGAGGCTGGAAAGACCTGCACAGAAATGCCAACAAAGAAGCAGTTTGAGGACTTGCTTTATTATCTGCCAATTTGAGAATAACAATGTTACATTCTAGGCTGCATAATCTTGCCTACACTCAAACAGGGTTTGGAGATTTAAGAATGCACTCTCTTGCCTTATTTCAGCTATTTATATAACAATTTCAAAAAGCTCGGTAATGCAGGCAAATTTATTTATCAAATTCAGAGAATGTAAGAATGTGTCAAATCTGAGTTGAAGTCTTAAATCATTTAGGTATCTGATTCCTACTAGAATCAAGCTTAGTAGACAAATGCTGTTTTATTCAGACTTAAAGGATTAGATCCAACTAAATTCTACTTAAGAGTAGTCCAATTAAAATGAATGGATCTAACTTGAGTATCATGATCTTTGAGTTGTACTATATTGAATTTTTAATAACTTAAGGGAAGAGTAAATTCTTTATTGAACCAATTGGAGCATGCAGACTGAAGTGCCCAAGCCACTTCCTTAGCATTAGACACATGCTATATTTGAATTGTAGAACAAATGATGTGAAGATAATAAGTCATAAAAGACATAGTAGAGACAAACTAAATGTGAAAATTAGCATAGACAAGATGTTCAGGGTTTGTGTTTTTAGTACTGTGAAACTTGAGCATCCAACTTATGCTGTTGGTAGAGGATCTAAGAGTATTATTTTAATTAAATTTTATACTGCACTTAATCCACAGATCACAGGGCAGTTCACAGCCAAAAAATACAAAATTAAAACCCAAAATACAGTGGTACCTTGGGTTAAGTACTTAATTTGTTCCGGAGGTCCGTACTTAACCTGAAACTGTTCTTAACCTGAAGCACCACTTTAGCTAATGGGGCCTCCCGCTGCTGCCACGCAGCCGGAGCACGATTTCTGTTCTCATCCTGAAGCAAAGTTCTTAACCTGAAGCACTATTTCTGGGTTAGTGGAGTCTGTAACCTGAAGCGTATGTAACCTGAAGCGTATGTAACCTGAGGTACCACTGTATATAAAAAAAATAGGAACAAAAACAAACCAATAGCCCCATTCCCAGTGCTCATATTCAACAACTTTCTGTAGTACTGGATGTATTAGATGGTAACCTTATGACCCAGTTCTGTTCATATTTACTTGAGAACAAGCCCTACTAAGTTTGAGTAATGGTGCATAGAATTAGTTAGATTCTTTGGTAAAAACAGCTGCCTAGAGCGATTTGCCCAAGTGTGTTTAATGAGACTGACAGCATTCTTTAAATAGCAGCATATTGGCCATGGTGGAAGATGATATGAAGCTGAAGAGAGCAGCAATGTTCTGCTTCAGTTTCCATTACCAATTCTCACCAAAACTCATTTCCCCATGTAGAGTTTAAATTGCATGTGTGCAAACATAAATGCATCTGGAGTGGAGGGAATAGGGAAGGGCTAGCTGGGGTAAAGGTTGGCATAGCAGTGAGCCTTGGCCTCCTATACATTTAAAAACAATGGCACTGTAGTCTGTGTTTGAAGATGTCATAGTTTTATCCTTCTACCATTACAAAAAGTACCAGGATAGTGGTTTTGCGCTTTACAGATTACTAAATATTTGACTCCACACTGGAACAGAAATTAAAAATAATCTGAAAGGTTGTGGCTTGTATGCTTCTCATTTAAATCTTCTCATTTACAGGAACAAAAACAGAGGAACACTGCTTCCTGATAGACCTCCTTATACCAGGGAAATGGTTTTTATAAATGCCTCTGCTAACCAACAAATGTTTGTGAATCTACTTTTGTCAGTTTTCATTCTTATAGAACTTCTTTGCATATTAGGTATCAGGGCACATTTTTTCTCGAAGACCTAATTATATTTATAAAGCACCTTTGTTTCCATACAACAACTTCAACACATTTTTAAAACATTTAATGAGAAAATAATGTAATTCGAAAAGGGACTCTACTGGTAAAATGCTTTTAAAATTTGTGCTAAGTTTTTTTTGTAGTTAATATTTGCCAACAAAATAAACTCTTACAAAATGTTACTAATGAAATTTCTTTTATATTCGTATCTGTAAAAGCTGTTATTTAGGTTCAACGGGAGAACTTTTATTTAGCTGTGACTTTCCCCTACCCCAAGATCAAGAACTAATTTTTACCAGGTGTCATGTTTTTGCATGAGGAAGGCTTGAACACTGCATGGAAAAGGAATGTTGGTTCATAACTAAGTTCATGTTCTTCAAAGGTAGGAGAATAACCTCAAGTGGGTTGCTCTTCCCAGCCCCTCAAGGAGACAGGACCATGCAAAAGCAAGCTCTCTGACAGAGAGAGCACATCCTGCAATCTAGCCCCCACCCCACCCACCAAAAAAACAAAAACCCAATAACAGGCAGGAAATAATGGAAGACTTCTCTTAACAAATGGGAGCAACAAATAACTAGAATAGCAGAAAAAACTCCAGGGTGAGTAGGAGATAGGACCTTACCACAAAAGGAACTTATCTGAGTTAAGAACCAATGGCATTTACTTACAGACAAAACAGCAGGTTTTGCTAGTATGAAAATATTTATTTTTCTCGTGTGTGTGGTTTTTTTAAAAAAACAATGTAATACTTGTCAATTGTTTTGGAACATTCTATACTTCTTAGATGTTAGAAAAACTTTTGAGGTTAAGTCTAGTTTTCCTATTACATAATTTTAGCTGGATTTTTTTCCATAAGCCCATGTGAAAAGTACCGTTAAACACTAAACCATACGAAACAAAAAAATATTTACAGAGAGAAAATTGAAACAGTGCTCTATAGAGCTTTTTAGAAACATTTTTAGATATGTTTTTTTCAAGCTGTGGCAGCAGTAACTGTACCATTAACTTTTTCCCTTAAAGGCATTGTTTCCTGTATTATTAAAAAAAAGGAATTCCAGTATTACACAATCCATCTGTGTTTCTCTTCTGTGTGCTTTTGAAGAAGTCCATTAATTAGAATTTGCCCTCTTCAAATCAGAGGGCAGAAAGACTCTCTGTTCATCCATTCTCTTCCCTTGGGATCTCAAAATAAGGCTAAAAAAATCTTCATCAGGTACAGTTGGTCCTTTTGTGATGATTGGTGGTGGTGCACATCTCTGATCATCTAGTCTAGAGCCCTAAAATCAAAACAAAGTAGGATAGGAGTTACAGCTAAAATCCACTGTTTAATCATTCCACAGTTCAATTCATCCTGTTTGCCCGTGTTAAACCTATTAAAAGTAGTAACATTCACATTTTGGCAGAATATTGTCAGCCATGATTTCCTGTCCTTTCCCAGCAGAAACAGCATATATACATTGTGTGGTCCTGATTGAAATATTCACTCAGAGAAGCAGTAATATAGCACAATATATATAGTCTGTTCCTCCAGTGACAAAGGAAGAAAAGAATTGTGGTGGGGTTTTTTGATTTGGTAACATGGTGAAAGATTGTTGGCCAAATTGAAGCTGGTTAAAAGATTTTGTGGACCAAAATCCTGGAAAAACTATTTTACTTCCACAGCAAATACACTAGGAAAGCAAGTGCTAGAAACATTTGGAAAATCTTAAGTGATAGGATATGTGTTTTTGAACATGTCAGTATGCTATTCTCCATGGTTACTGTTGGATAACAATGTGGTCAGTTCTTGTTCTCATTCTTTTTATTGGTTTTTCACATATAATAAATATAACGTACAATAAACAATAGCAGCTAGCCTGTCATTTCGGGTGGTGGGGGTCAGCTTAAAATTGAAAATATTGCTTAGAACAAGTTTGTGATGCATATTAACGTCTCTAATCCAGTAAGTCTCTGCCAATTTTCCATGGGTGTGGGGAGGTTGTCTCAATGCAGCATCTGTCATACAGGAGAAGAATGGATGCCAGCTAGAAGAATAAAGGACTCATCTTGCATTTTGTCACACTTCTCAGCCAGAGCAGTGAACTCCACCCAAGTGAACCATGAATGGATACAAAGGTCTTAGCCCAGATTAGAGAGGAACACCTTTTCAGGTATGCTTGAGCATATACTTCAAGGTCAGCTTCCACAACCTGAACCCATTTTAAGAATACTGAGGGACGTGAACTGCCCTCCAAGCCTCCTTCACTATATTATCTTTTTGTAAATGTTATGTTAGCCACTCCTTCACCTTGTCAAGAAATGTGTTTGATATTTTGCACATTTTAGGTAATTTAATAATATCACTTGCTTTATTCCACTTTATTCCAACTGAACTTTATTCCAACTGAAATAACTTTTTTCCCTTGCACAGGATTCACAGCTAGTTGTTAGATGCTTGGGAAGAAGGGCTGGCCGATGTCAGGTTTCCAATATTACAATGTATCACCAGCCAAACATTACAGTCTGGCAATTCACCACGATGTTGAAATAAGCTGCGTTGACCCCAGCCCACAAGGGAGGGGAGCGGAGGCAGTTTCACCTCACAGGACTGGGGTCAATGCAGCTTGTTCCCAGTGCTGGGGAGGAGTAAATCCCTCCCTCCCCAACACCTGGTGTGGAGAGAACATGCGCTGCCCATCTGGGGGGGCACAAAGGCTTTACCCCCCCCCCAGCTGACCAAGCCCCATGTCCCTCCAGCTCACAGGGCACTTTTTTGTATTGCATTGCCCCAATAGGACCCCTCATCTGACCACCTTCGCCCTGGTGGGTGGGGTCTGTCTTTCCTCCCAGGGTGGTGGGAGTAAAGATGCAGTGCACCCGTTGGGCTGGGAGAAAGAGATTGCCTGCCTCACCACCACCTTGGCATGTGTGGGCTACCTCTTTTGGGGTGCACAGCTGCCTGCACCTCAGCAGATAAGTCTAGCAGAGCACCCACCACGTCTCTGCCTTGTGTGAGCCAGAGTGGGGGCTCCCTTAGACTTCTCCGCTGCAGGGCAGGCAGCCAAGGGAGGAACAAGCTAGCTTTGCCCTCAGTTGTACGATGGCCAGAGTGCAATGGTTTGTTTCACCTGGTGGTGTGAAACTGCCACCAGTGCCCGGCTCCAGTTTGTTTTTCCTTTGGCACACTGGTGGCAAAGGGACTCCAGAGTATTGGCCGATGTATTGATATAGAAAACGCCTTTCGATCCAGGCTTTTAAAACAAAATTCTAGTGACATGTATAGTCATTTCAACAGGGAGAAAAAAATGAAATTTCATAAGAAATCTGCAATTGTGAGGGTAAGGCAAAGTCTGTTCAGAAGCTGAGAAATGTGCAGAGGGCTGTTTTCTCAAGTCAGAGCATGTTCTGCTTATTTCTCATCCAACCAACATTAGATTGCTTATAAATCCTGTAAGTTGAGTTCAAGTATTCCTTTATCTGCTTACAGCATTTTGGCCATTTGATTTTAAGAATATATCTGAGGGTGACTCACCACGAGCTTTGTTAAAAATGCTAAGATTTATCAGAGAGCATTCATTAACTTTTTAATCGAAAAAAACATTAAGAACCCACTGAAACCAGATGTCACCATCATGCTGCATAAAGTTTTTTCCTCCTGGCCTTCACAAAACATGACATACTATGCAGAGCACCATTTACAAGACTTACCTGATATTTTATCAAAATGTCAAAGAAGTCGTCATCTGGTTCACTATTGCTACTGGCCATCAAACGGCCAAGGACCGATTGACTGTTGCGCTGATTAAGACGAAGTCCTGGTAAATCACTGGCATTGGCTCGCTGATCATCTAGACGTCTACTCTGAGAGCTAGCAAGAAGATCTAGAAATTCATCAGTGTGAGGTGAGACCATGGACGTAGAAAAGGCTGCAGAAAGATGAAGAAAAAAATTATGCTGCTTTTATTCTATTCTGTCAGAAGGTAGGAGTTATACACATTTTAAAATTAGTTACATTTTTTCAATGTTCTTGACGGTGCAGAAGAAGGTGTCACTGCCAGTCTGTTCCTGTCCTGGAAACAATACCGTTGATCATCCATTCTGTTGCTCTGAAATCGACTTAGCAAGTCAAAGAACCCTTCATCTCCAGGCACATCAGGGCTGTTCTTTTAAGAAGTCAGATAAAAAAAAAGTCAGGCCAAAGTTATACTGGTTACTTTTGAAGACAATAGGAGAGATTTTTCCTCTACCCATGTTACAAAAACAGCTATGCACAAATAAATAGCATGGGAAAGAGGGAGGGAAGAAAAGCCTATGAAGTAAAACAACACTTAGGCTAAGATGCTAGCATCGATTTCTATCCTAACAAAGCCAGCACAGTATTTGAGCAGCTGATACAGGTTTTATAATCAAATGTTTAGTTCTCACTCCAACCCAACAAAATTTTCAAATGGATTTTTCCACCCAAATCCTAACCATGCTTATTTAGAAAATATCCACTGAGCTTGATGAGAAGTGCTTCCTAAGAAGTATGCTTAGAATTACCTTCATCATGAGCATTAATCATGATGTTGCTAAGATTTTTTTTAACTCAAGCAAACAAGTTAAACCAACATGCTTCTAAAAAGGTGTTCAAACTATAATTTTAAGATTTCTTTCAAGCAATTAAATATTTATCCACAAATACCTTCTGTGAACTTAGTCGGTGGTCAATAGAATTACTAGCATCCTGAAGCACTTTAGAAGATGTGATGTTTTTGTATTTTTTGCCTTTTAATCGATTTACAAAGTGTAGTTTTGCTGAAGGTTTAGGAACTAGTGGTTTCTGTTTGGCCAGAATTTCACTGTTCCAGTCCTGAACCTAGAGAACAAGGGACAATGTATATCAAGAAACTATGCAGAAGAAAGTCTCTCATTCAGGCACAAAATATTACCTGCCTTAATTTTCACACTACTAACACTGAAGTGGCTGGTTTAATTTGGGTCAATATCTCCACAGAGCTGGAAAAATTCAAGTACCTCATATCAAAACAGGAAGAAGCCTGCTATGGCAACAAATCCTACACTCTTGAAGATTTTTTTTCCAAGTTAGAACATTACAAGCGGCATCCACTACAACCTGTTTCACTATAATAGACATGCAAATTTTGGGCAAGAGGGTGGTCACATTTTCCCAGGGACAAGATACTGCCACTTTTAATGTTTCTTTGTGACACTGCACTACATTCAGGAAAGCAGTATGGATCCCAGGTATTATTTAGCTATGCTAAATAATTAGTTATCCCAGGATAACTTTTTAAGACATAAAATTAAGTTCATGCAGTGATGCCAATTCCTTCATTATAGTCATTATACTTCATTATACTAATTGTACATCACTTTTTCCCTGTTTAAATTAGCTCTGCCTCCTTAGATTGTTCCTGAACTACAGATACACACAAGTATTCTGAATTTTTAAATATCCCATTTCTGTGTACAGATCAAGTGCAGCAAAAAGGAAAGACCCCAGGCAAATGGGGGGCGGGCGGGTGGAGACACAAGGGGTGGCAGGAAGCAGAAGCAAAGAGGAGACAGTGGAGCAACAGATGAACTTCTATATTTTTAACTTTTTCTCCAACCCTTTGACTCTCCATGTGTGGAGACTAAGGGTGGTATTCAACGAAGTTTTGCTTGGGGTAGGCCTACTGAAATTAACGGACCAAACTTAATCATGGTCACTATTTTCAATGGGTCTACTATGACTAGAAATAGCACAGGAAACAACCCTAAAAATGTGAACTTGGAATTCATTTTACCCATTTCTCAGCAAAGCTCCTCCTCCTCCTAACTTTAAAACAATATACTGGCTGCATTTAATGTTTTTTGCTCCTCCCTGCTGGTAAGCAGGAGCAACAAATCACAACCCCTTGGCTTAGTATTCTTTCTAAATCAGGGATCATGTTTTTTGCTCAAAAAACAGGGATCCCTGGATTAAGTGATCTGCACATTGACAATAGAACATTATGGCTCATTGTGATGTGCGAACCAAACCTTGGAAAGAAACTCAGAACATCAAACTGCACAGAAATCAGTCATCATTCCATCTTGCTTAGGATGTACCTGTGTACCCTTCATTTCCAGAAGCATGTCTCAATTACAGAACCATACATTATTACCCTTAGTACTGTTCTACTCATATATCTTCTCTCTCTTTCAGTGCTCTTTCTGGTATTTCCATGTAGTCATCTTCTGTAAACAATGGCTTAATAAATAACCCACAGTACTCAAGACAAAGGGAAGAATAATATTTTCTATCCCTGATACGTAGTCAATCAACTAAATCTCTGCTTCAGTTCAGCTGATTTGGTCTACAGATCATAAACATCAAATACAGCATAAGGTATTGACAACCTCAGGGGAGGGGGAGAAGGCTACAGATGCACACACAAGTGGTGCCATTTATTGCCAGATTCACAATCAGAAACGGTTAAAAATACAGATTTTGATTCTCCCATTTTTGACCAAAATCACTTTGTGCATAACTTGTTCTGACTAGTCTAACATCCAAAGGTAGTTGCCACTGCAGAGGACTGGTCAGTGAGGAGCACTGCTGCCAGAGACCTGACCCCCCCCCCACTCACCAGGAGAGAGAGAGGGGGGGACAAAGCAGCAGGCAGGTCAGCACTGTGCAGGTGCGTAGATGGGAATGCCACAACCTCCACATCCCCTCTGCCTATAGCTTGAATGACAATTAAGACTAATGTGCTGAATCCATATTAAGTTAATAATGCCTAGATGAATTCCATTTCCAGTAACATCAGTGGGAGCTAATGTAGTCCAGATCCAACCCATGAAATATGTTCAGCCAGTCACCAACCTTTTCAGGAGTAAGCTTCATAAGTTCCATGTTTTCCATACTATGGCGGCGTCCTACTCGGGGTCTTGCACCTTAAGACAGAAAAATAGTTTATTTTGAAGGAAAGCTTCATAACAAGTACAATGAGGGTAAATTACCTGGACCATCTAAAGTCTAATGACCAACAAAGATCATTACTACTTGAGACTAATAATTGAATTAGAACTCACCTACATGCAAGGTAAGATTTTATTAAATTATGTATGTATTTCCCACTTTTCACCTGAAGGGCCCAAAGCAGGTTACAGTATAATATAAAAACAACTTGGAATGACTTAGAACCATAAATATAAGGTGGCTCCTAAAAACATAAACCTCAAGTGTCAAAATCCAAGGTACAGCTTCAGCATTCTCTGAAAGCTGTATAATGAAGTTGCCAGATACAACTCAGTGGGGAGTTCCACAGCTTAGCGGCCACCACAGCCAATGCCCTGTTCACAGGCTGTCACCACCCCAAGCCTCAGATTGTGGAGGAACTACCAAGAGGACCCCCTCTGCTAATCTCAGCAGGGTCTGTAAGGAATGAGGCAGTCTTTCAGATATTTGGTGGGGGGGTTGGGGCTGAGGGGTGCTCTACAGTGGATTTCAGCGGGGGGACGGGACCAGGGAAATCACCAATAATTATCTCCTAGTTCTGCTGAGGGACACCACTGTATAGGTGTGCTTATAAAAGAAAAATGGCTTGTGGTTTTTTTTAAAAACAGTTTCTAAAACCAGAATACAAGAACAGACCCAGTATTGAAGATTAAGGATTGCAAAACTTTCCCCCCATTGCATTGCAAATACACAATGGAAGCAGCAGGAACTTCCAACATTGGAAGAATGGCAGACTACAGTGATGGAATAAGCAGAATTGGCAAAGCTGACGGGGAAGATCCGAAATCAGCACAACAAACTGTTTGAAAAGGACGAGTAAATTTATACAATATAGGAAAGAACATTGTAAACATTTGAAAATGTTTGTAGGTTTGAGTTGAAATATTTTGTTATGCTAATATTGGGAGCTGGTTTACATTTAATGAGGTAAATTTTAATAAGAAAGAAAAAAGGTAAATAAGTGGTTATAGAAATGCTAAGATGTAAGTGATTATTTATGAAAGCCAGAGAGTGGGATGGGGGGAAGTCAAAGCTCAGTTTGAGCATTGTTCTTTGGTTATGAGATTATGTAATGGAATGTGATTATGGTAAAATGTAAACTCAATAAAAAACATTATTAAAAAAAGCAAATACAGAGTCTTATAATTTCCCCAAGTAAAATGAGAAGTATATCCCACAAAATATCAACATATCTATGAGTGTTGACGATTCATTAAGATAAATCTTAATACATAATCATGGAAGTTTATACTTACCATTCACACTATGATCTAGAATTTGATTTTCTGTCATCATTGAACTGTTTGTGCTGAAACTTAGGCCAAGCACCATTTGTAGATCTGAGAGGTTAAGTTTAGCTGTTAGTTCTCCAGTTTTATCTCCCACCTGCAATCAAAAGCATTTCTTAATTTCATATCCAAACTGAACAAGTTCCTGTATACACTATCCATAAATATGTAAACCCCAGTCCTTGAACTTCTGAGGCGGCTTCCATTTTGAGTTTCCCTATTATATTGAGGCTTCCGTATTGAGTTTCGGTTTTCAACCATTTTGAAAATCGAACGGTCTACTGGAACGGATTATGTTCGAAAACAGAGGTTCCACTGTTTATGCATACTTATTTTTATAAAAAGAGTATACCACAAACAACTTGTAATATGACCACATACCTCTCTCGAAATGTCTAAATGCTTTTCGGCATAGTGCATAGCTTGTTCATGGTTCCCCAGGGCTGTGTATGCATTCCCCAAACTCCAGCATGCTCTTCCTTCACCAATTCTGAAACACAGTTCAACAGCATGACACTTACTAAATGCTCCATACATTAGCTTTCTAAGTGACTTAAACCAGTAAGGACCCGTTCCTATACTAGTCAGTTCATATGCCACAGTAATCCAGTTTAATAGTTTAATGCTAATGCACTGGTCTGTGCCACTTTGTACTCCCCACTAGCATATGTGAGAAACAAATCATGATCCTTGGTTTAGCTTTATGTCTGAACCAGAGATCATGTTTCATTTAAACAAACCACTATCGGCCAAGAACAAGTAGGAACCTAAGAGCCTGATGCATCAAGCCAATCCTATCTAGTCCAGCATCCTGTTTTGGCTAGCCAGCTGTGGGAAACCTTTAAGCAGGATCTGAGCACAATAACATTCACTCCTCCTGCAGTTTCCAGTAACTAGTATTCAGAACCATTACTGCCTCCAACCTTCTTGGCTAGTAGCCACTGATAGCCTACCCACCATGAATCTTGTCAAATCTTTTAAAGCCACCCAAGTTGGTGGACATCACTGCCTCCTGTGGGAGCAAGTTCCATAGTTTAACTATGTGAAGAAGGACTTTCTTTTATCTGCCCTTAATCTTCCAACATTCAATTCTAGTGTTATCAAAGTGGAAGAAACACTTTTCTCCATCCACTTTCTTCACTCCCCACCCCAAGAAGCATCCTGAGCATGCAGGCATAACTGTTCTTCCCTCAAGGAATGGGTCCTTTCTAAGGAAATGTTTTCCTCTTCTTCTGACACTCTCCTTCCCAGAAATCCTCATTCTCCCAGACAGCAGGACAGCTCTCGGTGTGGGAGCGGGACACAACTTATAGTATCCCTGCATGTCTCATTCACAGTTTTCTGCCTCTCTTAGCTTTCCTGTTATGCCACCTTAGCTTCAAGGGAATAAGCTTATTCCAAGAGAACCAGGAGCTCATTGCACTCTGGACACACCCGTGACTTCTGCCCAAAAGGGAGATAGCTGTACATGTGACAAGACAGTGTAAAACACTGGAAAGCCCCCACACCCCTGCTGACATTCCAGTTGCAGGAGTTACTTTTATTGAGAGTTCAGGCTTACTTTAGCTAAAGGAAAGGAGGGGCAGAGTCGTGTGCCCTGTCCTTGCCCTGCTGCTAAACCTGCACATTGCTGAACTCACCTTGATGCTTTGTCAGCTGGGGCTCCCTCTAGCTCACTAGGTTGCTAAAAATTTACATGCCTAGCTTTCTTCCAGCTACTGTAGTAGTCAGTTAAGTCAGGAGGTGTGGCTCAAATTTAGTTAGCCCCCTAAGAATGGGGAGAGAACAATGGACAGTGGCTGTTGAATCAACTAGTCCTCCTAGTGGTGCAGCACTGAAACTGCTGGCACATTTGCAAAGCTAAGCAGCATCCAGTATAGGTTCAAATAGGAGGAGGACCATGTGTTGAGATTCTTTGCATTGCAGGGGGTTGGACTAGATGACCCTCAGGGTCCCTTCCAACTCTACAATTCTGTGATTCCTTGGGAGATAGGCTTCCCTCCCTTCCTGAGAGGAAGTCCTGTTTACATGCTCTTAGTAATGCTACTGAACAAACTAGCTTTTATTTTTGTTTTATTTACTGGCAACAACACACTTAACACCGTTAGTCAACAAATGCATTACTTTATGGTCTCTGCAGATGGGATCTATTTCTCTTTGCTTCATATGTTAACTGTAGTGAATCAGAAGTATGAACACGCATACTTCCACAAGCTGCTCAATTAAAGTAATACTTAAATGAATTGGTTCTCAGTAACAAAACAGCAGTTTCAAAACACAGAATGGAGTTTATATTCAATTCGAATATACAAAATCTCATTAATGCACAATTTCAATTAAAAGCCCTAAAGCTACATAATACAAAGCTTAGTGACAGAAAGCTGGCTAATCCCAATGCAAATCTCACAACTTTTAAAAATAATTAGTGCTTATTGAAGTTTCCAGAGTAGTATTTAGATATTGAACCCAGGCTTTTGTTTCTAAAGTTGCAGATCAAAGGACAAGTCACTGCACAAAACTGAAGGGAATTTTCAAAAGAGTTTATGATATGGCATGGTCACCTACAGTTCAAAAGGGTGGAGGGGAAAATCCCATGGGGCAGGGGCAGGTTCTTAGGCATGCACAGTGTAGTTCAGGGGTCTGCAACCTTTAAGACAAAAAGAGCCACTTGGACCCGTTTCCGAAGAAAAAAAACCTGGGAGCCGCAAACATGCGCGCAGCTGCCCTCCGATCTGACAGCGGGCGGGAAGGTGACGTCGGGACGGTGCGTGACTAACGCACGCACCGCCCCCATGAGACGTCACAGCCAGTACAGCGCCTGCCACAGTGGGGAGTGTCGGGGCGCACAATGCACCTCCTCCCCTCGCTAATATCCACCCCAGTGCCGCGGCAAAGGTGTAAAAGAGCCACATGCGGCTCCGGAGCCGCGGGTTGCTGACCCCTGGTGTAGTTCTTTGGACCTTTGTCTATTTGAATAGGACAATTATTCTATAGGAACTTAATTTTGTACCCTCAAAACGATCTCTCTCGTTAATGAACAGTGGACTTTTAAAAGCCTTACCTATCATTCAGTTCTTCAGCAATTGCCAAGTGTTTCAGATGATAATCGATGGCCTTTTCATAGTCTTGAAGTAAAGTATATGTATTCCCAAGGCTGTAGCAAGCTTGTGCTTCTACAGCCCGGTCTGTAAGCTGCCTGGCGAGCTGCAGTGTTTTCCTAAAAGTACAAACAGCTAGAAATAATCTTCGCTTACATGACTAACAAGAATGTATCTGCACATAGTTCAAGTGGCTCTCAATGTTTAATATGCAAATATAATCTTATACAAAGCTAATTGTCTCCCCATTTCCAAAACAGTCTTTTTCCTTAGACAAATAGTATATATGCATAAGCAAACAAACAAACATACAATGGGTCTTTATCAATCAATCTCTATTGTTTAGACTCGGAGTCACAACAAAGAAATAAATAAAATAGTAGTAACTTCAACAAAACAATATAATTTATTTATCATGCTACTGAGAGGGCGGAAAACTGTCTCAAACTTTAGAAGCTGCCAAAGCAAATATCACCGCTGCTAACAGGGTCACCCTACTTTGCAGTTCAGACCAATTGGGTTTCCCATCAACAGCTAGATCTAAGGATTTTGTATAAACTGCAGAAAAAACAGGTCAATCAAATAATGGGGTACATTTTCCATAGAACCAGTGCTGCAGTCTAAAGCCATAGGGGAAGAACACATAAACACAGGAAGTCAGTGAATGGCAGCAGCTCTTCCAAGGTTCCAGGCAGAGGACATTCCCAGTCTTACTGGGAAATGCTAGGCATCAAACCTTGGACCTTCTGCACACACAAGCAGATGCTCTACCACTGACCATTCCCAAAACATTGGTATTTTCCTAAAATGATATTCTAAAACAGCTGTCGTTTGTTAGATCCTTAGATGAGTTAAGATAGTTTAGAGCATTAAAAAATGTAAGAGCAGCTTGCTGAATCAAGCCAATGGCCCATCTTGTCCACCACTCTGTTCCCACAGTGGCACAGATTGTTTACATGTTCTAATAAAAACTTATTTTGAGGGTCTTAGTTTTCAAGGGGGGACTGCCAATACTGACCTTTTGAAAAGATCTTAACTAAACTCAGGAAAGAGAAGACAACGAATCAATATTCAAATAAAACATCTAAATCTGAAAGTAGCTTCAGATTTGGATTTAGAAATAGAAAATCCAGGCTCACACAAATATAATATTCTCTGGATGGTCCAAGGCAAGTTATATCTGAGTCTAACCTACCAGATAGGCTAAAATCTGAAGGATTATAAATTTATAATGAAAACTAGAAGGATTGGAAAACTTATGAAAATAATACTTTGGTTAGGTATTAAACAATATATTGACTAACTTGTAGTATTCGGCAGCAGTTTCAAATTCTCCAAGGAAAATATAAGCATTTCCAAGATTGCTGTAGGCTCTTCTTTCAGCAGCTCTATCACCAAATTCTTTTGCAATTAAAAGACGCTGAAAAAGAAAGGTTCTGTTGTCAAATACTGTGAATTTCTGATAGACAACTAGCTCCTCTGGAATAGTTAGGAACCCATATGCCCACTACTATTTCCTGAAAGAAGGAACAGTAACTATTTCCTGCAAAAATCCAAGTAAAGCAACTTTTAAATTCTCAAGTGTGCTGTTTATAATGGTTCATACTGATATCCAGTAAGTAGTTGTGAACTGTAAAAGGATGGAATTCAATATGTAGCACAAAATTTTAGAATCCCAGGTTACTGATTTCAAATAAACCTTAATCTGGGTTTCTTTTAGTAAAAAATTCAGCTATTTCTACAGAACATACATTGTTACAGATTCTTTGTAAAGTGGAATCCTGAATAAACTATCTTTCATCACTAGGAGTTAACAGATGATAATAATAGTAATAGTAGCAATAATAAAAACGTGCTTTTTAAATGGCAGGTGCAGAATACATCATGCTAGAAACGATCACCATATTCTGGCATGCCATGCACATAACACCAAGCCAAGGTTTCTTCAGCCAGAGTGTGGATTGTCTGAACCCAGCCCAGTTGACTAACAATTGTTTGTTTTCTGGCAAAAGACCACAGTGTAAAGCCATGGTTTGTTCTTGGCTTATAGACTTATTTAGACTATTGTGTGGCATTATGTATGAACCAAAAGGCCTTTGGCCATGCCACCCCAGATGCTCACCAATCTATACAGCAAAGCAAGAGCAGTCAGAAAACAAACCAAGCTTGGGAGAAACAAGTCACAGCTCTGCAGGATGACTTCTGGTTTGTTTAAACAAACCATGGCTTAGTGTTATGCGTGAACACAGCACTCTCTTGTACCTGTTCATGGGCAGTAACAGCACTCCTGAAGTTGCCCAGAAGATAATGAGTATTCCCCAGGTTTCCATAGGCACGTCCCTGGGCTGCTCTATCACCCAGCTCTGTCACTAATGTCAAGTTCTCCCTATTTAGCAGGGAAACAAAATAAAAACAATTAAAAAGGTTTATGTTAGAAATGCATAACAATTAGCAGCCATGAAGGTGGCTGTTCTTCCTGCTCATGGAACTGACACGATGACCACAATACATTAATAACTTTTGCTAGAAGCCATCAATATTAGGTGGTTTAATGCTTTCACCCTCACAAGAGACCTAATCCAAAGCTGTCCTTTTATTGCCTTCCAGAGATAGGAAGAGGGGCCTAACCCAACTTACTGTCATTCTCCCCCTGAAGAGCTGTTGCGAATATAGGTGGTGACCACTTTGCACGTGTTCCAACAGATGTGCGACCGCCAACATGTGGGTACCTGTGGACCTAGAAGAGGGCAGGGCATAACAGGGCAAGGCAGGCTTATGTGCGCTCGAGCTAGAAACAAAACCCTGTGCAAAATGGTTGACACCTGTGCCTAAAGAGAGATTTTGGAGGCTTACAAACGTGTGGTCAGTTTGTTGAAGAGCAGAAATTCACCAAAACAGAATCCCATTTTCCACCTCTCTGCATTGCGATAGTCAGGAAAAATAGGGAGATGAGCAGAGGAAGCCATCAGTTATTAGTGGCTTTTCCATGCAAAAAACATTTATATGAATCAGGCTTGTAAAAGTAGGGTGGTACACACACTAAAGATTAAGTGGATGGCGTTTTTGATGAGAACAACAAGGTCTCTTTAACTCTATTGTTTTATAATTATTATTTTTCACATTACAACCTGGTTCATTATCAGCTTATGGAAATGTACATTTTTGATAAAAACGTGGAAGAGCATAGACAAAATGAAAGCAAACTTGCTTCTCTTTGGGTACTGTTAAAAGTTCCTACACAATTTTTTTTTTCATTTTCCTCCTTCATAAATATATGTTCATGGTTTGAAATGGGATGTGTGTCACCAGACTGAAGCCAAATACTGTTGAAACCAGTGGTCAGCAGATCTCATGACTTGGAATAGGAAAGTATTGATGGAGTTCAAATGGGAGTGACATGCAGCACTTTTCCATAAAGGCTGTACAGTGGTACCTCTGGATGTGAACGGGATCCGTTCCAGAGCCCCGTTCGCATCCTGAGTAGAATATAACACGCGACTGCGCATGCCACATTTCGCCGCTTCCGCGCATGACGTCATTTTGAGCGTCTGTGCATGTGCGAGCGGTGAAACCCGAAAGTAAAGCATTCCGTTACTTCCGGGTCACCACAGAGCGTAGCCTGAAAACGCTCAACCTGAAGCATATTTAACCCGAGGTATGACTGTGTGTGTGTGTGTGTGTGTGTGTGTGTATATATATATATATATATATATTCTTCCAAATTCAGTGAAACAACCTCAAAGTGAAATGCATTCAATGTGTGATAGCCCCTGCAGATTATTAAGAAGCAATAACAATAACCCATATAGTTTTGACTTGACTTCACTGGCTTCTGGTACTGTTCCAGGTACAATGCAGGACTAAGTTTGGTAACTAATAAAATCTTGAACGAAACAGTACATACCATTGTGACTGCTATGATAAACTGAAAGTGTGTCCTACACTGTGCTCTCTGTGAATTAATTTCATTTTGGAAAGGCACATAAACAGCTTTTATGACAGTTACTCTATAACTGTTGACATTTCCCTCCTTAGAATTTCATCAGCAAGTGCATTTTTATTGGCCAGAATTAAGCTGCTGCAACTGGAGAGACAAGGTTTCATCTGAATGTTTCATATGTTCTATTTTTGAAATTTATTTTTGTGTTTGGACTTTAACAAATTTTCAAACAAAAAGAGCTTATTATATAGAGAAGGGGAATTAGAAACACAGTTTTGAAAGCATGCCTAATATAAAGCACATTTTAAAGGGATATAAATACTATTTTAAGCTACATCAACTCCGCTTCCAAGAATAATTCTCCCTGCTCCCTTTGTTACTTACTCATAATAATCTGCAGCTTTCCGCAATGCAGCTTTAACATCATCTGGAAACTCTCCTGGATCATGGGTACCTGCACAGGCTACACTTTTACCCTTGGAGTGATATACATTTCCAAGGTTATAAAGTGCTCTTGCTTCTCCAACCTAAAGAAGAAAAGGCTGGAAATTAATTTCAAACTTACTGCCTTATGAATGCTTTCAGCCAGACATATAAAAGCACATTTCTCAACTATTCAACAATGGATGTCTTCCCATTTATACGAAACCATCATTCTTTTCCTGCAATTCTGATGAGCCATTTCACCACAGCATTCCCCAAGAAGGCTCACTATATTTGCAAAAAGTTTTATCAGGTGCCACATCTGCAGACTACAGGAACTCCACAGAGACCTCTTTTAATTATCCAAACACATGCTACCTGGATCGGTAGGCACAAAACTTTCTTTTTAGACTATCAAAACGAGTTCTCAGGAACGTGCAGGTCCTACCAAGCACTCGGTTATAAATGATTTCCCATGGTTCATGCAGCTGGCAGATTCCTACACCTATTTGCTTTTAACAAAGACGAATGGCACGAGAAGAGGTTAAGAAAAGCAAAATGGTGAATGGTGTTTAAAACCAGTCTGGATTGGTACCCAGATTTCCATAAAGGTTATAGAGAGCTAGAATAAGATGCTCTTTTGTTCTCTGCACAGCAAATGTATTATTAGGACAGAGACAGTAAATGTGGTACCCTCCCGATTTTGTGGACTGAAACTCCCAATGGAGCAGAAGGGGCAAACAGTGGTATAAAGAGAATGGGGAACTGAACAAAACTGAAATCACTTCAACCAAATAAATCTTTAGCTATAACCTTGTTTAAAATAACACTTCCTGTCTCCGCCCCCCCCCCCCCTTAACAGTGCTAAATATAGCAAGTGTTCTTACCTTGTCACTTAGCTCTCTAGAAATGTCGAGGTGCCTCTGACAGCGGACAATTGCTTCTTCATAATTTCCAAGGACCTTTAAGGTATTTCCCAAGTTTCCACTTGCTTTAGCTTCGCCTAACTGGTCCCCAATGGTCCTGAAAACCAAAAGAAATATGAACTCATTTCTGCCACTTTTATAACGTATGTGGACTTCAACCTACCTTAAGCAGAAATATTTTCCTATTAAATATCTACATTAGTTACCAGATGTTTGTTAAAATTTGACATACTTGAGTCCCATCCTAAATATGTTTACTCAGTATTAAGCCTTATTTATGATCATATTAATTCCAGCTAATGGATTAGCAAAGACTGCTTGGAGATATTTTAACATTTGTCAAACTGCTACATTGCTATGGCTTCAATTCTAAATGCTCTCACTAGTATGTTAAGAACTACTGAAAACAATAGGACTTGTACATGTGCATAGTATTGCACAGTAAATGTACTATAATTTAGAATTCAATTACAACGTGGTGCAGCTAAGTAATTTTATACCCTGAACTTAATGATCTTACTGGGGGTGGTGGTGGATTTAGAAAGCTATGTGTATTACTTCAATTTTGAAGTGTACAACATTTCTCTTTTCCCCAACTCCCTGCCACCACTCTATGCTTTACCACTTCTTCTACATTTCTACTACATTAGCGCAAAAATCAAACCAAAGCTTCTGCTGTCCTCATGCTAAACACATTTACTTGAGAATAAGCACCATTTTATTGTAGAAAAATACATTCTTAAAGTAAAAGTAAAAAAAAAATGAGAATATGTGACCATCTACATGCCCAGATGGGCACCCCCTGTCTATACAATGTTTGCAAAAATAAGAAGAATGAATGCTGAGGCAACTAGCCTCAGTCCTGCTGGGATCTAACATGGCCGTGCCAGCTCAGGTCTTGTTATGAGACCTCCCTTCCTTTATCCCAAATCATCTGCAGCTCTTGATGTTCACTAAGGGACCTGGACTTAGAAAAACTAATGAATATTTTTAAAAACAACGAGAAGAATGAATAACAAACTTACGTGCCTGATGGATATGTTTTGGATATGGTACAAACTGCATTTATATATTTATTTTTTTCTTTATGTAGTACTTTACTGGCTGCCAATCTTATGCTCTGTCAGTTTGTTTCTTTGAAGTGTATAATATTGTTTTGAGAGTAAAACAGTGTGTGTTTTAAAATTTAATGAAGATTAATTAACAACACCACCACAATTATTAGTGTCAGGAAACCTTTTTTGAAAAAACTAATTTCCAGTACATATTTTACACAATGCTTTCTAAGGTTGTATTTTCAGATATGCAGGTGGCAGAAGGAAGATTAGTTATACACAACTAATACAAATTAGGACCCAAGTCAAATTAAGTGTGTATTAGTGATCAATGCATGCCTTGCTTACATATAATACCCTGGACACATCTGTGGTCGCTCTCATGAAATCCTATTAGCATATTTCATCACATAATTAGCAGAAATTAGCCTAAGAAATTTCTGTTGACAGAATTATACCAAGCAACATTCCATTATCATGTGTTCAATATATGGTCAAGTGTATCTGGTCAATTTCACTGAACAAAGTTTATTCACAAACAGAAAAAGTAATTGCTATCTAGAGGATCCTGAAGGAATCACAATTTAAAGTTACCTTGCAAGGGTTAAATCATGGTGGTGATACTCCAAAGCTTTTGTGTATTCATGCAAGTAGAAATAGGCATTGCCCAGCTGGCTGTAAATTGCACTGAGGGTTTTCAAGTCTTCTGTTCCAACCTGAACTGCTGCTTCAAAGAAAGAGACACCAGCTCGACAGTCCCCTGCTTTACACAACCGCTCCCCTTCCAAGGCAAGCTCCAGGCAAGAAGCTTCCATTCTGCAGAGATGGAATGCAAGACGCCATGAGTTCCAATATCCTGCTATTCCCCGCAGCTGTCATTAAGACCTACCTAAAGCCCACACAAAATCCCCTGCTAGGCACTTTTACTGAAACATAAATAAAATATGCTTAGTTCAAGTGCACACTTAAGCACTCATATGATTTTGCAAAATTAAAATCAAGTTCCAATTATCTTAGAACAGCTGATGCCCTTATTACATATACGGTACATTATTATACAAAGCAGAGGGTGTGGTTGCAGCAGCAATCCTAAGCACCACATACACTTAATAAACATGCTTGGTAGCCCACCAACACATCATTAGTCATTTTGCAGCTCACCAATAGCCTGAAAGAAGAGGTTAAGTATCTGTTTTTCAGTAGAAAACAATCCACACCTAGTTACCTGGAGAAGCTTTCTTTCAGCACATGCAGCCAGAAATATGACTTATTTACTAGCTTCCCAGTTAAGGACCTTATAGTGCAGCGCATTTCACACAACAGAGGCAAAGGTTGATTTCCAACCCAGTACAGTGGTACCTCGGGTTACATACGCTTCAGGTTACATACGCTTCAGGTTACAGACTCCACTAACCCAGAAATAGTACCTCCGGTTAAGAAGTTTGCTTCAGGATGAGAACAGAAATTGTGCTCCGGCAGCGCAGCAGCAGCAGGAGGCCCCATTAGCTAAAGTGGTGCTTCAGGTTAAGAACAGTTTCAGGTTAAGAACAAACCTCCGGAACGAATTAAGTACTTAACCCGAGGGTACCACTGTAATGGTTATTTTCAAAGCTACATTTCAGTTCAATTGACTAGACTGATGGTTGAATATCTCTGTGCCTGTCCTGCATAAGCAGCAGACACTGCTTCATGTTTTAAGCTACCAAAAAGACCTTAATCAAGTACAACAGGTTTTAGATTACAGTGGTAAGCATAATTAGAGTACAAAACTGTAGTGCAGAACAAAAAGTTGCAGTTCATGCATTTGTAAGGCCCCTGGTATATAATGTCTATTTGGGTATGTCTTGACTGTACACTACGTATGCCTAGTTGTGGAAGAAGTTCTCTCCCCCACCCCTCTCCACCCAGTGGAATAAATGAGATGATTTATATTGGGGAAAGAGTATGGAAAGGGTGGAAGGGTTAAATCCCCTCTTCCTGAGCACCACAGTCCCACTCTTCAACACAGCCCCATGGGACAGCTAAACAAGAACTGTGGGTGACCTAAATCACTGATATCCTACCCCCTGCTGCTGCCACCACCTGTTCTGTCTGGTTTGGACCTTACTAGACTGCTGTGTTGCATGCTTTGAATTGCTCTTTTATGTTGCGACTTCAACACAGAAACATGGAAAGTGGAAAGAAGATCATGAATCTCTTAGCTGATGAATCTCAAGTGGCTATGTGATTTAAATTAAAAATTAATTGTACCACCAAAATATACCACCTATGTATTTAATTCCAGATTCCTGGTTGCAGTGTTTTACCACCTTTGCAAGCTCTTAAAATCAGATGTACTACCTCCCATCTTCTCTGAAAGAGTGCTGGCAGTTGCCCTGTTTTTATTTATTTGGGGTGGGAGGAACACACATGGAAGATATGCATAGATAGCAATACTGATGCTGTATTAGAACTGGTTCCATGATTACTTAAAAATCAAGATTCTGGCCTGAATTTCCAGAACAGGCAAGTTAACAAGTTAGGTGATATTGTATTAACATGTGGAGTATTTATAGGTTTTTTAAAAAAACAACAACGCAACAAGGGTCTTTTCATTTAGAAAGCATAATCCTTGCACACAAGCCCCTAATGTGTCATTCTGGTGTTCAATAATGTTTAGGTTCTCAGCTCTTACCCAGCCAACTTTCACACATAAATATTCTTGGATTCAACCTTTACAGGAGGGAGAAAGAACGAGTTATTCGTGCCAGTTGGACTGCAGTTCTCTTGGGTACAATTCAGCCAGCAGGAATTCCTTCCTCATTCCCTGCCTGAACTATTTGGGAGAAGCCTGGAAAGACAGACCATGGAAATCTTTCATCCCTCTTTCTCTGGCTTCTAAAGAGCTCGGCCTGTTAAGTGGGTTAAAGCCAATACTTAATACCAGGTCAGAACACTGAGCATATTATCGCAGAGGAAAAAGGAAAAAGGTGGGGAGCAAGATGTAATTACATATAATAATGTCTAGAAAACAGGCAAGAAGACTAAAAATCCAAGTTCCTTGCACTACAGGCTTTACTTGAAGCCCATGTGAGAATCACAGAGGCAGCGGGGGGAACCTTACAGACTATCCAGTCAACTTCCTTGCTCAAGACAAGAAATCCTGAGTAAGAGCATCCCCAATATATGTTCTGCTTGAAAAACTACAGCTAAAGCTCACCATCCATCTAGGTAATTTGTTCCAATGCTGAACTGCTCTGAAAATGTTCAACTGAAATCTACCTTCCATTAGATTAGTCCATTAGATCCAGCCCTACCTCATTTTATGCAACTGCCCCTCAGGTATTTGAACAGTGCTATCATGTGTCTCCCCAAGCCCAAATCTTCTCTTCAGACTAAACACCCTCAGTTGTTTTTTCTTTAGAGAACTTGCCTTCCACACCCCTGACTATATCTGTAGTTGTCCATTGAACCTATTGCAATTTGTCCAGATGTTCAATGTGTGACTGACTACAATCCAGAGATCCTTTTCACGTTTTTCTGCCAAGCCAGGAATCCTCTATTCTTTACACATGCATTTGGTTCCCAGCAGAACTTTGCATATACCTTGGTGGAATTTGATTTTGTATGTTTCAGTCAGTTTTCCATTCCATCAAGAACATTTTAGGTTTACTACTGTATTCTGAGGAGTTAGCTAACCTTCCCAGTTTTCTGTCATCCTCAAATTTGAAAACTAGTTAATACACCCTTTCGTCTAAGTCACACATAAAAGTCTGAAGAATTCCAGGCCTAAAACAAGGACTTGCTGCACCCCACTTGAAACCAGATTTGAATATATCATTCCAACCAGTTGTAAATCCACATAACAAAACTATCCTCTAGCAAACAGTGAATCAGTTTACTATCCAAAATATCACGAGGAACAAATTAGTTGAATCCTACCCATATATTCACAACAAGATGACTGTTAACATTATGAAGCATATAGTCCAGCAGTTAGGACTACAGAAATACACAGAACACACAAAAAGCATTTAAAAAGTGATATGCAGCATTTTACCCATACTAGAAAAACTGGAGCATGAAATCACATAAGCAGTTAGTACGGTACAGCACCTGACTACGTTAATAAATAGTGCAATTATTTTAAATACCATCCAAACGTTATATAGGTTGTCAACTGGCAACATAAACCCCAATTTTGTATATACCAAATAACATATATTTCTTCAATATCATGCAACAGGACCTTTTAGAATTTCTAGTCAAAACAACTGCAGAATTAATGCACCACAGACTATATGTAGTAAGAAACTACCAAAAGTATACTGTACCTCTTAGCCTTTGAAACTCCGCAGCCTAAACACAAGGATATGATAGACATTCTTAGCTTTTGTTAAAAAAAATAGTGTACGCCTATTAGTCAGGAATCGTACAAAATAAATCTTATATTTCGTTTGTAAGTCTAGTGTCTCATGTTGGCCAGCCATACCATAGATTTGGAAACTTGCCAAAATATCTTAAACAGAACTAAAAGCCAACTTCTTTCATTTTGTTACAACGCTGTCTAGCCAGCATAATTTAACTAAAAACAAAATTGCCTACAACAGTATGTAACACCACCACAACAAAAGAATTAAGACACGCTATTGGGTAATCTTACCTAATCCTATCCCCTCCAAAGAGGTTCTCTCCGGGCACTTCATGTTGAATGTCACATTCAATTAACTTGACATTTAGAAATTATAGCGCTCATCAACATGTAGAGGTTTTCCTATCACTTAGCATGATAAATTTATGGTTATCCTTTCTTAAATTTTCATTTTAAGTAATGGGTAGAGTTTGATTTTTAATATAGATTTTAAAGCACAGAATTTTAAAGCAGAATTTTATGAAAATTATATTATAAGCACAAAGTGGCTTAAGGATAGATGGACACAATACTGGAAGTATTTTTATGACTCAAGAGCAGAGCTTGCAGGGATGCAGAGATGAAGTGTTTACTGTTACAAAGGGATAACAGCAAATAACTCCAGCTCAATTGTGCGAAGGCAATTTTTTGGTATGCCATACTGGAGATCAAAGCAGCTTTGGGAAGAAAAGCTATTTACAGATATCTCATTGGATCTAAAAGCTGGACCTTAACTGAGGTGAGATACAACTTGCTTTTAATTACAGGAACAGCATTAGCAGCTGAGCAAACGCTTTACAACTGCACTATGCCTGTTTTTAAAACCTTATGAAATGTTTAAAAAATGCTCATTATGCAAAAAAAAAAAAAAAAAAACAAGTGGGAGGGAGCAATATATACATTTTTAGGAATTCATCAAATAGTCACAAGAAAAGCAGTTTCATATTTTCACTATCTCTTCCAGTACTCAATAAAAGGATATATTGTTAAGGATGCTGATTGGGGGAAAAGATAACTCTCCTGGTTTGTACATTTCAAGATAAATAATGTCCTGGCTTATCATATGACAGTTTTTTAGATTCTGTGTAAATATTTCCAACATATTGCTGCTTAATCTTAATGTTTTTGGTTCTACATATAATCAACAGAATCATTCTTCTCTGAACAAAATGTTTCTCAAATTTAATTTTCAATTTTGGTCTCATAAATCACAACACATTGCCTATTTTGCCTCCATTCCTTTTAGAATTTCTCCATCTTTTCTTTTTTAAGCTTCTAAATTCTTATAAAATGCTTTTTTCCTTCATTCTTTTAAATGCAGGGAGCTGGTACATCTGAGTAATAATTTAGTCCTAAATTATTTTAAGCAACTGTGGGAAAGAATGTGAATGCTAGCAAGTGTCTTTGTTTCCCAACCAGTACCATGCATGCACCTTAAGTCAGGGATGAGCAAACTTCAGGCTTGCAGGATATACTTCATTTTTTACATAATCTCCAAGAGCCAACCAGAGCCATGTGCAAAAGCATGTATTTAGAACTAAAGAATCCTGACCCCAGGGATTTATTTCTGAGACCAGAGCTTAGCTCACAGTTCTTCCAAAGAAAACCCCATTCTTGATAACCTCAGCTGCTCCAGCTTTGTTAATTTCAACAGGGTAATGGGTAGGGGTGTGTGTCATTTTAGTGTTGCTGTTGATAAATAATCAGGAGTCAGAAATCCCTGCTGATCAACTGGAAAACACCCAGAGAGCTACTAGAAGATAGTGGTCAACTTTCTGTCCACCTCTATATTAAGCTACCAATAAACTGGGCCATATTTGCTGTTTAAGATGCAATAGAAGTATTTGAGAATGATTTGCACTTTCTATCCCTGCACTGTCATTATGTCCAAAAGATAATGTTTGCATCTACCCACATGCAGAGGTGCATAAGCTCGATGAGCAAAAATGTACAGATTTTAAACATGTTGGAAAATAATTAGTGCAAGCTATTTGCACTTTCTATTTATTCCATTATCTCTGTCAAACCAAAAGCTTCTCTAAGTGTCTACTGTATTCCTTTCACATTTCTATTTTTCTTCTTCTCCTGACCTTTAAAGAGAAAACACTTTTCAGTTTTCTAAAAGATTTTAAAAGATTCCCATTTATGTGTCTTTCCCATCATTTCTTTCCTCTTCTGTTAATAAAGTTTTTACCAAATATAGGTGCCTAATGTCATGTCTTGATAAACATATGCATATTTTTACTGAACTTAGTAAAAAGAAACTTCTATCTTTCGACTTGTCTTTAGACACTTGATTTTCATCACATGCAGCTAAACCTACATTTGAGTAAATGTAGAGTTCAGAGTTTCTGACTGGTATACTGTTTGTTGCTAAAGGAGCTATATCTGTTTTTCATTTTCTGTATGGAGAATAAAAAAGTAATAGCTAAGTAAAATGCAAATGGGTCATATACATCTAGAAGGAAAGGAGCCATGTAGCCATCCTTTTCTAAGCATTTGATCCAGTGGTTCATGTGGCAAGGTACAGAATCAGATGCATACAATTGGTCTTTCTAGAATAATTCTGTTCATTTCATAAAGAAGGATAATTACTTGCTTGGCCAGCCGTCTTTCTTCATTTCTGCTGCTATTACTGCATGGTTATTTCCCACACTCGCCCCTTTAGCACTGAGACTGACCATCACCAAAAAAACCTCACTGTTTTCTATTCAGAGGGAACACAACCCATTTCTATAAGCAGCTTTCTTGATTTTCTCTCTTTAAGAGAACTGCCACAGTAGATACTACATAGCAAGGAAGGAATAAGGAGCAAAAAAAAGCAAATGAGTGGCTCTCACCTGAATACCTATTTGCTATACCCAGACAAGTTGTGAGAAGCACCAACAAACAAATATATGTTCCATATATAAATATATGTTGTTTAGAACAGATCCATGTATTATCTTTCATTCAAGAAGGAAAATCAGAAGAATTAAAACAGAAGGGGTTTGATCCTGACCAAGTTAGTTGTACTGGAGTCCCACTGAAGTCAACTGAGTTAGTGATAACCTAACTAACTTGGTCTGAATGCAACACAAGATTCACAGAAAGCTCTTTTCAATAAAAATATTGCCAAGTATTTTCTATCTGAGTGTGCAACAGACATTGCTGTTGTGGGTGGAAACCACTGGAGAAAACACTTTGGCTGTCCCATGCTCAGGGGCTACCCAAATTTCTGAACACATAGTTGGCTGACTCCCTTATGTTGTGGGTCCCACCAAACAGCTGGCTGTAAGGTGTTTGGAAACCAATGCACAAGGGATTTTGACAAGGTGGCAGGGGCAACCTACCTGTCAATCCTCTGACACCAAATCACTGTCAGACAGGTTATCCCACCCACTATCTAAGTTGGTCCTTGGAAGTGGGACCAGATAAAGATCTGACCAACAAAGCCAAAGAAGTTCCCCACCACTGTGCTAAAAAAAGGATCTATGAAGTCTTTTGAAAAAGTAACATGCAATTTACTTGCCTTGTTTTGCTAACCTTTTAAAAGTATATATTAAAAAAATTAGTAAGCATGCTTACCTGTAACGAACATGAAATGAATGACCTTCACACATGTTTAACAAAACATTTTCTTCCATTGAGTTGCATGATGAGTAGGAAAGACAATTGCTAGTATGTTGCATGCAGGGCAGCCAGTAGGTTATGAGGAAGTGCTTTACGACAAAGTCCCAGTTAGTGTATTAGCAAATTGGAGTCAATAAATTGTATGTTCTTGTTGCAGTAGTCTTCTTTAGTAACAAAAAAGAAGCTCCTTGTCAGATACCACTTAAATGTTCAGAAATAAGATGATGGGCTGTATCTGTGGCTGAATCTGTTGTATTTCTGCAAAGGGAACAAAATATGCTATTGTTTCAAACTATGTATTTATCATCACAACAATCCACAGCCAATGAAAAAAGAAGTGTAACTCTGTTGAGCAATCTTAAACAAATAATGCAAATAGGGGGTGTTTGTTTTATAAGTCAATTTTCATCTTATATTTTGTTTTCAGGTTGGATACCCAAGTACAAAAATACATAAACCGCTCAATAATTGTGACTAGCACACACAACTATGCACCCATGCCCTTTTTTTCATAACTAAATATAAGTCATCATTTAAGAGAATTTCTTGGTTCATACTTCAGTTCTAGCTCAAGATGCCAAATACAGTACAGATACCATTTTATCATTTGGTTTACTTGTGACAGTTTCAATTCTAGTTGAATTCTAGACGTGCTTATTTTGAAAAAAACAACCCACCAATTTCAATTAGATTTACTTTCAAGGATGCAGCTTTAGATTCAGCTTTACATGTTACCCTGAAAAGCAGCCTACAACTGAGTTTACAACTGACTCAAAAGGTATTTTAATCACTTGATGGTTATTTCATTTATTAGGATTCTTGCTGAAATTATTGTTTTGCTTCTATTCAAGATAATCATTTTCTTTACAGATGAACTATGCCACAGTCAGATAGGATTAGAATGATAAAAGTTAACAAAGCCATAGCATGTGAAATAAAATAAAATGAAATAAAATCTAACAGGGCAATAAAATCTAATTCATGCTGCTAGTTCTAAATCGTTGTAACCAGGCTTAAAACTGTTCTGAGGGAGAAGGATTTTCTAACTAAGCCAGATGGTTCATAGTTGGCTTCCTCATTTGTCCTCCAGATGAGGCTGGTAGCAGCAGAGACGAAATGCTGGACTTATGTTATGTTCCTCTCCAGACTCCCAGGTGTTCCTGCTGCTAGTGCTGATCTTACAGCTAGAGCTCAACAAACACAGAACTCTTTAGCATTTCCCAGGTGATTTTCATATTTGTGCATCATGAAATGGACAGTAAAAAAAAGGGGGGGGTTCAGAAATCACCAGAAGAACAATTCTGCTACTAATAGAATGAACAAATATAATGCTGACTGGTGACAGAGAAGAGCTCATCATTTTGGCAGCATTTAGAGCTGTATATTAAGCCAGGAATAAGTGTCATGCTACACTCTCCCCCCCCTTGCACACTGACTCTGGTGCTTATATTGTGGTCTGTTTAGACTAAATTTTCCCATTACATTCTAGTTTCGTATCACAGCTGTGAGTCCATGATTAAATATTTCAGACATAATAGGAAATGGTGAGTTGTTTAAACCACAATTCAATTTCCAAACTTGATGTATGAGATAGGAGCAAGCATGTGGGCATGATGCTAATTTCTGGTTTATGAACTATACAGTGGATGCTTGGGTTGCGAATGTGATCCATGCGGGATGCACGTTCGCAACCTGCAGCATTCGCAACCCGCATCTGCGCACGTGCGGGTTGCGATTTGGCGCTTCTGTGCATGCGCAAAGCGCAATTTAGCACTTCTGCGCATGCGTGGCCGCCGAAACCCGGAAGTAACCCGTTCCAGTACTTCCATGTTTTGGCAGTCCGCAACCTGAAAAAACGCAACCTGAAGCGTCTGTAACCCGAGGTATGACTGTACAGCAAAGGTTGTCAAATAGTTTATGAAGAAAGATTGTGAAACAGTTGAGAAACTCTTGTTGGTCCTCTATTTTATTATTTCTCCCCTTGACAGAAATAGAGGTAATTTTGATCAGGGGTCAATTACTAAACAACGCTTTAGATTGAGGCTCATTATTTTCAAAATATTTCCTAAGAATTTACCAGTTAAAAGTTATTTGTGGCTTTGACAGAGGCTCAGGATTTTAATAATAATAATAAATAGTGGTATTCAACTAATTTGTACTCATAGCGGGCCCATTGTAATTAATGGTCCTAACTTAGTCATATTCATCAACTTCAACAGGTTAATTCTGAATAAAACTTAAATACTACCCACAATGTTGGTTTTGACAATCACAAAAAATTTAAAATATGAGTTGTGTGTGCTTTGATTTGTTGAAAAAATAAGTTTAGTAGGTGATACACTGAAACCCCCAGCAATTTTCAAGTGATCCATGCAACAACAAAGTCTAAAAAACCACTAAACAATAAGCTGATTTAGTTGGAGTTACATTCAAACAGTTACAAGAAGAAAATGTTACAATACAATCAATGTTTTAGCTCTCATAAGACTAGGTCCAGGAAACTAGTTTGCGCTAGCCCAGTGGAATATTTTATTTGACCCTCTTTCAATGGCTAATTCCCATGCCAAGTAACAAAACGTTTTTAAAATGCCACTCAGTTTCAAAAGAAGTTTGTTGCATAGCACTGAGGGCTGCTGTTCAAGAAAAATAAGTCTAAAGTCCTGCTCAAGCTCATGGAACAAGTTTAATTATTTTCTGAATCTCAGCCAATAAAAAAGGTTGTGTAGGGAATTGGGTGTAACTAAAAATAAGTACAAATGTGAATTATAAACATATTACAAAAAAGTTATATTCAAAGCATCTATGCAAGTGGATATAATATTGGTAGTCTCACTCCACCACAAAATGTAAGCAAAAGTCAGCAGTTAAGATACCAATTTACTTTCCCAACAAGTATTCCATAAGTTTCCTCTAGCATAACCCGATATAGTACTATAGCTAGAAAACCAGGAGCAAACTCCAAAATACTGCAACACTTTGTCCTAGGTTCATTTTAATACCAGAGTTGTTAAAACAACCAAGAATGTGTGAACAATCATGCCCACTTGAGAGTTCTAGCCCTCAAATCACAAATCTTCATCTCTAACTTAACCAAAACAGATTTTCAAAATTATTCAAAAGATTTGAAGCCAATATACTATAGAGTGCTTCCCAAAACCAAACTACCTGTTCAAATGTCAAAATTGAAACTGCACATTTAATAATGTGATGAGATGACAGATGACTATGCAATCCCATTATAAGCAAAATTAAATACCTCTCATAAAATCACTACTGAAGATAAACATGCTTCACATTTTGTACACAACCCAGGCAAAATATAGCACTTTTAAATTCCTGTATGCTCAGTAAGGAGCTATTTCCAATGAAGTCAGACTTAAATGTACTTTATTAGTGGCATTTCCAAATTTTTGTCTATGAAGGTAGGCTGAATGTTACAGCACATTGGCATCTAGGCCAGATGTTAGATTATGTTGTGAACAGCCATCTCCAATATTTCAGATTTTTATAACTTTATCTGGAATTTAAACATTGACTAGATCATAATGAGCTCACTATTCAGTTCTCTAGTTTACAATAAAATAACTATATAAGCAATAACATTCACCACTGAGAACAGCAATATTCAAAAGCAGCAATAAAACCATATAGGAAAGGATTACCCACTTTTTATAAACACAAGTTTAGATATTTGTGCTTCTTTAATTTGGATCTTTCAGTGTCTATGGAACTCCCTGCAACAATAACTCAGAGATCTTCAATGTGATCCCTTTCCTCTGCCACCCATTCTCTTAGAATGCTTTTAAAACCTCATTGCGGATATAATATGCTTAAGCATGAGACTTGCACCAACACGGAAGGAAGAATGAACCATTAACTACAATTATTAAAGAGATACTTTGTACATAAAGGAAATTTTGGGGGCTTTCATGTACTTTATAAATTTCTAAGGACTCAAGAGACATTATTGCTGACAGTAGCCTCCAATAGGATTTTACCTCCAGAAAAAATATTTTACAACCCACTTCAGCTACTGGGTACAATCTGCCTCTGGCACCAAAGCCTCAGCTGACTGCTTGGACAGTTTAGCTGCTTTCAAAAACTTACGGAAACTTTTTAGTAAGAAGCATTTTTTGCCCAACACCTGCTCACTTCTTCTGATCTTCACCAGCAAAATATAGTTATCACACCAAGAAGTAACAGTTTAATATTCAAGCTTCGGCTATCCAACTTCACCTCTATCCAACGCCACCTTTCTCTGCTGGCCTTTACCTCAAACCTCCATCAACTGATTTTTTCAAATGATGTTATTTCTCCACAGTGACAGTTAACTGCCCTTTCTTCACTGACTAGAACCTCCAGCCAATCAGAGACTGTAATTTGCCACACCAATCAAACGGAATCTACCTGATCCAGACTCATCTTCTCTGACCCCCCCCCAATCTTTCAGACATGTCACCTGGTTACTAAACAGGCTTGCAACAGAGCAACAGCACATGGCCTTGAATTTTGACAGTTAAAACTGACATCTTGTTCAGAGGCAAATACACTGGTACCTCGGGTTACATACGCTTCAGGCTCCGCTAACCCAGAAATATTACCTCGGGTTATGAACTTTGCTTCAGGATGAGAACAGAAATCACGTGGCGGCGGCAGCGGCAGGAGGCCCCATTAGCTAAAGTGGTGCTTCAGGTTAAGAAGTTTCAGGTTAAGAACAGACCTCCGGAACGAATTAAGTTCTTAACCCGAGGTACCACTGTATCCTCTTATTGACAAGACAAGTTACAATTCTCATGGTATAGTGTGGCTTTCTTAAAGAGTAGTAACATAGCCATCACCTTCAAGTCAACCAGGACTACCTCCTCTCAGAAGCATGCATTACTTCTGACCCGTTCAGTCAATGCTGCTTTAAGCTGAGGTTGGATGACCATCTGTCATCATGTATCATATAGTTGAGATTCCTGCATTGCAGGGGGTCGGATTAGATGACCCTCAGGGTTCACTTCCAACTCTATAATAACTCCTTCTGCCACGGAGAAGACCACACGTGCTTTCAAGCACCCTGTCTCCTTAAGCTTCAATTACAGAAGCTGATCACTGACCAGTTATAATTACTTCCCAAGCAGGATACCATAAGTGGCTCTGCCCCTTCACACCTTAGGGTTCCTTTTGAGATATGGTGGGCTCATGCATAATGGGGAAATCTTCCAAAATTAGGTGGATCCTCCCCCACTTGATTTGGGATTCCCCCCTGTCCCAAGAGCCCCCAGGTCCCATCCCAAATTGTTCAAGAAGACCTCGCAAGCACTAAGCTAAAAAGCACTGTAACTAAAAGCATAGCACCCACACACGATGCTAACTTCTTCAAACTCCTCAGGAACAAGCTCAGGAAACACACACACAATCAGGGATGCACGGCAACATCTTGTTGTGGGGGGACCAATTTGAATAAACTAACAGTGGTCTAATAATGAATCTTCTTGAAGCCAAAACCCCTGCACAAGAGGGATGTATCAGAAGACTCAGGTAAAGCTCAAAGTTTGCAGATGTACAAGTTTTGCTAAAAGAAAAGCCTCTAAATGGGAGATATAAAAAAAAAAAACAGTCGCATAAGGGCTGAATATGCCCAGTATCCACAGAATGCTGGGTGGGGATAGTGGTATGGAAAATCCTCAAAGGTGACATAGCTGCTAGTCTGGCCTCATGGAGAGCTATACAACACACTAACATTTTGTTGTTTTAAAGTGTCATTATCAGTTGATGCTGTTGAAACTTTTGTAAACTACTCACTGCCACCCCTGTGGTCCAAATGCTGCTTACCACCACTCCTTCTGTTATTTATATATTAAAAATATGCACATTAATTGCATTCATGCAATTGACATAATGCCTAATCCGGCCCTAAACTAGCATGGAATTAATTCTAAATTAGCACTTTGCTCATTAATGTCCCCAGAGCGTATTTGAACTAGGGAGACAACATCAACAGTACAACACAGGGATCATTTAATGAAGTCAATTCAACCAGAAATTCAAGGCTGAAACGTTCAAACAAAGAGCATCCAAAAGAACATGCAGTATCTCTCAATTAGTCCTGCTTCTCTACAGCAAACTTGTAACACACAGAGGCATTATTGTTTAGTGTCTTGAAATTACACCAGGAGGTGTTGCCATCACGTATTTAAAGTTCCCTCCAGCTTTACCGTGGATAGAATGAATAATAATGCCAACATTTTAAAAATGCCAACATTGAAAAACTAACAGAAACATATGGGCTACCGTAACATAAATAATGATATTCAGGAGACGGAATTAATGTGTTTTATTAATTCTTATTCAGCCAGATTCACATGTAGCCTGACAGCAAAATGCTATTTCTCAGCATCAGTTCCATTACTATAAAATGGAACAACCCCCCTCAAGTGCCCTCCAAGAATTGTGAGGACAAGCAAGAAAAAGACCATGCACAAAGATGGAGCTAAGCATACCTAAGGCAACTACATTCAATAGGCTTAGGAATGGTCAACAGTGTGTTGGATTGTGACCAAAGGCTATAAACCACTTGGCACATTATGATAAATGAATAATTGTAAGTAGGAGTAATGAAGACTAGCTCTACCATTATTATTTTTTAATAAACACGTGTTTAATAACTAAATTTTAAACTAATGTGATACGTACTGTCAATATGACTCCCATTTATATTTCAATTAGGAGATTTCAAGCTTGGCTTGCAACACGTTTGTGGTTTTTTTAACACTGCCAAACAGCTACATTTAAAAAAATAATAATAAAATTTCCCCATAAAAAGTGAAAAAGACTTTTCTATCTCTGCTTCAGCTACCACTCAACATTTTTAGTTTTTTGCAGCAGTATGTAGTTGGACTGGACCCTCAGCAAAGCTGTGTCATAGACTGTGGGAAGTTTGTTCCTAAAGTCACATACTGTATTCCTTAGTACACAGTTTTCCAAACTTTTCATGTTGGTGACACACTTTTTAGATATGCATCATTCAGCGACACAGTAATTCAGTTTTACTAGCAAACCAGAGGTTAAACTAACCCCTTTCCAGCCCCGGGAGGAGTGCGGGAAGTGTTCGCACAACACACCTACGTACTGTAGCTGGCACACTAACCTGTCGCGACACAGTGTTTAGAAAGCTCTGCCTCAGTACATAACTCCATATTTTAATATTCAATGAAAACCTGTTTTGTAGGTAGTAAGCAAACGGAAGTTAAACAATACATTTAAAAATGTTCATTTTGACAGCCGCTTTAAGTTGGGCTATTTGACGGATTGATTACCCCCACCTGAACCTGATTGTGCCCAAAGATCAACTGGACTACTATTAAGATCCATTAGACTGGCAGGCACTAGAGCTTTCTCTGTCATGGCCCCGCAGTAGGTAACCTACATGATGCCCAAAGGCAACATCACACCTGCCAGTTTCTCCTATGGTGCCCACAAAAGGTATCTGTAAATATCCACTAAAAAATCCACAGTAAGTACAAAAAATGTTTGCTCTTCATGCTCAGGTACACTGGCTGAGCCTCTCCTACACTAAACACACCCTGAAACATGCC
Organism: Podarcis filfolensis; assembly: GCF_964270895.1. Classification (NCBI taxonomy): domain Eukaryota; kingdom Metazoa; phylum Chordata; class Lepidosauria; order Squamata; family Lacertidae; genus Podarcis; species Podarcis filfolensis. The sequence continues at coordinate 20,599,621 of NC_139609.1, forward strand.
CATATTTCATTGGATGCCAGGATTGCACAACTACCCTCCCATCCATTCTGAACAGAGAAGTGCAAAGAGCTTCTCTCTTCCCCCACTGTTGGAGGTGTTTCTCTGCACGACTTAGCGGTCCTGTCTTTTTCTGGGTTTTTTGATATGCCAACCATTTTGTATTATGCCATGGCCTCATAGCATCCATTTTGTGACTGGCACCAGTGCATTTTCTCAAAATTCCAAATATGCCCCGTCCCAAAAAAGTTTGCAAGGCAACCCTAATGAATCTAATCTGTGAAACTTCCTCCCAAGGGATTTACAGTTAGCCCCATTCTGGTCTCCAAAAGGGCTAAAGTCTTACTTATTTTGTATGACTAGATGATCTTTTTGAACATTCTTATTGGTTTATTATTAGATTTACTGATCAGTATTAATTTTTGTTCTGGTTCAAAATGTGGTGTAAATTGTCATTTCTGATATTTGCAATTTGTATTTTTAAATGAGGTTATGTTACTGAAACTATTTTATCTTTTAATATTTGTAGCCTCCTAGACAGGACTTCATCCTGAAAGGCAGCCTAAAAAAATTAAAACAAGAAACCAATAGGATATTTTCATATTGAATTATGATGTGCTAACAGTCCATCTCCTAATAAATTATTCCCGTAAGCAATCTTTGAAGCTGGTTTAGGTTATATAAACATATGTAAAAATAAAGTTGTTTAAACCCTGGACCTGAAGAGCCTCGTCAAGGAGGAGAGAGCATTTCCAAAGGAGATTCCTACCATCTTCAGAAGCAACTTTTCAGGGGGCTCAAGTGGTTATTATGGGGATGCCAGTAAATTCCAAATATGGATGAGGTCCAATAATTGCCTCATTGACTGGCAATGGCACACCTGCTTTTTACTTATGGTTCTTGAACAGATGGCAAGTGAGTTCAGCTCCCTGTGGTTCACCTACAATTATTTCTGTATGCTTGGATGAAATGCTACCCATATAAATTGAATTAAAGCACTGAAAATAATACTAATCCAGTACTGAACAACACAATATAAATAAGAACACACTTGTTGAAATAGTTGCAGAGTATTTAATCCTTTTTTTATACACAGGCACAAGCAACTTCATTTAGGGAAAATGACAACCACCTATAACACTCCATTCCTGCAATGAAACAATCTGAAGGATAGTGCATCCAACGAAGGCATACTGCCCAATTATTCTTGTTCAGGTGCTGAAGTAGGTCCTCTTTATGCCCAAAATACCACACAGAGACTGGGATATTTGTATGCAACTTTAAGCAAAGATGAATAGGGAGTTTCAAGGAGGCAACCCAAGTGGCATCCAATACAGAGGGATGGCAGAACCTGAAAAGTACAAGGGAGGGAAAGCAGGCCTACAGCTGAATACCTAAACTGATGGCAGAAGCCCCCAACTTTTCTCCCACACAAGAGGGAACCTCGTTTCGCTGCTTGTCTGTATCTGGTATTCCGAGGGTTGCCTTGCTTCTCTTACCTAGCCCTAGAGACATCTCCACGGAGGTACTTGCGGCCAGCTTGCTGGAAAGCTCCCTCACACCTGGCGCTGATTATAATATATATATACTGTATATCGACAAGAAGCTCCGCTTTCAGCCAAGGGCTTCACGCGGATCGATGCCTGACCCCGTAAGGATTTCCTCAAAATGGCTCCCCTTAAAAAAAAAGAAAAACCCCGACTCTGTATTCTCCTCACAAACAAGCACCGTAGCTGCTCCGTCGTGTTTTCGCCTCGCCGCCGCCGCGCGGGTCTCAGTCAGTGGATTCCTCGCCCTTCCCCACAAAGGACCCCCCTCCCGCTCTTGTGAAGTCCCCCCCCCGGCCATTAGCAGCGCCCCCCCACGTTACCGGGCTAGGGGGAGCCCCCGAAGGAGGGCGGGCGACTTCCACTCTTCCCTCAGGAAAGCTTCATCCACCCGGAGCAGCTTGCCAGGCCTCCTCGAGCTCGGCGCTCGCCCCGTCCGACGCCTCCCGGCCCCTTCGAGGGTAAGGCACTAAAGGGGACCCGCCGAGAAGCTCGGTGGCTCAAAGCAGCAGCGCCCCGAAAGGGAGGGGCGCCCCCACCCCACGCGAGCGCACTCTCACACACAAACACGCTTCGCTCTGAACCGTCCCAGCCAATAGCAATGCACCATCGAGCTCCCTTCGCCCCGCCCCAACCAACCCCCACCATGCTTTTGCCTGCTTGGTTGAGTGACGGGAAAAGGGGTGGGAGGGAAAAACTGCCGCCCGCGAGCGCATGCGCTGTACCGAGATGTCCTTTCCTCCCGTTTAAACGGTGTAATCTTTCAACTGCCGCCGCCCGCATCTTTCGCATTGGCCAATGAGAAGGCGAGTGAGGCGGGGCGGGGTTTTTTCCCCCCTTCGCCTCGGCCTGCTCCACTTTTCATTGGTTTAAAAGCTGACAGTCGCTTAGGTCGGGATTTGATTTGAAGGAAAGTAGTTACAGTATTGAGAGCGAGCAGGGGCAGAAGGTACTTTGTCTTCGAGGAAAGGGGGTTTGCGCTGGAGCAGTTGAGTATTTGTTTCCATAACGAGAGGGTTTACTTAGTGTGGACTCAGAAGACGTGATTACCCCGCCCTCTAAAGTGCATTCGATGCTTTACTGGTGTAAATCTTTATTCCGGATTATTTCATTCCGGAATAAAAACTCCTATCTTTTGTGTAAAACCAGACACCGTATACACACGGTGACCGGGAAAACTATCGTAAAGCCCGGAGCAAAAAACAAGGAGGTGTCTTGTGGCACCTTAAAGACTTTACCAGATTTATTACCATAAACTTTCGTGGACTGTAGCCCACATCATCGGATGCATAAAGTGTTCATCTCAGTTACACGCTGAGGCAGCGAGCAGCTTTTGTTTTTGGTTTACTGCCCCAAACACTAATCACTATTTGATTTGATGATGTTGGGGGTTGTAAACAGTGAAGAAAGAGGGAAATGAAAAGTTTTTCATTTATCTGATGAGGTGTGGACTGTAGTCCATAAAAACACAAACCATAATAAATAGGATTGACTTTAACGTTGCTGCAAAAGACAAGTAATAATCTATAGATGATTAGTTCATCCTTCCTGGTGGGAAGAATTTCCTGTTGCCTATGCACCAAGAAACTGAAGGCCCCATATGAATCACCAAACGCCTAATATTGGGTCAAGCTGCCTTTGAAGAGTCTCCCTATATGCAGTAAAAATACTTTTGCCCTTTACCATGTGAAGTAGGCTAAGGAACATTATACATTCTCTACTGCCAGAGAAAGGGAGGGACAGTATAAAATAATTATAGTTGCCTGCCTCAAGCCTTTGGCAATAGAGCTTAATACATTCATACAGGAAGGGGTGGAGATGGGAACACACCCATCATTCTCACTCAGCACATGGGATGTGCTCATCAGAAAGCATGCTTACCTGGTGCATCAAGGAAGCTTGATATTGTCTAGCAGCAAGGCTGCATCTGGAACTTGAGTACAGCTAAATATATATATGAAGAGATACAAGGTGTGTTATGCTTTGGATGCTAGTTTACTTACATCAGCCATAGTTTATCTTACAAGTGTATAAACAGACTAGAGCTTGAGTTCAAATATCTGCTCAGCCATGAAACCACTGTGTGACCTTGGGTCAGTCACATTCTCTCAGTCTAACAGGGTTGTTGCAAGGATAAATTGGAAGAAAGAAAAACCATTTACACCACTTTGAGCTATTTGGATATAAATGCAATAAATAATCATGTACAGTACTAAGAGTTTTAGCAAAAATATTCTTTTTTTTATAAGCAAGTGGAATAGAGCAGTCTGACTCTGTCATGCATACCTTACACAGGATGCTGCAAAACAAGCCTCTGCTTAGAATCATAGAATAGAATCATAGAATCATAGAGTTGGAAGAGACCACAAGGGCCATCGAGTCCAACCCCCTGCCAAGCAGGAAACACCATCAGAGCACTCCTGACATATGGTTGTCAAGCCTCTGCTTAAAGACCTCCAAAGAAGGAGACTCCACCACACTCCTTGGCAGCAAATCCCACTGTCGAACAGCTCTTACTGTCAGGAAGTTCTTCCTAATGTTTAGGTGGAATCTTCTTTCTTGTAGTTTGGATCCATTGCTCCGTGTCCGCTTCTCTGGAGCAGCAGAAAACAACCTTTCTCCCTCCTCTATGTGACATCCTTTTATATATTTGCTTGCACCTCCGCAGGTGCTGAAGGGATATTATCAGGATGCCTGTGTTTCCTCCTTCTGCTTTCCTAAACTATGTCACTGACGTTTTTAATTCCTAGTGCTTAAGAAACTGAGCTTCCATGTGTAAAGGGACTCCTCATAAGAAGATTCTAATGGACTAGAATACAAAACAAAGTAATTATGGAAAATACCTTTGAGGATTTTCAAATGAATGCACAGCGTCTCCTCCTCCCTTTGCAACTCCCTCTTAGCCATGCTAATGTGAAACATTCCTAGAGATTGCCTGTCTAGATAATTTATAAAGATTTCAGGATGCAAATATTTGCTTTTGATCTTAAGAAGCAGTAACAGATGATGGCCATGATAATAGTAAATAATTAACTTGCATGGACCTTCCCATATAAATAATTAAAAGTCTCCACTGTGTAGGTGGAATAAACAGATTTAAGACATTAAAGGCTTCAGAAGAAATCCAATACCCATTCGAAATACTCCTTCATAGGTCCCAATGAAAACAAAAGTTAGTTGTTAAGTGAGCCTAGGCTCATTCTGACATTCCCACCCAGGACTGGAAAATGATGGCTTGTTACTCTATATTCCCTTTGTGATCCCACTGAACAATAGCAGGATGAAACCAGAATAATAAATAGCAAGGTGTCTTGTTGCCTTTATAAAGATACTGTGCTACTCCAGTTTGCTAGGCTCAATATAAGGTTACAGCTTATGTAATTAAATATATCCACTATGAAAAAGCATTGCTGTGTCTGAGTCTTAACTGTTTGGTAGTAGGCAACAGAAAATGTTCCAAGAAATTTGCTATTATACTGGTTGCCTAGGAAATTAGCCAGACATTTGCCTGTGATGTGTAAGTATAAGGGAGCATTGTCAATTTAACTATTAATATTTTCTGTACAAGTATATGTACTGTTTCTGTTTTATAGATGTAATGGGAAATGAGCAGGATGTGTGTATTGAAAGATGCGGGGGGCAGGCATGAAATAAATATTTAAGGTGTAGTAATTTACATTCTGTTTGCCTGTTTACATGCATTTGCCAGAGGATATATATAACAAGCTGTAACTTAGACCCCAAAGCAGTTTAGACTCTAGCAAAGTTGTCCAGCATTTGACAAATGCTTGATGTTCCGAGCTACTTTGGTAGCCAAGCAAAATGTGTTGGTTTGCATATATAGAAACTAAGAAATGGCTAGGTTCATGTAAACTAACCCAAAGCCAGACCTCTGGGGGTGAGGAGTAAAATTATACTTCAAATGCACTTTTCATTTTAGAATATACACAGAAGTAGATCTACAGATATCCCAAGCCATTCAGATTCACATAAAGAGTGCTCTTTTGTCCAGTTAATGTAAAATTTTGGGCTAATAAAAATTTATCAGGTGATGCAGGTTAGTCAGAGTGTTCTGTTTGAAAAAAGTGCCTGGGACAAAAAAAGAAATCAATTTTTTTTATTTCAGTGGATTTACCTCAGACAAGAGTATATAGGATTGTCTTGATAAAATATCACCAGATGTTCTCTCTTATTTCCTTTTTTAATGTTCACATTGAAACCTTGCTGTCTCAAATAAGGACAGGGCTTGCACATTGTTAATCCATAGCTGTATGGAAGGCAGCAACTTTTCATCCCAGTGTTGAAGTACTATTTGTTTAGTTATGCATCCATAACTCAGTGTTCATGAGCCACTGATAAATTTCAAATAGTGGAGGTGTAGTTCAGCAAAACATGTATATTTTTGAAATGTAGGGAGGTTTCTGGGACTAAATAATTACCAAGACTTCACTCCAACAGGAGCTTATAACAGGGCATCCCTACATCATGTGGATAAGGGAACTGATTTTTGCTCCACATTGCCAACACCTCAGGAAAGCAGTACCCTTAGTTAAGCTGCAGCTAACTGGCACTATTGATTGTGGATATAATTTTCCTTCATCCTAGGTTAGATCCTTAGGCAACCCCAAAGATTTTAATTGCATTAATTATAAGGAGTACTGTATGTGAAATGGACTCCAGAAAGTTTTAGAGTAGGGAAAAGGAAGACTTACAAGTTTATTGTACTGTTTTATTTAGTTCAGCTAATGTGCATGTTCTCTCAAATCTTTCAGAATTTGAAAGCTGACGTTCAGTGAAAGTCATATTGAATATGCTCAGAATATGAGCAGGTATTGTAGGTAAGAACAGTCTAACTGTATGAAGGCTAAGCCAATAATATAGTATTTGATATGCTTTACCCTGAAGACAATACTGATGATGAGCAAGAAGATCTGCCTTATGATGGAGATCTACAAGATACATGTCAATACAAGTGTGATTCACCAAACCTAGAAAATTCCACTTGTGTAGAAGATGGATCTCAGCATGTTTTCACCTTGACACCTTCTCACATGAGCTGTCATTCAAAAGAAAAATCAGACTGCAAAACACAACTGCCTGAAACAAAAATAAATCTGGCAACACTGCAAAGGGGAAATGACATGGAATCTCCCAAGGCAACAGAGGAGTTACTTGCTTGGGATGTTAACAGTTTAGGAAGAAATCAACATCTATCCAACTCAAACATTTCAGATGTCCTTTTACGCCATTTTCCCCAAGAGGAATTATCAAATTTGTGCCAATTGATTGATTCTGAGACTCTCCCAGAGATATCATTTACTGAAAGTTTTGATGAAACTATCCTAAATAAAATTAAGATTTCAGAAAGTACAATATCTTTACCAAAGGAAGAAGGAAAAAATCTCGAATGTTGTAATTCAAAAAGAGAAGTAAAATTTGAATCAGTTGACAAAAATTGGGATTTGACTGAAGTTAAGGAGTTTGTAATGGATAAAAGTGTGAATCCCACTTGTGACAGAAAAGATTGTAAAGAAGATAATCTTCAACTTGTAATTGAGAAAGAACATGCAATTAATGAAGACTTCCATTATTTCTCAACCCCTAAAGATGTGTACCAAGAGCACAAATATTTTCTGGCAACAACTTCGCATAATCTCAAAAATGGTCAACGTCAGGTTCATTATCAGCTTCCTGATTTTTCTAAGGTTGCTCCAAAGGTCAAAATACCTAAAGGAAAAAATAGCAACTCATGCCCTATACCTAAAAAGACCACACACACCCCAAATTTGCTTGGTAAATCAGAAGTTGTGAAAGATGTTTTAGAAGCAATGAATTCTTTGGACTCTGTTGCAACCAAGAATGAAGAAAAGGGAATTAGCACACCTGAACTAGACCAACAACTAGAGGTAGATAAAAGGTGATATTGCACATAATTGGAATTGCCATTGATAGCCATGCACAATCTTGGGTGTATTTATTATGCCTGTAACAACTCAGCCAGCCACAGATTTCTGTGTGTCTCTAGACACTGGTTTGTGCAACACACTAAACTTTGACTTAGTGGGACCATGCAAATGGGTGAACTCTTAGAAAGAACTTAGCAGCTCCTTTGGTGGTGTTTTGCTGCCACGCTGATTTCTTAGCATTTCATCCAAACTAGGACTCAGTCTCTCCTCACTAACCATGAGCTTACAGCAAACTAGTCCATAAGCTGAATGCCTACCTTTTATTTTTTTGTTAAATGTAAAACCAAAAACCAGAGAGACTCCTCTAATCTGTGGAGGCAACCCTAAGCATGCTTATTCTAATGAGTAAACCCTATGAGCATAGTGAGACTTAAAAGTAAAAGAATAAATATTAGCTGGAGTGCAAAGTGAAGAGTGCAGCCTAATACCTTACATTTGTGCTGAAGAATTTACATGTGGGCTGGACTGAAAGGAGACCTACTGCAAATAGGAAGCACTTTTACCCATAAAAGGGTCATTCCATGATTTCTGCTGCTTCCCCACTCTATGTGCCATGCCCCATACAGTTCCAGAGGTTCCCTGGCCAGCTTTTTGGAATTTCAGGGGACTATATTGGAAAGGATGATAATGGCAGTTGTTAAGATCCAAGCCATTATCTCCAGTCTAACCATCCTGCAGTATGCACTGATTGGGAAACTTCTACCAACCTGAGCTTTCCAAGGGGTAATACTGTATATCCAGAAAAACATTTGTTATCTTCTTAGATGGTGGTATACACATTATCTACTCCTATGTAAAAAAAACTTATTGAAACTTGTATAGTATTGTATATCATTTTGATTATGTATACTGCCTTGTTAATATTGGCACTGAAGAAATTATAGCAATAAGATACCGGTATTTCCTCTTCATTAGCACAAGCCCCTTTCATGTAACCATCTGTATGTGATCTTTTATATGTATATATTTTAATTCTACTCCTGTTGTTAAATTATTGATTTTTATATCTTTTAGTAGTTTATATGTTTTTAGTAGTTTTAGTAGTTTCTATTTTAGTTGTAATCTGCCTATATACTCTCATTATGGGAAAAGGTAATATTATTATTAATGAGCCCAAGCACCAGTTTGGATCCCAGACTGCATTTTCTACCCTAACCTTATCCTTTGCTCATAGCACTGCTTCCTAGCCCAAAATCTATATTTCCCCCCTTTCAGATGCATTATCACCATTAGCCACTTTTTCCAGAGTTCCCATTATATCCAGCAATCATCTCCCAGTGTAATAGCATCCAGTATCTCCTGAGCCTAGCTTCTCTATGAGGATTTTCCTGGCCAATTTTTTGTTTTCTTTACAGCGCTTACTCTATTTGAATATAGATTTTTCCTAAGCAGCTAGAACATTAATGAATGACCTTGGCTATGGGAAAAGTATTGCTCACAGTCAATTGCTATTTTTGCTTTCCATATACAATATATGTTTATTGTTTTCTCTTTTTTATATCTATTGAAATAATAGCTACTGACAAAACAAGCTGAAGCTCAGAATCATATTGATCATCTAAGATTTAATACAAAGGTAAGTCTTCTATAACATGAAGTCAGTTTTTCTTAATATCTTTTCTTGCTACAAAATATTAATATATTTTTTGAATACAAATGTATTGTTTATGCATGCATGGTATAATGCATTGCAAGCACATTCTGTATTCTTTTTAGTGTCTGTTTAAAACATGTGCAAGGCTGCCCAGACATGTAGAAATTACATGTGTTTTATCTCTTTTTAGCTACCATTGATTTAAATCTTTTTATATATTATTCACTTTTTATACAGAATTTTAATGCTTTATTTTATATCTTTGTAAACCACTTAGGTTTCCTTGTAGTCAAACAGAATGCAGTTCTTGTTAAATAAATATGCATACTTTCATACTGTGAGTTACAGATAGGTAGCCGTGTTGGTCTGCCATAGTCAAAACAAAATTTTTTTTCCCTTCCAGTAGCACCTTAAAGACCAACTAAGTTAGTTCTTGGTATGAGCTTTCGTGTGCATGCACACTTCTTCAGATACAGATGTGTATCTGAAGAAGTGTGCATGCACACGAAAGCTCATACCAAGAACTAACTTAGTTGGTCTTTAAGGTGCTACTGGAAGGAAATTTTTTGTTTTGTTTTTCATACTGTGGTTTATTTATTTCTCTGCTTCAGTATTTTATGGAATATAGTGCGCTCACTCTTCCTAGAGCAGATGCACTGGAACAAGCTAATTTTCCTTGAGTATAGCTGGTATAAACAGTAACCCTAGTCCATGGCTATGTTTGAACAACCCTAGTGACGACTCCTCCTTTCCACCACCCAACTTCAATGACCTAAGATGTCTAATCAATTTGCTATGTATTTTACCTTGTTTTTGTAAGCCCTGAAAGTTCCATTGAAGAGTGGTATATAGATCTTTTAAATAAATTAAAATATACTGGTGTTTGGATATCGCTTGCCTAATTTTACCAAGTTATTATTTGGGCCGGTGGATGCTTGGGGTGGGGGTGGGGTATCATAAAGATAAAGGCAAGTGAATGTTTTTATTGTGGGTGCTGATTTTGTACTTCACAATGTGTTTTTGTATATTTTAACAGATACCTCCTTGCTCAAATCAAAATAGACCAAATCCTGGCATTAAATCAGAAAGTCCTGGAATAACTACAGAAATGTCTACAGTTCTACCTGTAACAGTCCCTGTGAAGCCCATGGTTGGTTTCTCCCAGTCACCTTTCTCAGGTAGTTCAAATGGACTATTCAAATACTTAGAATACAATTATTATTTTACTTGTATAGCCCTCCAGAAGTTGTTTAACTACAACTCCCTGACCATTGGACTAAACTGACGGGAACTGGAGTGCATCTGGAGGGCCTCAGCTTAAGCCACCGCTGTTCTGCCTGTTTACTGTTGTACACTATATGAAGGAAATAGCATACAGATCACATTAGCACTTTTGTCATATTGTTCTGTAGAACTGCAGTCGCAAAGAATGATCTCACCATTACCCTCAGCTGATGCAGCAAGACAATCATCTGGGAATCAACCTCTGTTGCAAAACGTTACAGAAGAAGAAAAGCTTTTTCAGATGTTAAAGGAACAGTCAGAAGAGCTAAAATCAAAAGTAATACAAATAGTTCTTTTTTAAATACAATATATATTTGAAACAAACACCTTGTTTTTCTTAATACTCCATCTGAAAGCTTAAATGAAATGCATCCCTTTTTCTTAAAGGTGGAAACATTTTCTAACTGTCTTACACAGGATGTATTCCCAGTGGAAGAACGCCATCAGGTGAATACCTTTTTTTGTGTTTGAAAACAAAATTGTTACATTTTAAAACTCTGTTTTTGAAAAACTATATGTAAAAATAAAATGTATGAAATCTAGAATAGCAGCACTATTCTCTACATCTTCTACTCAGAATGAAGTATAAAAATTGCTGCTTAAATCAGTTAAAATTAGTTTCCATTGAAATAAGTGAGACAGGTGAGTCACGACTTACATGTCATAGATTTAAATGGGAACTAAGTTCAGTTACCTTAATCTGTGCTTAATAATAAATCATTTTCATCATCTCAGAATCATGTGAAGTTGTAATATCATACTCTCTCTACAAGTTTGTACAGGAGAGGTGGTTAACCTATGGCCCTCCAGATATTGTTGGTTTACAGCTTCTATCATCCCTGACCATCGGTCTTGCTGAGAGATGAATTCCAACATATGAAAGGGCACTGATTAGCCACCCCTGCTGTTTAGGACTGCAGTCTTAATGGAGCAGTTTTATGACCACAGGTCTTGCTATAAAAGCAATTATAATTTGAATATATTCCTTCAATTACCTTAATTCCTAAATTACCTTCAGAATTAACTGGGAGATTTTCCTGAAGGGGAGTGAAGGCATTTGTTTAAGTATACCCTGCAGGCCACAGATGTAAAGCACCCATAGATTAAGATTAATCAAATTTCTTAGTTGCCTACTGCAAAAGAAATCTCTGGGTGGCTTAAAAGAAATTTACAAAAACTATTTCAACATAGTAAGTAAAGATACTTACATAAATTATATACCCCAAAGCGGCACCTCATTCACTTCTGCAGAGGAGGCAGCTCCATATGCATATTTCTTCGTGTGTACTCTTCCACTGAAGTGTACAGGGCAGTTCACACATGCCAGAATGCCACCTGCACAGACATATAGAGTTCTTGGTAGAGCAGTATTGTTTGAGTACAACATTTTGACAAAACAGGCATTCAGTTAAATATAAGAAACGTTTTAAAAGACTGGTGTAAACTACTTTAGCTATTCATGTTATGTTTATCTTGTTATGTTTGAAGCTATTGCTGTGTCCATGGCATGTTTAAGGACAGCACTGAATATTTCAATTACTAACCTATAGAAAAACTGTCAAATAACACCAAGGTTACAAATTTTGTTTGTGAAGCTTTTAAGGCTTTTAAAGGAGCAACTATACAAGCTGGAATGGAATTATTTAGCCACAAAGGAGAAACATGGTGCATTTCGGCATCAACATCCTATGTACCCATCAATGAGCATCGGAGAGTTTGATCCTAACAGGTCAAGTATTTTTTAAAAAACAATAATACACTAATAATGTAATCATTTTAAAAAATCTTACATTCACGAGCTTGCTTATGTTAAAAAATTATTGGGACGCACATCAAAAATTACTTTACTTTTGGTCACCCACCAATTCTCTCCTGCAAATGCCTCCCAGGCTGATACAAGAAATACCGTATTTTTCGCTCTATAGGACGCACTTTTCCCCTCCAAAAATTAAGGGGTAAGGCAAGCTGGGAGTAAAATGAGGAAGTGATCCATCCAGATGGGACAAGGAATTTGCAGGAAAGGCTGTGCAGAAGGATCCTGTACATGGAAATACGACATTATTCAGAGGAGTGAAGGATAGATAGTTGTACTCCTTCCCATTCACCTCTCAATGTGTAACTATGTCTGATGTGTGTCACTACATGCAGCTTCCCTGCATATGACATTATTAATAACGAGCCCTTTTTTATCTGCATCCAACCTTAAGATGTGGCTAGCAGCACTCACCTTTTTCATGATTGCAACCCTTATTTTGAAGTTCAAACATCACTGTACTCAGTGCATGTTAAACATTGTGGGTTGCATCCCGTGCTGTGCCAGTGGGATTCTGCTGGTACAATGGGACTTCCCCAACCCTCCTGAGCTGATTGTGAGGGCATGCAGGAGGCTGGAAGGGTAAGGAGAGGAAGAGAAAGTTCTGCTACATGCACAGAAATCCATTGCGCCAGTGGAGTTGCAGTGTTGGATATGGCACTGTGGCATGAATACTGTGATTTTTGACATTTCCTTTCCTTAACTAGCCCATTGTATCTCAAATAGTATGATAAGGACAAGAAGCATGTATCAATATTATAATGTAACTTTGTATCTTATATTATTTGGATTTAGAAAAGTAGAGGGGGAGATATTTAAGCTTGGGATGCTGCTTGAAGATATCAAAGAGAAAATCGATAAGACTGCCTGCAGCCCACGTTCCTCTGCTTTTGTAACATCACCATCATGCACACCCTGTGAATCTGCTTCTCCCTATTCAAGTCGTTCTGAGGTAAACCATTAAGTCCCAATAAAGAACAAAGCATATTGTTTTATATCACATTATCTTCACTGAGATTGCATGATTGAATTAATGTTAGAGTGGCAATACATGCACTCAAAATGTAGCAATACTGTCATAGTGCCACACCCCTCTAATTCACCAGTCCCATTTCACTGGATTTTCAGGTTTTGAAAGTTTTCAGGTTTAGACCTTCTGACTTTCTGTCTCCTCCACAGGATCATGCAGTTTAGCTTTAAGCTAACAGCAGGCCTTTGGACCTCTTCCAGATATGTATATATCAAATTGTGCTCCTTGGTATGACTGTTGCTAAATTGTATTGAAATATTATTTTCCTGGTTTAGCTATAAGCCTGTGTGTTAATAACATTACCATAGTTGCACAAGACTCTTCAGTCTAGAGGCAGTAGCTAATTAATCCTGGTTTTTAGATGTTTTGTAGACATTTAGACTTAACATGTGGATTCCTTCTATTTCATTAGGGAAGAAATTACTTCAAAACTATGAACCTCTTAGAATAATAGAATTGTAGAGTTGGAAGAGACCCCAAGGTTCATCTAATCCAACCCTCTGCAATGTAGGAATCTCAACTAAAGCATACATGACAGGTGGCCATCCAACCTTGGCTTAGAAACCTCCAAGGACAGAGAGGCCACCACCTCCTGAGAGAGTCTGTTCCACTGTCTAACAGCTCTGTCAAAAAGCTCTTCCTGATGTTTAGTCAGAATCTACTTTCTTGTAACTTGAAGCTATTGGTTCAGATCCTAGCCTCTGGAGCCAGAAATCAAGTTTGCTTCATCTTCCATGTGACAGTCCTTTAGATATTTGAAGATGGCTATCATGTCTGCTCGCAGTCTGTTTTCCAGGCTAAACTTATCCAACTCCCTCATAAGGCTTGGTTTCCAAACTGTTTAACATCTTGGTTCCCCTCTTCTGCACACATTCCAGCTTGTCAATATCCTTATTAAATTGTGATGCCCAGAACTGGACACAGTATTCCAGGAGTGGTCTGGCCAAGGCAGACTAGAGCAGGACTATGACTTACCTTGATCAGGACAGTATACTTCTGTTGATGCAGCCTAGAATAGCATTAGCTTTTTTTGCTGTTGCCTTACACAGTTGACTTGTGTTAAGCTTGTGGTCTACTAAGACCCCTAGGTCCTTTTCACATGTACTACTGGCAATCTAGGTGTCCTCCATCTTATATTTGTACAGTTGGTTCTTCCTATCTAAGTGTAGAACCTTACATTTGTATCTATTGAAATTCATTTTGTTAGTTTGGGCCCAGTTCTTCACCCTGTTAAGGTCATCTTGAATCTCCTTAATTAACAGGAGTGAAAATTACAATATTTTTTAAGTTATTCAGATCTTTTGGTTGGCATGCAAAGTGGGTTTTGCAGATGAAAATGGTACATATATGTCAGGGAACTGCCATCGGAGCCAAGAGTGGAGGTAAGGCTCCCCAACGATGCAGGAGAAGGGACCAGCAGGGAGAGAGAGAACACTTCCTTTGGGGAAGGAAATCGGCGTGACACCAGGAAGAAAGGGGAGCAGGGAAGGACTTCGGAGAGATGGCTCCAAGACTCTTCCACAGAGACCAGCGGGGAGAGCCCAGGACCTCCGCTGGCCACGCCCACTCTGCGCAGAAGACTTCCGCGCAGGGAGGCTAGGCGGAGACTTGGCGTCAAAGAGCTTATATGTTGGAAGAAGTTCAGGAAACGCCCACTGACGGATTCTGCCAGTGACTGACACAGCGACGGAGAAAGGGCTGTCCAGCCAGGGAAAGGTTTAGCCAGACAACGTTGCCTAGAGCAGCAGCCCCCTTACGCACGAGCAACCCCCAATTCCCTTTACAATATATATATATATATATGTGTGTGTGTGTGTGTGTACACATATATATGTGTATGTATGTATGTATATATATATGCAGAACTCTCCAACATTGTGAAATTGCTGTGAATGTAGCAAGTTCTTCAGTAGGTCATAATATCCATTTCCCCTGTGGTTCTTTCATAGAGTCCAGCGATTTCAAACATTAGTGAGTCCCCACAAAAGACTGCTTCTGGCGTGAATATTGCTAAGAATAAAAAGTATGGAGACAATCAAAGTCAGGCTATGGAGATGATTCCACAGAGAATGTATCAGCAATCTAACAAAGGTAGCCAATACCATCCCTTTCATCAGAAGTAAGTATTATCCATAGAAGTTGACTATTAAATGGGTCATAATGTGTTAACTATTTGCTCAGTTCAGCAGATCTCTAAATAATGGCCTAGCAGGCACAAAACATATAAAATACTTGCATGCTTTTCCTCATGAATTGGTATGCTATGGTTAGTGCTTGCGGTCGCCAACCCATATTTGGAAAGTGGTTTTACAGTTCTGGTTTGGAGGGCAAGCACTACCCATAGCTTGGCAACTCAGATCTCACAGCAAGATATATTGAGCATTAAACTATAAACTGGAAGTAAAGCTGTATGTGAAGGGTGTGTGCATGAGCCCATCATTTTGGCCATTGGTATTCTGACAGGCCAAATATAAATGTTTTGACTAAGGTCCAAAGAACTACCTTAGGTATGACCAAGTGTTTACATATATGCAAACATTCTATTTGACTATTTTACCTATATTCCCAAGCAGATCCTATAATTTTAACATGTTCCTCCACTAACGATATCACTACCAAAGTGGGAAACCTCTGTGCATCAGCATGTATTAGTAGAAACTAGATGATTAAAGCACCTTACCAGCCACACTAGTACTCAACAATTCGTTCTAGTGTGACTGAATGTGCAACAACACACACACATATCCTATGCAAATAGTTTTTTGCTGGCCTGTAAACTGTAAAATTCTATTTGTTTGATTGTAATTTAGTGGCTGATCTGTGACTGGAATAATAATAAAGACTGAAATATATATGCAATGTAAAACAATCAGCTCCATGCCATATCCTAAGTTGTTTTGTATGAAACTCACCTTTTTTTCTAAGTAGTTTACTATGCAGCATTGAGGGCTCTTTTTCAGAAACATACATTCAACCTTTCTTGGGTTCATAGAGCTGGTTGTACATTTCTTTGGAGTGTAGACCATTCCAGCTGAGTTCACTTAAACATTTCCATGTAAACGCGCCTAGGATTAGTATTAAAAGGCTCGTTATAAAGCAACATCCATTGAAACGGCTGCATATTGAAAAAAGCCTTATAAATGTGAAATACAGACTTGAAGACGTATAGGGCAACACACAGGACAGTATCCAATTATGTCTGTTTGCTTGTGCAATCGGACTTTTGGATTCTCTTCTTGTTCCTCCAGTTCCAACTCACATCCCCTCTGGAGCATATTTTGAAAACTTGTTTGCATGGGAGATGTCTGTAGAAGAAGATTTGTACGAACAGATACCCACTCATGTTGGATCTCACCCACAGAATGTAACTTTATTCTTCCCATTTGTACCAATTCATTCTGTGCCTCCCTCAGATCTGCAAACAGTTGTTTAGTGAATTTATAACCTGTTTTTAAATGCTTTTTAAAATATCAAAATTACAAGGAGTTATTATTAAAGACACATTTAATAAAACAGAATTTTGCTTTCCCCTTAGCCAGCTAGAGCTGCAAACTAAACATTCTTGTGAAGATATAGTGAATCCTCTGGAAAAATCAGGACTCCCAGCAAATAAGCAAGCTACTCATGTAAGTCAATTTGATTCTTAATTTATTGTTTTATCAGCTTGATAAAACTAAGATGGTTCTAATTAATTACTGTTGACTTTAATTACTGTTGACTAGGCTAACATCATAAGAAAATTCAATTGCTGTCATTCAAATAAATGTACAAGGAACAATGTGCATTAATGCAGCAGGTGTTCACGATGTAAGTAATAAGAGTTCTTTGTTAATGTATTGTGTTTTGTAATATAGCAGCACTGCTCCTTTTCACCCATTAAAAAGGCTGGAGGACTACAATCCCACAAACCACTTCTAGGCAGAGGAAATCAAAATGATTACAGTGATCAAGAAAACACAGATGGGTAAGTTTTAATCTCAGAGGTTCCAAAATATACTTTCTCAACTATTCCAACTGTAACACATTTGCACTGTATGATCAGCAACAAGGCCAACTTCAGGTTGTGTGCCCTTGGGCAACTGAGTATCAATTGACTCCTTTGGCACCACCAATTTTGCCCCGCCCCTTCTTATTCTAACCACTCTCCTTCCCTCTTTGTCACTTCTCGCTCATAACCAAAACAAGTCTTATTCAACACAATCTCCTATTTTCAAATAAAAATATACATTTTTTTTCACATCACTAATTGCCTATTTTTGTGCAGGGGTAGACTTTATAGTCCACCTGTCTAATTAAAGCTGTAAAAATTAAAGCCTCTATTGAAAGATGCCAGCATTTGTGCTACTGTCACAATCTCAGCCACCATCAAATCAAAACCTCTCAGTTCCCAATAGTTGCTAGCGACCAATGCCAATGATATGAGTCATGTTGACTGCAGTTATTCCCCACATAGAGCAATTGAATTTTAATTTGTAACAGACATGACAAAGTTTACAGAACTTACTGTTTATCTATGGTCCTTCCTGAAGCACATGATCTGCAATGTCATGCTGATGGAAACAATAATTTGCAACAGCTAGTCACTACATCACAAATTACTCGTAGGATTTTGCAAACTTGTAGACAGATATTAACATTTACAGATCAGCACATCTAAAACACACAACATAGCAAATCCAGACTTGGTATTACAGAAATACACTTTAGCTCAAACAAGCCAAACAAAGGTTTTCTCAGACTCTGACCAGATACCATAATAAAAAAGGACATAAGAAAAAGAAACTTCAAAAAGAAAACGCACATCAGCTGCAATTTCCCTAAACAAAATGGAGCACCATCCCTACTAGGAAAGACTAAAATGTTTAGAGCTTTTTAGTTTAGTAGAAGAGAAAACTAAGGGAAGATGTAGAGAATTATTAAATTATGGGTTTTAAAACTATACATGATCCAGGTTTATACTGTTGCATTGCTTATGCGCAGTTTCACGTTTCTTTATAGCTTTGATAACTGGGAATGATTAATAGTGTTTTAAAGAGTATCTGGAATTGGCGCCTCAATAACATGTTTTTGTGAGGGGGTCTTTTGACGCAACAGTGCTGGCTTGCAAAAGGGCTCATTGCTTCTGGGGCTCATGCTTAAAATGTGATTACAGAATTATGGAAGCAAGGGTGACATTGTTATGTCCTTTATATTGTGCTGATCCTTTCTCTGACATGCATTGTGCTCATATTTTATTTTTTACCCCATAAGTAATTTAAGCTATTGGGAAATGAGATCTCCACCCCCAGCCAATCCATATAATACCAGCAATCAAGAATCCAACGCGACTATATTGAAAGAACGAGGTACAGAAAGATAAATCAGCAAATGTATATAAGTTTTAAAAAAACCAGCAAAATAATTCTAATAGGTATCACCCACTAATCCATTTTTTCTGATATACATTTTTTCATAGGAAGCTTAACTTATCCTTCAGATCACAGGTTTCTTGATGAGTTGAGGAATCCTGCAAAGGATCATATTATTATACATCCTAGACTGAAAATACAGTTATCAAGTAGACAAGTTTGTCCCTGTTCTTCCAGCAGGTTAGTATGTACACTGCTAAACCTAAACTCTACACAAACCAAATGTGCACTCTCAGCATGTTGAGGCACAAATCCCTGATATTTCTCATAGGGTGCAATCCTAAACCCATTTACATGGGACTAAGTCCCATTGAATTCAGTAGGATTTAATTTTGAGTAGACGAGTAGAAGACTGCAATGTTAAGAACCTCTGTGCTGATTGTTAACGTACAATTAAGCCCCTCTCCTGTGTTATCTGTTTCCAACATAGAAATAAAAAAATGGAACACAGGAAAATAAAAGAAAAGCCAGACTGTGAAAGGTACTCTATCTTCTTAGAAGGAAAAGCGATGGATTTAGATTTATCAGGTACTTAAGTTTTAGTAATATTAACAAAAGGCCTCACATTATTTGGAATTTTAGTGTGAACTACTAAGCTTCTCTAGTAAACATTACAATAATCTGATGTCAGTTAAAGTCAATGGGTGTGATTGAATGTAGCAAGACTGGGCTTCTGCTTTCTTGTCGCAGCTCCCCCCCCCAAAAAAAATATGATCTGGAGGGCTAGATCCTCAGAAGCAGATTTTGGGGAGATACAATGGTGCTAGAACAGGGAAAAGAAAACTGCAAGTTCTGTAGTTTCCAGCAAAAAACAGCTGCTATAGGCAGCAAAAAAAGATGCGCTAGTGCCCCCGTATCAATGAGTACTGTCACATAAAAAAGATCAATATACGTACGTGTGTGTGTGTGTGTACATATGCATACAGTGGTACCTTGGGTTAAAGACGCTACAGGTTACAGATGCTTCGGGTCACAAACTCCACTAACCAGGAAGTGGTTGCTCCAGGTTAAGAACTTTTCCCCAGGATAAGGACGGAAATCGCACACCAGCGGTGCAGCAGCAACAGGAGGCCCTATTAGCAAAAGCACGCTTCAGGTTAAGAACTGTTTCAGGTTAAGGACAGACCTCTGGAACAAATTAAGTTCTTAACCTGAGGTATCACTGTACATCTTTAAGTATATGTAAGTATTTATAAATAAAAAATTTATCAGGGCAATGCACCTGTGCACTCCCATGGTCCCAATCAAAAACAACCATCTCATTCAGGCAAAAGAAACCACATGTTCAGCTAGATGCATTTTAAACTTCAACAGTGAGTTTCCTTGGTTGTCCAACTGGAAGTATAGCACTAAAAGGTTATGGGATTCTTAGTAACATAGGGCTCAATTAATGCTTCAGCTGGTTCTGATGACTGACTGGTACAGACTGCTATTACTCCAGCGTTAGAAGACCTTGACTGATTTTCCCCTCCTAGCTCAGTTAAAACCCTAAATGGCAAAGGGCCATGGTATCTAAAGGGTCATCTTTTTTCATTTAAATCCAGCCATCAATACCTTTATCAGAGGTGAATCTACATGTGTACCGCCCTTCTGAAGTTAGGCAGGTGGCAACCAAAAAGCCTTTTCTACAGTAGTACCATCTTATGGGATTCTCCCCATAGAAACGGAATGCTTTTGCCTGGCTCCTGAAGATACATAATGAAGGCACTAGACAAGTCTCCCTGGGGAGAGCATCCCACAAACAGGGTGCTACCACAGATAAGGCCCGTGGAGGAGGCTCACAAAGAAGGGCCTCATTGGGCCTTGTAAGCTTCCTTTGGACTGTTTGTGGATGAAAGGGAAGGTGCAAATTCCATGAATATATAAAAATTTTATACATATGTTAAGTGTTTCAGTTGTTCCAAGAGACGTAACTGACATGGCAGCAGTCATCACAGATTTTAACGAAGTCAAGCAAGCCTTACATTTCTAAGGCCAATGCATTACATATGTATTAACATGTTTGTTTAACTTGGGGTGCGGTGTTAGGTAGTGACACCGAAGACACTTCGTTCTCACACCTACTAGACAGTTCAAGCAGTGAAGTATGTCTGGAAAAGAGTATTAAAAGTCATGGATCATGGACAATGGGTCTACAAGAACAAAATGAAGGTAGAATAATTTTTGTAAGGTATTCTTTTGTATAGTATATGGATAATTCTGGATATAATTAACACACAATTTTGATCTTTATACGAATTTAGCTGAAGACACCAAAGTGGTATTATCATACTTCTGTGCCCATTCCGCTTGTTGAATCAAGAACAGCAAGCCTAAATCAGCTGTACAATCAAATTAATCTGCATGAGAATGCAGATTACACACAATGCAAAAATATACAAATCACGATTTTTGCATAACTACATCACAGTCTGAATCACTCAAAATCTGCAGTTTTCCTCTGGAAGACAAAATACCTATTTTTGGTAGTTTCCACAAAAGTCTTCAGAACACTTAAGCTATGTACAAAAATACAGACTGACTCTGGGCTAAGTTGCTGTTTTACTTTCTTTCGCCTTCTTTTTATTTCAACAGACTTCTCTCAAAGAGATTGGAAAGGCAGTCAAAGAAAGAGTTATATTAAGGAAAGTGATGACTGTGAGAGTGGTAAATCTTGATTTACCGTACAGTTAATAATTAAGCATAAGCTAATACCAAAAACATTTCTTTCTTGAAAGGGAAAAACAAAATGCACATAATCTCAGACAGTTTTTTAAACAAAAGAGAAGTTAAAGGGAATGACCCATGCCCTTTCAAAAGCTGTGATACTCAGTGGAGCCACTTCACATCCTGCTTTTTGCATATAGAAAATGGCCTTAATGGCCTTAGAAGCTTGTCACACCCTGTGTGACTCCTTTTCTAAGGTGTTAATTACAAATAAAAGAGCAGTTATACTTGTGTTTGAAACATTTAATCATCATTGCTTAATAGTAGGCTGGAGCAGGGACCAGGTAATGTAGTGAACTTGTTTAATTGCATTTTTTTAAAATATTTTTTAAAAATATTTTTAGCTAGTTCACAGAAGCAAAGCATCAACCTTCAAAGGAGATATACAAAGAAACAACCAGAAGAGTTTATAGAAAGGCTATGTGACAGGTAACATGCATCATCAGTTTTAAAACCAAGTTACTTATAACCCTAGCTTATAACTGTAATTTTCATGGGCAAGTTTGTTTTATTTGCAGCAATGCATGCCAATACTTTTAAGATCACAACAAAAAATGTAATTTTTGAATTCAGCCTTTTGTGGTGCCCTTGTGGGCTTAGTAGTAGTATAATTAATTTAGAACTAGCAAGCAGACACTAGCTGTTAAGCATAGAATGTGTTTTTGTGTATCAATATGATATGCCTGTGATTTCTTGTTACGCTCTAGACAAAATCTACATATTCCCCAAACTCGCTACTCAAGGATGCATGATACTATTATCCTTTCACCACAATACCTCCCTAGTAGGAATATTCATGGAAGGCCAGTATGCGGTCTGAGAAACAGGCACATCAAGGAGACACATTCAAAGGTAAGGGGGGAGCCTTGTATCTACAGAAAAAGAAATGAAATCTTTGAACATTTTCCTTACAATGAAACAAGTGATCTTTCCCCCCTAGTCCAATCAGTGATGTTAATTACAAGCAGAGTTTTTTCTCCCCCTTAACAGATATTAAGCTCCACTTTGGATGATGTTATACAGACTGCAAACAATTTGAAGAAAACTACAGAACACATGGTGCAAGTTGTTTCAGAAGATTTAGCCAAGGCCAAAATTCAGACACTTTCCAGTCTTGCAGCTAGCCAATACTAAATCTGAATATGTTTTGAAAACTGACAGAACTATATTTGAAAGAGAGACTATTGGAATGTGTAAAAAATGAAAAGGCATCATTTCTTTCCTTATACTTCATCTTAAATAACCTAAAATCTGTTACATAAAAAATAACAGAAATTATCAAGTTGTGAGTTAATAATAAATAGGTTTTACAAAATCATGCATTGTATATGTATGTTTAGCTCAGTTTGGAACTTAGGATAAGTTTATTTACCACTTAGTGTTGGTACAGAAGAATCATCTATTTGACTAGTCCAGTCATTTAATCTCAGACACAAACTCAGATAATTTAGTAGGCGGTGCAATTATTTTTATATCAGTATGGCTTAAAAAATTCTAATTTATTGCCCAGCAACAGCCCATTTATGTCACTCCCTCCCCCAATTAGAGAAGTAAGAAGGGAAATATGGGGAATATATGTGGGATTGACCAATGATGCAGTTCATTTTGCGAGCTGATGAAAGAAGCAAGTCAGTCATCTGCCCTGTACTGCATTCTTTTTCAGAGTCCTGACAAAAATTACCAAAACAAGTAATTAAGACAACATATTCTTCAGCGTTCTTGATTGTTGATAAAAGGTTTATTACTTTCATGATTAACTTCACCCAAATACCATACAGAGAACCATGCAATCCCCGACACACATAACCAAAGTTCTGTCTTGAGATTTCTCAGGAAAAGTTTAACTTACACTTTGTACCTCACTGAAAGCAGCTGTCTATGACACTCTTACAAGTTGCATGGAATCTTGTAGCTTACCAAATTGTAGTTGTGCTATACATTTACATTTCCTCTTGTAGCTAAGCTCATTGCCCTTTTATAATAGTATTTTTAGAAACAGACTTTTTTTTCAGGATAGAAAGTTTACACATTACTGAAAAATCATTAGCATATATACAAATGTTTCCCAAGTCCTAGCATGATATATTGCGATGGTGAGCATTCTCTACACCAAACACTTCGCAGCAAAATGCCATCTATAACCAAGTACATTAATATAAAAAACATAAGCTGTTACATACGTCTTATTCTTATCCATTACCTTCCCCTTCCCCCCAACCCAAGGAAAGCAGATTTCAAATTATAAAAAGGACAGTCCCAAATACAGCACTGATTTATAAAATATGTACATAGGGTACAATCCAGTTCAAATCAAGGACTTTTAAGACCTGCTGATTTCAGTAAGGAAGTCAGATATGTAACACGTCTCCCACTGTAATCATTTGAACTTAAAACACTCTTAACTATCACTAAATTGTATCCATAATATTTATATTATGTGTTCTTAATATCTCTTAAATTAAGCACAGCTGAAAATCTTTGAACGTTATAATCTCTATTCATTCTTAAAAAAGACTGTATCCTTTGATTTTGTTACAGTAAGTGCTTTTACATCATCCAGTAGTCTTCTAGGTGTCACGATGTGAGTGGAACCTGGTAAAAACAAGATGTAATCTTGAAGGAACAGTCATCAACAACATTAGCTTATTAAACTTGTAACTGGGGAAGGGACAATCTGCATCCTCATTAGGGTGCTGGGTTTGGTAAAGAGGTTTAAACCTCACCCCCATGCTGTGTATTTCCTCCCTTTTTGCTGCCACTGCCAAAAACAATGACGTATTGGGGGTGTGATTTGGATTTTTTTTGGGGGGGGGTACTTTGTGTTCCAGGGCTCAGGATTAGCAACCCCTGAACTAAGTAATAACCTTGAGGCAACTTGTTAATTTCCTCCTAGATGCCATTAGTTTCTCCAGCAATTCAGTATGTCAACAGTAGTACGTATTCCAGCCAAGTGGCCATAACAGTGAAACATTTGCTGGGAAATGTTAATCACACACATTTCCTACTTCAAAATGCTCCTTTCCCCAGTTTTTCCTTTATTTTGAAAAAAAAAAAAGACCATCTGCATGCTATTACATGCATGTGATAATCACATGCATGTAATTAACATGTAGTTAGGCTCCTGAGACTATTTGAAGCTAACATGAGTTGCCAGTTGCTGTTATTTCAGATAGATAATTGCAAAATTTGATGCAACTTGATTGAGAAATGAACTACATGAGAATGCAAGGATAAAACACTTGTAGGAGAGGATTCATGCTTTCTGATAATATGCAGACTAGAAACAACAGCTATTTTAAATTGCTTGATTCTTAGAGGAACCAAGAGGAAGATTCAAGAGAACCAATCCGGAAATAAGGACTTTAGTCTTATGTAGAAGGGGTAGTAATATTTAGAAATGTAAGTGGCAAAGTCAAATTGTAGAGGGAGCAGAAGGGGAATCAAATAAAGGACAGAAAAAGGAAGCAAAAATAAATCCTGGTGCTCCTATCGCTTCAAAAGTCAAGCAATTTTTAGACAACAATTCTGTCTAAGCATAATTGGTCAGGCTTACCAATAATAACTTCACAAGACTTGTAGGCTTGAGAAACTTCATATGCACAGCGCATCTCAGAATATGTAATGCCTCCAATGACAAACACAATTAGCCTTGATCCACTTTTCCGGTCATCCAAATAACTAGTTTTGGGTTTATTGCGAGCACTGTAAAACAGAGTGGAAAAAAAAGGACATTTGGAAATTAAAGGGGGAACATGCACACAATTTTTAATTTGAATACCATGAAATCACTTACCTCACTGCTCCAGAACCATTCCATGGTGCAGGGCACTGGGAACAATAAGGCCAGTCTTTTGTGTCCAGTTTATTTTCTATAGCATCCTGGAATAAAATAGATTCTTTAAACAAATTAAGGTGATACAAAGTATTTATTCTGAGTCTTCAAAATCCCCAGATTTTCTATGACTAGAAAGCAGGCATGAAGCCAGCATATAGCAACAAACACTTCCTGGGTAAATGATGTAAACATGTTGACAAAAGAATGGAAGTTAAGGTTCCGAGGAACAAGCCACCTTTCTGAATGAAGGAACTGCCTGGTTATAAATAGCTTAAGTCCACACTTTAAACTATTGATTTCTTCTCCAGTGGACTAACTGAAAATTGCTGAGGATCTTGAGGGACACTAAATAATTTTTCTGCCTGTTGCAGCAATTTTAATTCCATATAAATTTCTGCATATCTGTTTTTAATCACTCCTTATTCTCTGATGAACAGTATAAATGCTTAAGGCACACTAGGACTCGTTATTATTAAACTGTCTTTATAAATGTCTATTGTGCCCAGTTTGAAAGTTATTTTCTGAGCATGTCAAGATGAGCACAAGAAAGTATGCAAGCATAAAGAGTGCTCTCATCCTCAGCCCAATAGCACTTCCAATGGAAGGAGTGTGTCCATAGATGGAATAGATTTCCACTCTCTTTTACACTCCCCCCAACTAGCTGCCTCCAAATCTGGATCCTATTTAGCAGATTTTTGGGGTGCATCAGGACTGCAGATGAGAGGAGAGAAAGATGAACTCCTGTTGTGCAAATGGAAGTCTGCTTGTACAAAGTTGGATTATACCTTTTGTATCAGACTGAAGCAACTGTGTTATACTGGTCTAAAAATTAGGAGTGTGAAACATCAGACTCAGAATATGCCGTTCTAGAAACCTGTATCACGCCCTCAGGACTCTCCCTAAGTCATGCCTTCTCCCCAGAAGGTTGTACAGAAGAGAATAGGGGCCCTGGGCTGAAGAAAGCTCTCCACCTCTGGATTAAATGTAGCACACAACTATATGTTTTGACCTATGCGGTCATTCCCCCAGAAAACTTATCAGGAGTAAAAGGTCTATATTAAATGCAACTAAAATAGGGATAACAACAGCACACAAGCAGAATTTCTTAAAAACATCCAATATTATCTGCATGACTAAAAGCTATTTTATTTAGAAATTTTACCTCCATAATATCCTTAATAACAGGTGTCCATCTAGAAAGTTGAAATGTTTGTTCGTGGGAACGATCCTTCCTCGATGATCTGCGCTGTTGTGATCCAGCCTAAAAAGCCAAAGATATTGAGCTTGATTGCTACTGAATGCTGTTAGGAGTAGTATCAGTAATGCATTTATAACAGGTTATAAACCACTGAAATAAATTAATATAATTCAAAGACAACATTTTGCAGTCTATTATACAGGGATTTCAAAGAAAAGTAATCGGAGAGAATAAAATATTTTTTCGGCAAGCGAAAACAGAAGTACATCTCCTAGTTAGTACATAATAAAATGAAAGTTTACGGAAGACAATTTTTATACAAAGGGATTTGTAAACATTGGTTGGCTATGAAATTGCATGCATGCATGCTTCACTACCAACCCTGCCCCTCCCAAATTCTTGGCATACAAGGGACACCCAGGAGAGGGGTGGAAGATCACTTTTGACATCATTAACTTAAGTCTATATTTGCCACAAGTTACCCTGCTACAGGGTATGAGTTATACCACATGACTTCAGAGTAGCTTCCATACTTGCTGCTCTACTCAAACTGTACACAACTCATGAGTCAGCAAGAGTCATACAAAAACATGTCTGAGTGACAGCAGAGCTATCTAAAACATATGCTTCCAATTTTATCTCATCTTTTCTCAAGCACATGGCATATTTTGCACTTCTTATAGCACAATAAATTCATGTTTAGTTGGAAATAAGTCCTAGTATGCACAAAGGGGTTTCCTCAAAAGTATGAGTATGTTTAGGATTGCAGCATTTGGTTTAAGAGGTCAGCACAAAGAAGTTGCAGTCAAGAGTTTCACATTCTTCCTATGAGGCTGGGCTTTAGTGTAATGATGTGAGAGGCAAGCCAGTGAAATCCCTGGCTCAAGTCTCCCATCAGCTGCAAATTCATTACATGGTTTTATATAAACCATAATATCCTGCTTTATGCCCCACCCCTTACTTACAGGGTTGTTGTACAAATCAGAAAATCATCTGTGTGAAGCAATTTGAACCACCTGAATAGACATTACGTATTAACAATACAATACAAATAAGCAAGAGGTAACACACGAGTTGATAGGGAAAAAATGCTGCATTTCTTACTGCAATGACGACAGGTACACCAAGATACTTCCAGTTTTTTATCATGTCGCTATCATTTTCTATCTGTACGTTCTGGATCAGCTTGTCCAAGTTCTCTTGTGTAGTTCCTTTTTCCACATTTAAAAATAAATGTGACATTTTGAATTAGTAACTTTCTGAGATTTGTGTATTTGTTACATTTATATACTGCCCATTTATATATTGCTCATTAACCAAGTGCTGTGCGCATTGAAGAAACTTAAAAAACAAACAAAAAACAAAATGGTTTAGAGTAAAATTCAATCACAGAATTTAAGTAAGCATTAATAAGTTTGAAACACTTTATGAAGTGCTACCCTAATACCTGTGTAGCACTGTTCTGAATAAGTTTGCACCATGGCAGGCCTGAAAAATCTCCATCTCACCAGCAATCCAATAATTACAGTTCAATACAGCTATCCCAGATACATTTTAAGATTAAAAAATCTATTCTTCAGGGCTGGGCAGCTTTTTATCCATATAAACAAATGACAATTTACTTGGCTACATCTTCTCCAAAATAGTAATTTCAACAGTAACTCTTGCATAACTGTCATTTATCTCAATAAGCCATGCTCTGGTGGCATGAGTGAACTGTGGCCACACATACACATGTGCATACACATGACATTTCATTACATTCATGTAGTTTAGTGTATGACATATTAAACCATGTTTTAAAACAGTAGATAGAAGATTTAGACCTTACCATTTGTGCTGAAGATATAGAGGAGGATGGCTCTTATCTTATCATAGCTATCGTGATTTTTATTTAGCAGTACTGGAAGAAGGACTCGCATCTGATCTTTCACTTTCTGTCCCTCTACATCAGTTCCAAGAGCCAAATCCTAAGTTACAAACAAGAGATATCCTCTCAAGTTCACAGCAATTATTTCAGCATGTTTTTGTATGTTGCCACAGATCTACATTTAGCCTTAAGCGGAAGTAGAATTTTGGAGGCATATCATATATGTTGTGTTTCCAGGTAACTATCCCTTCTCTCCGAAATGCATTTACGACTGTACTAGATTGCTAGGAGAAATGCTGTAAGAGGAAACCACACAGTACTAGCAGTAACGGAGCAAAACAATACAAGTTCAGTTGTTAACCGATCCTGCAGTACGTTACTCAAGAAAACGAGTTCACTTGATCCACTTCGTAAATTTATATTCTGTTGCATCCTCTCTGTTGCTGCTGCTCCCTCACCAGTATAGCACTGGGGCATTAGTCTTAGTTCTGGATTTTTAGAAGTTGATAAAGTAGCCATAACTGTGGCTCTTCCCATTGTTGAACAAAAGTAGCTACTGAAACTAACCCTTAAAGGGCAATGAGAGACCACTATGATACTATCCTGGTAGCTTTTCTGGTCAGGAAAATAGGGCTATGGCAATACTATAGCCGTACACACACACAGTTTTTTGCCAGTAGCTTTGCACTAGTATTCCAGAACTGCAAAGAATAGTTATTTTTTACTAAACAGATTTTTAAAAGGCTACTTTGGCCAGAAATGCTTTTAAAAGCCACCAAGATATAAAGTTCTCTCCTTATGGGAATAGCCATTATAATTTCTGTTATTATACTGTCCCCAGTATTTGTTCAGTCCAAATAAGATTGTACTCTTGCTTGATTCACATACCTGTTCAACTTTGCACAGCTTTTCTATGTTATTCTTAAATTTACTCATGCAATCTTCAGCTATATTAAGATGCACTACTTGCTGCAAAACAGAAGCAAAAATTTGCTTACTTTTACATAATTATGACACAGCAACAGAAAACAAACAATTCATTAACAGGCAGTAAAGTTTAATGTGTCCAATCTTATTTATTAAAAACAATCCACAAAATATAAGCTTCACACTCTACAATATTTACAGGAAGAAAGAAAGTTGCAGCTATAATGAACATGAATATGTTACAGTTATAATTTTTAAGAATGCTAATTAAGGCCAGCCTAACACTTTCTAAAGCTGCAGTCGTAACACACATTTAAGTAGTATATCCCACTGAATTTAGAAAGAGTTGAACAAACATGCTTAAGATTGCCTGCAAGCCAGGAAAATACAATACAAAGTAGATTTTGGGGTCTTTCTGACACATAGGATATGCAATTTAATATGATAATACATTTTAAAAATTAAGACAAATTCATGAGGCTTAGATCTATCAAAAGCAATTAGTTGTGAGATGTAAATGAAATCTTCATTTACAAACAGTCGGGATGCCTCAAACATCAGAGACAGGGAGCTAACAACCTTTATGTTTTGCTTTTGAACCTGCTGAGGTGTCTGAGTAGCCAAATGACAATAGAATGCTGGACTAGATGTTCCTTGCTCTGATCCAACAAGGGATTTTTTGTTTATGGAACAATTTTATCTCTCTTTAGGTTGTTAGTATGCCAGTTAACCTACTATGCAAGTGGGATGGTGGGGAGTACCTTGCTAACCCTGCTTCTCCTGCCCAGGTCTTTGCTTTGATCAAAGGGTGAACTTCTGAAGCAATGAGTCTTCTTGAACTCATGGAGGCTCCTCGTCAATTTAGAATAATGCAAATGCTTCCTGCTTCAGAAATTTACACTCTAGCATGAGAGGGGAAGTCACAATGGTGACAGGGGCAGAGCTAATGCAATTATCTCCACCGCCACCCTATGTGTTTACTTAACTCCAATTGTACCAGTTAGATTACTAGTTTGCATGATGCTCTGCAGATGATATTTGACTCCCAACTGCCATCAAACTAAGCCAACTTCACTAATTATCAGAGATCATGGGAGTTGTAATCCACAACATCTGGAGGGCACCTAAGTCATGCTTAAACACCAGCATAATTGGCCACAAACTAAGCCAAATCTAGGCTCAAATCTAAAAAATGAACAGCATCCAAACACATAACAGTATTACATTTTGCTCACCTTAGTAATCTGTTTGCGAAAGTGGGGCATCTTCTTCATGAGCTGAGCCAGATTACTTAAAGATAGCTAGAAAATAATTCAAATTTCAGTTTCAAATATTTCACAATCGACATTTCTTTTAATTTGTGTTTGAGGACCGGGAAATGCATAGCCAGCTTCAAGAAGTCTACTAAGGCTGAAATCCTGTGTTTACTTACAAGGTAAAAAGTATCTGTCTGAAGTCATAGGGGCCTTTCTTCTGTGTTTTTATTTATTGACTGATTACATTTATTCAAAGCTCAAAAACTATTGTTATTTAGGGTTGCACTGCAATATATATTTAAAATTGTACTACCAATATATATTTTTAGTCTCCATTTTAGTAGGTTAGAAGTACCAACAAAAGGCAATTTAAAAACACTTGAAAATAAACCCCAGTGGATTTGCATTCAGTTATTCTCACTTCCAAACTCATGTCTTTAGTATCAAGGTAGTTGCACTCAGCAGAAGACAAATTTAAAAACATTTAGTACCACTTTAAAGTAAATATTTATTTCTTACTTTTCCTTCTGTTGCCTTTCTCTTTGATGAAACTTCTTTCATAAGTTTTGGTATTTCCCTGAAAGAGTAGAAGAAAATGGCTTCTTAATATTTTTAAATTAAATTGAGAATATATACAAGTCTGAAATTCCCTTCCTAGGAAAGCTAGACTAGCTTCCTCTTTGTTCTCCTTCCACCATCAGGTGAAGACTGTTTTATTATCACAGGGTTTGCTGAACTCACATTTTTTTTTAAGAAAAGGACTTTTAATAATACTGTGATGTTTTACTATCTGCTTTGTACCAGATTTGCTTTTGTATTATTTTAATTCTATCACAGTTTCATTACTTTAAGTATTCTAATTTATAAACTTTTAGGTTTTTGTATTTCAGCTGTGTTGTTTTACTTAGTGTAAGCTGCCTTCAGTCCTGGTTTGGGAAAAAGGTGGGAATTATTATTATTATTATTATTAACAACAACAACAACAACAACAACAACAACAACAACAACAACAACAACTGCTTAAAGGCTTCAAAATCAATAATAAAATGGTCTCAGGTATGTCTACACAGCAGTAGTAAGCAAGTTTATTTAGTAGAAATTCAACAGAGCAGCAAAAAAATGTAGATTTAGTCCTCAGAAATTAGTGGACTATTTTGTGTATGAGGAACATGCCCAAGGTGCCTCACAATAAGGTGACTCACTTACTCCAGAGTTAAATACAGGCCGCCACCTTCTACTGACTTAATGAGAGACAGCAGTACTCTCCCTTTATATTCCTTGGCTGTGGCCTATTGTTTGCCTAGAGGAGGGGTGGGGGGAACCTAAGGTCTGAGGGCCACATCTAAGCCTCTATCTGGCCCTCACGACTATTACTTGACCCCTCCCTGGGTCACACCCCTCACCCTGCTTCACACCTCCTTGAATGCTTTTCATAGAATCATAGAACTGTAGAGCTGGAAGGGACCTATAGGGTCATCTATTCCAACCCCCTGCAATGCAGAAATTGCAACACACAGTCCCTGTTGCAGAAGCGGGACTGCTTCCATTAGCATGCCAGGTTAGTTGAATACAACCTGACGGGCCAGATTCAGCTAAGTCCTACTCAGAGTAGACCCGCTAAACTGATGAACCAAACTTAGTCACACTAGTACTGAATACCACCGATACACACACAGTTTTAAGTAGCTATCAAGTAATGTTATGTAAAAAAGCAAAATATGTTCAATTGTACGCACTCCAACACATCCGCAATATGCCTGTGTCGGATTTTCACCCAGAGGTCATCATCTTCTTCCAGAATAGCTTCCCTTTCTTTTCCACTTGCACCCTCCGTCTTATACCTAAACAAAGAAAAAAAAGCAAATTATTAGTTGTAATATATAAACAGATGAATACACGGAACAGTTTTTTGCACATATGTTTTGTAGTTCAAGAAAAGGATTTCAAAACTCTTGTTTTGAATACATCAAGAGTCCTAATTACAACATACAAAAGCAATAGTTGCGCTTTTTAGGATATAAAAAGCTGAAATACTAAGCTAAGGAAGCCTAGGAATTATTCCTAGGAATAAGAGCTACTTATTTCCTAAGAAACATGCACACAATATGCTGAAAGGGTAATAATATTTTGTAATGTAATGTAATGTAATGTAATGTAATGTAATGTAATGTAATGTACAAAAGA
This sequence comes from Podarcis filfolensis, assembly GCF_964270895.1. NCBI lineage: Eukaryota > Metazoa > Chordata > Lepidosauria > Squamata > Lacertidae > Podarcis > Podarcis filfolensis. The sequence continues at coordinate 20,632,236 of NC_139609.1, forward strand.
TAATCAACCGAGACACAAAATGGCCTATTCCAAAATGTATTGTCTGTTTATATAGGTCATTACATTAATCTCTTCCTTCAGTTCACAGAACAGTTCCTCTTACCCCAACGTGCAGAGAACAATCTCTCACTTTAAATTGGGGAAATATGGTATTTTTCCGTGTATAAGACTAGGTTTTCCCCCTAAAAAATAATGTCAAAAATTAGGGGGCGTCTTATACATGGGGCCATCTCCCCCCATTTTCTTAAATCTGAGTACACCCAAAAATAAGGGGGGTCTTATACATGGGGGCATCTTATAGACGGAAAAATATGGTTAACTATTGATTTCATATACAATCACAAAGCAGATTCTTATATGGGAAGTATTTAATGTACAGGTATCTGTACTAACATGCCTAGTATTGTATTCTTCCAACTGTCAACCAGATTCCTAAGAACTGGGGGAATGCCACAGAATTTACTACTGCTATGTCACGAAACACCGTTTATATGTATAGGAACTCACATAAAAACTGATTCAACCAGAAGGCAGTAGAAATACAAGAAAGGAAAAAATGGAAAGTTAGTTAAGACCATATTATTGAAAAAGAGTTAGTAGCTATTATACAAATATTAGTCTCTCTTGAATGCATTAGTTATTCCTAAAGTAGATGTAGAAGATGGTGAAAAGCTGAAATCTTGCTGTGGAAGTTTGCATTTGAACTACAGCTGATTGTTAGCTATTTAGAGTGGATCTTAAAGGCTGTATACTTTAACTAACATGTCTGAAAGTGTGGGATAACATTCTTTGTATTAACACAAATCCAGAAAGTGGCTTCACATTAGCATCTTAATAGCAATAAGCAGGACTTGATAAAAAATAATTATATTGTCTCTTGTGAATATTAGATTTGCACTTCAGGTATGGACTCAGGACAAAGGAAGTATGCCTCTGTCTGTCTATCTATGCGCGCGCACACATATACAGGCTTTCTCTGCTGACATGCGTAAAGCCACAAAAGTGTGGTATGATACATGGAGCTGTGGAGTCACATGGTATTGTTTGGCAGAGGGACAGATCAATGCTTTAAAATTTTGAGTAGCACTAAAGTTACTTGCCGATCACATGGTCGGCGGTTCGAATCCCTCTCGTCATTCGGGCCCACCTAGCAGTTCGAAAGCACCCTTAAGTGCAAGTAGATAAATAGGTACCGCTTTATAGCGCAGGCTCGCCAGAGCAGCTTCATCACGCTGGCCACGTGACCCGGAAGTGTCTCCGGACAGCGCTGGCCCCCGGCCTCTTAAGCGAGATGGGCGCGCAACCCCAAAGTCGGTCACGACTGGCCCGTATGGGCAGGGGTACATTTACCTTTACCTTTAAAGTTACTGAAGTGATTTAGCCTGCAGCATGATGCTATGGATCTGTGCTCAGTGGGGCTTACTTACTACATTTAGGATTTGGTAAAAATAATTCCTGACCGGATAAAAAACTAGCAATTTATACTACCATATCTACCACAGTACTGTCTACACTGACCAGCAGTAGTTTTCCAGGGTTTCAAATAGGGGGCATTCCCAGCCCCATCCTGGAGATATCCAGGATTGAACCGGAGACCTTCTTTATACAAAGGAGATGCTCTACCACTGAGCTTCAGCCCTACAAGATTGTTCACTGCCCAAATCAAATCAATAGAATACACACTTCCACGAGACTCTCTGCAGACCACTTAAATAGAGGAAATTGTCACCATTTACAATATACTCAATTTCCCCTTCCCTTTTATGTTGAACTAAAGGTGGACTGTTCTGGAAGCTCTGCTTATGCCATGTTGATAGTCAAGATGACCCCATTCTTAATTGGTATTGTCTGTAGCAATGAGCTCATATTTGTGTGTATTCACACACTTTGAAATGCACTAATTGGCTAGCTTTGACAGTATTCTTATCTGCGAGTCGGAGATACTGGGCTCTGAGCCCAGAAAGGGGCAACATCGGTCATGCTTTGGGTATCAGCCACCTGTGTTCCCATGTGACGTATGCTGCTTTACCGTATAAAGAATGTATACACTTTAGGCTGGGTGCGCACAGTCCATCATCTGCTTGCCTGGTGGTGTCTTTCTCTGGTGCGAAATGCAAAAACTGGCAGGGTACTTTTTGCTGTTAAGTCTAAACCCTTCTTAATAAAGACAACGAAACTGTTCATTCTGGTGTCTTTAGCATCATTCTTTGTAATTCCTGTGTCCCACAATTCTCAGAAGTCCTCCTCTGGCTCTGCAGTGTGTAACACCTTTAAGCAAGGAACTTCAAAGGCAGTCCTTCTAGGGAATGTTCCATTTCAGCCAACATGGGATAACAAATATAGGGCAGAATGTATTCTTACATTGCAGGAGCTTATGAACTTGTGAGTATATTTAAAAATTGAGATGAAATTATACTTGCTTGTATGTGTCATTTTCAATTGGTAGCAGATCATAAGCCATTGCTTGAAAAGTGAGTTCATGGAGCACAGTCGACACAGGGTCAAAGCCACGATCAATTATTAACAACTGGGAGTGGGTTTTCCCCTAAAAATCAGAAAGCATCACTGTTTTAAAAAGAGACAACAAGCAAAACAGAGAGTGCTGTACAACCTAAAAATATTTACTCTATCTTTTAAAAAAGAGGAAGCTACACAAAATAACAGGGGAAAAAGGCTAAAGTTTATTCTCATATAATTAAAACAATAACCATATTCCCAACATATTCCAAGATTTTCCTGATACTCTATACTCCTATACTCCTTTATTTCATGGGGAAGCCATTTAGGTTCCTTCAAGGAATCAGCAGTGAAGAAATGGAATGTCAGACCCCTCTGCCCTCAAGAGATTTTATTGGAAGTAACGTGCTGGACTTTATATGGAATACGTTTTGTGTATAGGTTTGTGGCTTGCTTCTCCTTTTGTGTTGTGGTTTAAAAACCTTGTTCAATTCCATCCCCGTGTAAATGGAAGAGCATTATTAGCTCTTTTCCTGCATTTACAGCATTCATTCTTCCCAGCTACATTCCAAGGCTCTCCTATCCCCAGCCTCCTAGAGAAAACTAAATATTCAGTCTACCTTTACTTGACTTCGTTGATCAGTTTCATAGTAGTTTTCAAGCTTTTTCTCAACTAATTGCGCAAGTTTGCTGGCGTTATCCAAAGGCTTGCTGAAGAGAGAGGAAAATATATATTTTGCTGACATTTATGAGGACACTGATATCTGAAATAAGTGATTGTGAGCTAGTTGAGTTCATTTGCTTTATTAGAATTTGAAGTGATCATTTGCTACGGAGTATTTCATACAAACGAAGCTGCCTTTTTTCAAGTCAGACCATTGGTCTGTCCAGCTCAGCACTGTCTATACTCAGGTGGTAGCAGCTCTCTATAGTTTCAGATAGGAAGGAGTCCTTTCTGCACAGCAGTTCACACAGATACCAGGATTGGAACATGGGGTCTTCTTTCTGCAGGCAAAGCATGTGCTCTATCACTAAGCTATGACTCTTCCCTACAGTTCTTTATTCTGAATGCGTTGAGTTCAGTATGGGGTGGAGCTCACTAGCATGGGAAACACCAACCATCACAAGCTTCATTAGATTTATACATTTCTCCCCTCCTCCACTCTCTGAGTTGGAATTTGGAAAAGTGTTAAGGAACTATACTGAACTAGGTACCTGCGGGTGGCGCTGTGGGTTAAACCACAGAGCCTAGGACTTGCCAATCAGAAGGTCAGCGGTTCGAATCCCCGTGACAGGGTGAGCTCCCGTTGCTCGGTCCCTGCTCCTGCCCACCTAGCAGTTCGAAGGCATGTCAAAGTGCAAGTAGATAAATAGGTACCGCTCTGGCGGGAAGGTAAACGGCGTTTCCGTGTGCTGCTCTGGTTCACCAGAAGCGGCTTAGTCATGCTGGCCACATGTATGCCAGCTCCCTCGGCCAATAAAGCGAGATGAGCACCGCAACCCCAGAGTCGGTCACGACTGGACCTAATGGTCAGGAGTCCCTTTACCTTTACCTTTAGGTACCTGCCAAAGACCTGGTTATGTATACCAAAGCTCTTCTGAATAGTCTCACACACACCAATGTTCCTTCTGGTGTGCAACCCTGCTTGTCTCCCTCTCTCCACCCAATCCTTTCCCAACGAGCACGAAGTCCTTTTAATACAGAATATTTGACTCCTCAGTATATATTCATAGATTTGTTCCCCACATGCAGGGGAACTGCATTGCCTCCTAACATTTCAGAATGGGCAATGTTGACTTTCCAAACTGTTCAAAGCGTAGAATCCATTTCGATCCAACCAACAGAACACTTGGAATATAGTATTTCCAGTTGTACCTTCTGTATCTTACACCAGGATTTTCCTCTAGAGTGGCACATAATGTAACAATTTGTTCAGCTATTTGCTCCATTACGTTGTCGTTTGTCTTCTCCATGATGGGGCTGTAGCAGCGATAGAAAGCATTTGGGACATCAAGGGTAAATACCTAAAGTAAAGAAATGGTTCCAAATAGACTGTTTTAGGAACCAGAATGTAACAGCAATATCGGCAGAAGATTGAAACTATGATTTTATTAAATTGCAAGCGCAATAAATATCTAGTATAACACAGATTAATGATACCTTCCCCCACCCCACATCTCTTCTCCTTGGTCCTCTTGAAGAAATATGTTCCTTGTTCTCACTCACCATTCCTCTACCACAGTAGTCTACTTTCTCCTCTTACTTAAAGGCATTACTGTACAACCTTTTTGCTATCTACACAGATGATGGAACCTGAAGTGGTCAGAACCAAGTTCAATAGTTCAATATGACTGGGCAATGTAATGTCAAAATAACCTTCGCGAAAAAGAAGTCTAAACCCTAAAAATTTTAGGTTTTAAAAATCTCAGCAGGTGACCAAAAACCTAATGTCTAAATAACTATACTTTGATTTCACTTTTTCCCATTTGTAGAGTTTTCTGTCAACATCTAATGATTTTTATAATTTATGGAATATGTTCCAACCACTGAAAACCCCATCTGGTTTCTAAAGATTTAGGAGAAAATGCCTATATACTTTAAATTTTCTGTCTGCGGCTATGATGGCTGGCAACGTTATGTAAGAGGAGTTGAAATATTGTGTTAAAATATTAACATCATTTTTGACAATATTCAAAATATGCAGCTTTCTAGTTATTTTTGACAGGGTTATTTTTATTTAACTACTATATAATTTAACAAGCAAGACTCCACATAATAAGCATTAGTTACTTAAAAGGTTAAAAGAGGATTAGACAAATCCATGGAAAACATGGAAAAGTTAAGTTCAGTAACTTAAGCTTACCTGTGATTCATAAGGGAAAAAGTTAATATTTATTTCTTTGCACCGTCTTATAGCCTTTGAACAAGATGACTTCATTTTATTGAAAAGTTTGTCATCACAAACTAGGAGGAGAGAAAGGTTTTTCAGCTGTCATATTATTTCATCTTTAAAACTTCTTTTATGCAACAGGCAGTGTGTAAGTATGTCTTACCAATAATTTTTAAATACACCAAGAATCTATTGAAAAGTATTAGCTTTTTTCTTCATGTGGGTATTCTGAGTCATCCACAATGGTCTGATTAGGAAGAACACTAAACCATAATTTAGTGTTACAAGAAGCTCCTCCTCCTCCAGCGCAACCACAGAATTCACAAGTTTTTAATTCAATATTTTATTAGCCACCATTTACAGTGTCATCTGAACCAGGACAAACTGTAGTTAAACTTAATTATGATTAATGAAAGTGAACCAACTCTAAACCATGGTTTATGCAGTTAACTTGTTTCCAGAGATTACAGTTAAGGTTTCAGGCAATTTGCCAAACTAAAGCAGGAGTGAATAACCCTGCAGGCTAAGCTGGGGCAGATGGGAGTCTGAGTCCGTCACCTGGAAGGTCACAGGTTAGACATCCCCAGGCTAGCCAAACCAAAGCAGCCTGCTCTTTGCAGCTGTGCTGGAGGAGGAAAGGAGTAGTAGTGAGAAGAGGTAGTAAGCATGTGAGCCCGGAGGCGAGCTGGGTTAATTCTCATAATACCAAACCACGGGAGCTAAACCAGGTCAAAATATCTTGCCTATAGTGGCAAACTATTTTTAAGCACCAAAACAGAAGCCAGTCTTCAGACTAAATTACCTGTAGAAGATCACCTAACCCTCTAGTGTTCACCGGGGTGTGTGTGTGTGTGTTTTGTGTGTGTGTGTGTGTGTGTGTGTGTGTGTGTGTGTGTAAGTAAGTAAAGGAGCAAGGGGGGAGACTGAAGGAAAAAGCACAGAAAAGTATGGTTCTACTACTGCACGTCCCTTGCACTAACAGGAACATTGCATACCACCCACTGCTCTGAACCTTTTTGTTATCCTAATCTGAACGGAGAAGACCTTTTCAGTGGGCATGTCCTCATTTTGTTGTTACTTCCCAAAACTGCTAACCAAGGCAACTGTTTTCACATTTAGGTAAATTATTAAAAGGCTTTTTTCTAGAGCAGCCATTTCTGGCAGATGGGAGAATGGAAGACTATGATTATAAATGGAATCCTAGTTTTTACTTTGTTTTAACTGTTGATACACCAAACCTACATTGCTTTAGGATTGTCTATGCAGGGCTGTTTTAATGGATGACTGCTGTTTGCTGTGATTATATTGTTTCATATTATAAGCTGTTCTGGCGGCACTAAGGAACCAAGTTGGCAGGAAGAAATCCCAAAGACAAAATACTTAAGGCAGCACTTGGAAGAAACTACACTATACAGAATAATGTGGGGAAACACGTAATACTCTTGGTCAGAATATTGTAGGTTTTTTAGTCATAACCAATCCCCTCACACCTGAAATATACAAAAGGCTCAAAGGTCATTATCCTGCTTGCTCCCATGGCTACAATAAAAAAAAATTGCTAAAATTAGTGAATACTTACAGTCAGTAAAGTAGACATATGCTGCTTTGTACTTGCTGGATGATTTACTGACGAAGTCATTTATAAGCCCATCTACAGACTGAACAATTAAAACAGTACATTTTAAGTACAATTTCCATAATTGAGGAACTCTGTATATTTCCTTTTAAAGAAAGTGCTAAAACAAAAATGAACAAGTCAAAATCTTGGGGGGGGGGGAGCATAGAGAAAATTATTGGCAAACAAAACTTGTATTTTATTAATACACAGATTTATAGGAAGTGTATTAAATGGACAGCAAATCATAAACAACATACAAATAAGTGTATTTGGAAGATGCAGAAAAGACTGTATTTGAAATGTATGACTATAGTTTTTTCCAAACAAGCTATAATCAAACTGTGATTATGAGCCTGACTTGTTAACAAACCAGTGTAAATCAGGCTTTCCCAAACTTCAGTTCACTGACCCCTTGATGAGCTTATAGTTAAGAAACCCCAACCCACATTCTTAGGAATGTAAATGAAATAGTCAAGAAATATCAATATATAAACAACACTTATTAATTATTCATCACCATTACTAGGAATCAAAGTGGAAAAAATAAGGAAGCAAAATAAGTGAATTTAATAATAATTTATCTTATCAAATGAGATGGGTGGGCCTGATGGGCTTTAACAAAGTTTATGAATATTGGGCTGTTGGTTTGCGAGTCTCAATCTTAAGTCACCGCATTCTGCTGTATTGTTACTATTCCTCAGCAACTCTTAACTACTACGGCACATTTCAGTGAAGTAGTAACCTATGAACATTTTATAACATGGTAATTTTTTAAAATTTTATTCACAAGAAGATTAAGTCAAACTGACCAACAGGCTTAAAAAACAACAACTAACCTTTGCTGTAGGTGTGATGAGATAAATGGCTTTCATGTTAGGGACTGGCTCACGGTTTTTATAAACATTCTCCACAACTACAAAATAAGATTTTTTTTAAAAAAAAACTTCAGTATTTCATACATCTACATTTGCAAAAAGAATTAAAAGTACATGATGGATCTCTGATTTGGTAAACCTCCATTTTCATGCTGGATCCCACTTTTCCTAATAATAATTCCAAGCCAACTCAAAACTTACAATCAAAAGTAATAATTATATTAAATTAACAAAGCATGAAAAGAGCAAGATAAAACATATTATATAAGTCCTGCACTCGATCAGCGATGTGAGAGGTGGCAACGGGGGCCATGGGGGAAATCTAGGAAACTCCCACCCAACTCCCTACCTCCAACGAGGAGCACTACTGAATTCAGGCTCCCTTCCCTTGGAGTCCCTCCCATTCTTAGAGGGGCGAATCTGGATCCAACCCAATAATTTTAAAAGAAGAACTTTAAAAGAAAAACTGCAGGTTGCAAGTACTTCCTTTTCTCTCATAGGGGAATGCTTCTAAGATGAAAGAAGCAAACAAATTACCGAGCCACGGAGTGAGTGTTGTAATTAGGGTTTTCCATTTATCCTTTGGCAAAGACCAAAATGACCACAAGTCAAACCCAAACAGGCCTGAAATCAATGATATGCTAATAAATTCAGGCATCAGTTAGCAAACTTAGTTTACAAAATAAGCACAATACCGCAAACTGCATGTCGTCTCACCACCTACAGGTGTTAAATAGATTTACATAATGATTCTAATCAATCACTATTATGTAAACAGATTTTTAAATGTTAGTTTTATCATGGTAGTTTTTCAGGCACTTCCAGCTTTACACCATAGCTACTTTGTATCTGAGCTTTAGGATAGCTACAACAAGGAAAAATAAATTTATTTAGTTCCTTTAAATATGGCTGTTTATAGACTATAAAATTTAACAGCAAAATCCATTTTGGAAGTCATCACTTCCCACCATGCCTTCATAAAGCATGACTTTCCTTCTGCCCCCACTGCCAAATGTTTCAGAAAGCCGTAATATACTAGGAGCTACTGCCCCAGCTCGCTTCGCTGTCTCTCCATTCTGCCTTCAAAGTCTCGCTTTGTCCCCCCACAAGGCAACATGCAGGAAGGGCCAATCAAGAAGCTTCCCCATCCCCAATTAGAGCAGCCTTGCTTGCTCTTCCCTGCTGCCTACCAACAGGGCGGACAGCTTGCCCAAACCATGGGCCATGCAAGCTGCGGAGGAACAGGCAGGACAGGCTGGGGCAGCTCCCCAGCAACCTTCCTGCTTTGCTGCTGCTTTCTTCCTCCTCAGCCTCTGATGCTGCTTAGTATGAAACGGCATTGTTTGGTGTGAAGGTGTACAGCAGCAGAAGAGCAGTTGCTGGGGAACTGCCCCAGTCTGTCCTGCCTGTTCCTCTCTGTTTTTGTCATCATGCCACCTAGTGGCAGCCATTAAAACTGCAGCATGATGACAATCCAACAACTATATTACAGCAGTAAGTCATTCTGTAATTTGCCATTCCCCTACCCATTGTTGTAGTTTAGAATACAAACAGATTAACATTATGCCACCCCAAGCCACAGAACCTTTATAAAGCCCACATTCTCAGTGAGAGCATGACAAAAAAAAAAAACCACACAGAAAGATTAGAGAATGAGAAAAGAAACACGAAGTTAAAAGCAAGATTCAAGAGAAAAAACTTGTAACTGGTGTTCTTGGGATTCCTCGCACCCACCCAGGGCATGTTCTCTGGTTACCTTCTGTCACTACCTACTGATCTGAAGAGCAGTAGGACTCTCCCTTTATAGTCTTATTCAAGTATGTCTTAAACAGGTACACAGTATGAGATACAACCCTAGAAATTCACCCATATCTGAACACAGTAATATATTTAAGTAAGGAAGGTAATCCAGTGCAAGTAGGCATTTAATACAGAATACTCACAGTTCTAATATCCTATCTAATATGACTAACTTTCCTCATTAACTATGCTAACTCACTCATCTCAAATTCTCCCTTTCTCTGTCTCTAACACACACACACACACACACACACACACACACACACCTCTTTCAACTGTCATTTTGCAACAGACACATTCAAACTCCACCTGACATTCCATTCAACTCCCCTCCTGACAATTCTTCCATTCATTCTTCTGTTACAATCATATACCAAAAGGATAAGAAACTCAATGAAGACAAAGTTAAGAGATGGAAGTAACAAATCCAGCAGCAGAATGAGTAACAGAAAGAAGTGAGATGAAATTCATGACTTTTTCGTTTAATAAGTTTCCACTGGATGTCCTCTGCAAATGCTGACAAAACAAGTTTCCCCGTATGCCAGAATCACAGAACTCTGTTTAAAAGGTACTTACCAGTGATCCCTTCTGCTAATAAGTCTGTCATTTTACCACATGATGACAGAAGCTTTGTGGTGAAGTCATCTAGAAGAATTATCTGTATAAAAAATGTTGAAGTAGTGCTTTAGAAAATTATATCCAATTGTAAGCTTCTTTACTGAAATTGGTTTTGATGCCTGGTTTTAAGACGAGAGCTTAATGATAAATCAAAATCGTTGTACCTACTAAAGTATTCATTTATAAAGTATATAATACTCCTCATTTCAGGTCCCAAGAACCCCTAGGAGCTTCCAAACATTAAATATAATATAAATCCTATAAACAACATGGCAGTATCAAAACAAACCATCACAAAAAAGAACACAACTATGTATTTTACAACAGCTTGATTTTTAACATTAATTTGCCTCCAAGTACTTCCTAAGTAACTAGGTTTTCATTGCTTGCTGAAAGGTGAACAATAATTAACCCACATGGGTGTCTCCTGGAAAAAAGGTTCACAATTGTGGCACCACAACCTGAAATGTGCTGCCTCTCATGCCCACTCACCTCACTTCTGAAAACAGAGGAACATGGAGCAGGGTCTCAAATACTGATCTGAGTGCCTATGTGGGAGCAGGCAATCCATTCAATATCCAAGTCCCTTACTGTTCCTGAGTTTTAAGAGTTAAACCAGGCCAGGACAATTCCACAATCAATGTAGATGTAATGATATCAATGCAAGAAGCCCCAGGTAGAAGTCTGCTCACTGCATTTTGTGACAACTCTAGTTTTTGAACAGTTATCTTTTCCAAGGCAGTCCCTGTAGTAACATATTGTTATCCCTCATAAGCCCCGTTGGATATAAATAAAATATATAATGTTATCTGCATCAAGTCCGCATAATGTGAAGCGAAAGAAAAAAGAGATGACACAATCAAAAAATTGCGCTAGAAATGGAACCAGTGTTAGAAACTGAGATATGAAAGCTAGGAGCTAAATGGCACCTTAAACTTAGGTTATGGGCACAACAACGGAATATAACAAGAATACAAAGCTGCAAATGAATGAACTGCAGCTAAAATATTATGTTCATTTTTCACATGGTCTAGTCCTTCCCCTGCTCACCCCCCTAATATTCTTAAGATGGTCTCTTCTCCAGTCTTCAGAGAGTAGCTGGAAGTGGGGAGGCAGAAAAAGGTCCTCCTTTTCTTCCACACTCGTTTTAATCTGAAATAGAGCTCAGAAACTCCTCATGCTAATGAAATTCCCTGTCACAAAATGTGCCTAGAACAATTGGAGTTTCAAGCACTGAATGGAACCACTGTGCTTACCAGTCCCCGTCCTCTCTTCTGCCACAAAATGAAGATGCTTGACTTTAAGGCACATTAAGGTATGGTGATCACATACTAAGGACACTGCAATACAGGCCTAATGAACTAATATATTTATGCCAAGGACTGCCAATGTGGGCATACATGCACCCAGAGGGCTTCCCTGGCATCCACGTGGCTTTTTACTGTATCTGAAGAGTGTTATATATCTTAGACAAGTGATTTGTTCCTTTGGTTAAGAAAATTTTAGTTTACAAAAGAAGACTAAAATATTAGATATGTTCTTCTTGAATGGTCAAAATATTTGAAGAAGTTATACTAACAGTGTTATGCTGAGATATGAATGGGCATTTTGCTTGTTCACAGAGCTCCCTATGCAACATCGGAAAATAAAATCCAGGAACTCGTCAATTAACCATAATTTCCTGTTACATCTACAGCAGGAACTAGGCTTGCAGGCTTCAGAGCATTAAATGCATTGTTTGAACCTGGCTTGTTCCAAAGGTGGTTCAGACAAAACAGGAAACTATTGTTAATTAGAGGTTTTAAGCCAGTTTGTGCAAAGGGAAGAGGCACCACGAGCAAGCACAAGGCTCGCTTATATCTTGTCTTAATAAACAGAAATATGATTATCTGATTTTTCAAAATAGTGTAGATGCATATCTCTGCAGCATTTCAGTAGTTCCCATTCAATTTAAATACTATGTTATTGAAGAGTATATCCACATTTTGCTTTGACCCTGGATTGTGGGGATACACTGAAGCCCAATGCAAACTTTTAAGTAGTCAAGGTCTTAGGTTCCAAGAAGTGCTTGGGGCACAGCTCCTCTGAAATGAAAGAGCCTCTCATTTAAGCACACATGTACAAATTTAAAATCTGAGTGAAACTGTTTTAAGTATCATTGTTTCCTTAAAAGAACTTATGGAACTATGATATGGTTATCAGATATGTAACCTTTCCAAAGGCCACCATTACTTGACTAGGAGATGCCTAGTCAAGTACGTTGTGTAAGTGGTGGATGAGCTACTATACAGTATTTGATAGAGGCAATTAAAAAAGATTAAACTTACCTTCCATTCCTCTTCTTTCCTACAGTCATCAAATACTGCTGCTTTTAGCTCTGAAAAAGAAATCCAGTTAAAATAGCAGCACTGTAACAATGTGAAGTAATCTAGCTCTGTAAGGAAAAAGCCTGAGAGTTCAAACAACTAATTTCATTTCAACAAAAAACTGACATTTTTATACAATGTGTTTGCTAATGGCACAAGCTGAAAAGAACATGGCAGCAAAACATTAAAATGAAGTATGTAAAGTAACATTTCAGAAACAGAAATATAAACAACTCCTTAGATATCTCCTAACTGCAAAGGATGTGGCACATGACTATTTTCCTCTCTGCATATCTGAACTTCAAAAAAGCAAACTGAAACCCACACACTCATCAGGAAGTTCTCCACCTGCAAGTCTCTAATCTATATTTGCAAGCCACCTTCTGTCTCTAATCTATATTTGCAAATTTTGTTTTTTTTTAAAGTATTAATATGGTTGCTACAGCTACAAGCGCAATACTAAACCAAGGGTGTGATTTTTTTAATGGAAAAAAGACATGAGAAATGGTACTTAAACTGATGCTAGAGTTCTGTAAATTTTTTTTTAAGTGTCATACTAGTACGTACAGCAAAGACAACTCACTCAATGTGTTAGGTATTTTTCATAAAATAAGTTACTGCTTTCTAATGCCAACAGCCCACAACAGCATGGTCACTCTTCTCTGCTGCAGATGTGCTTCCTGCTCTATTATTCAATAATTTTCTTGAGTCATTCTCAAGGCCCAATTTTTTAGTTGAATGTGGAGTCTGAATTTTCATACCAAATAAAGCCTTAATAAAGGCTATCACCTTAATAAAGGCTATCACAGTGGAATTTGCTGCCAAGGAGTGTGGTGGAGTCTCCTTCTTTGGAGGTCTTTAAGCAGAGGCTTGACAACCATATGTCAGGAGTGTTCTGATGGTTTTTCCTGCTTGGCAGGGGGTTGGACTCGATGGCCCTTGTGGTCTCTTCCAACTCTATGATTCTATGATTCTATTCTATGATTCTATGATCCTCTTCCCCGCTGCATTTATAGAGAATTATGCATTGTGGGAAAATTCAACTACCTACAGTATTTTATTCAACAAGAACACCAATAGGAAGTTGGTGAAGACAAGTCAGGACTATTATCTTAAGGTTCCTAGCCATACAACCATATGCATGTCCACTAAGGAATATGTTCCACTGAATTCAATGGGAATTAATCCCAAGTAATTGTGTACAGGATTGTATCCTTAGTCTGTCCAGCTACAACAGTATTGCATTCTAGCCCAGAGGCTCAGCACCATCTGCTTCCATCTCCCAATTGGAGCACTTCCGGCAAGATTTGTTTAGCTATTACACTAAACCAGAGCTTTCCACTAAACCTGAATACTGGCCACCACCGCCACCTCCACACAACCAATCCCCCAGTCTTCCTAGTGACATACACAAAGCTGGGGAGTTGGTTGAAGCAAACCTTCATCCCTCTCTAAGAGTCAGTATGTGTGTCTTGTCTAACACTAACTTCCATACCAATACATATTGGAGTAATATAAAACAGGGAAAAAGTAAACAGGAGGAAATAAGTTCAGAGTGAGTAGAAAAAAACTGCTTCTTCCCCCCAACATACATACAGTGGTACCTTGGGTTAAGAACTTAATTCGTTCTGGAGGTCCGTTCTTAATCTGAAACTGTTCTTAACCTGAAGCACCACTTTAGCTAATGGGGCCTCCCGCTGCTGCTGCGCAATTTCTGTTCTCATCCTGAAGCAAAGTTCTTAACCCGAGGTACTATTTCTGGGTTAGCGGAGTCTGTAACCTGAAGCGCCGGTAACCCGAGGTACCACTGTATTATACTTCTTTAAGAGTTTTTATTATATTTTTATTGTATTATATTTATGAATAATAGTAACTATATAAGGCAGGTATGAGTCTGTTCTCTGCCACTTTAAACAGTGCTGAAAGCTACTGCATTTTTGTATGAAAACTCTTCTCCAAGGATTCTTACTCCAGAAACCCTCTGACTCAGAGCTATTATTAACAATGATTCAAAGGTTTTATCTCCAACAGGAACCTATAGCCTCTTTTAATCACAAAAACTTTTTGTAAATCAAAGAGTAATGACTTCCTTATACTGTAGTCTAAACTTGTTTCAAAGTTTGCAATGCATGAAGCATTTTTAAATTATTTTTATTACCTTTTCAGCTATACAGTCTGTAATCAATCACAGAACATTCAAATAAAACTCTTTAAAAACACTGTATGAAGTACAGTGGCTTCATGTTCACAATCAGCTTATGTTACACCTTGTATTATGATGCACCGCTACCAGTAACTACTGACGTTTCCATATCACTTACTATACAAGATATACATTTTTCAAGGTCCCTAGTCAAAGATGAATGCACCCTTCAAATAACCACAATCATTCTTCCAGTTACAGATAGGTAGCCGTGTTGGTCTGCCATAGTCAAAACAAAACAAAACAAAAAATTCTTCCAGTAGCACCTTAAAGACCAACTAAGTTAGGGCAGACCAAGGTGATCGACTATATGGGACTGGCGGAGATGACTGGCAGAATCCGTGACCAAGGGAAAGAGACGGTGGAAGAAGACTGGAAGAAATTTAAAGTTTATCTTAAGAATTGTTGTAAAATTAATGAATGTTAAAATGTCTTGGGTAATGCAAAATAGAATTGCAGTGACAAACAATTGCATATGAGAAAAAAGATTTAAAGAAAGTGCTATAAGAAATTGAAATTAGGGGTTGCTGGAATGATTTAAAACAGGGATGCAGAAAGGGGAGGTATGGGGAAGTCGCTGAAAGAAGGTTTTAGGAAAGAAAGGTCAAGAAATTATACGTGTTTATATGTTTGTTTGTTTATGTATTGTGTTGTATTGTCTTTTAATATGTGTTGAAAAACCAATAAAAAATTTATATAAAAAAAAAGACCAACTAAGTTAGTTCTTGGTATGAGCTTTCGTGTGCATGCACAAAATTATCTGAAGAAGTGTGCATGCACACGAAAGCTCATACCAAGAACTAACTTAGTTGGTCTTTAAGGTGCTACTGGAAGAAATTTTTTTTTTGTTTTCACAATCATTCTGTTTCAGAAAACTCTGTATTCTAATGTAATGAAATAATGATGTATTTGGTAATAGAAAAGCTTTTGATGGTGGATCACAGAAAATATCCAGCCCCTTATGCCCCCAAACATCTGCTCCATTTATTCTTAAACACATGCAGAGACAGAAAGAGGAATATTAAATCACAACAGAAGTAAAATTTGGAAACAAATGTGGAAACAGAAAACAACGGTTACAATCATCTTGAGGTCATTATGAGTTGAAAGGTCCAAAGGTAAGTCATAACACAAACTGCCATTGTGCTTGCTTGCTTTTTCTTGACAGGGGAAAAAAAACCAAGTTTCAAAAAAATGATATATTTGAGCCACATATTGTACAAAGCTAAGAAACGATATACAGTATATTGAAATAAATGGGCTGTCCTTCTGGTTGCAAATTATACCACCTCTTTTTCTTCACCCATTCTAGGATTGACAACTGCTACCTGCATCCTATAAAACATAGTGCTTGAAGGGATTTTCACCGCTTGTACAGCACCCCGAACAACAAAAATGCTTTATAGTCTTCATACCGCATCACTCAGCCCTTCAACAGCCCTGATTCCATTTTAATTTTAAACATTTCCTTAAATCTGAAGATCTCTTAAAAGGGAATCCTATTTTTATTCTCAACCATGATGTGAGGCAAATTATGGCGAGTAAATTATATCCAGTAAGCACAGGTCCAAAACCCAACACTCAATCCATTCACACTGCCTCCCAGGTGTTACCGACCAGGACTAGAAATGTGGCCCCCAACAATGTACCTTCCCAGCCCCACCCTCTCCTCATCCTTCTGCAAGTGTGTGGGGGGGGGAGGGGGAATTATGGACGGCTGGACTTTAAACTGGGGCGCAGGATAAAAAACATACATTCAGCCACAATAACCTTAGGCTATTTTGCCACCTAACTAATTCCTCATGGTTCATTTATTTAAAACACATATATAGACAGACAGACAGACAGGACTAGAAATCCTTTCATGCCCAACGAAATGAAAATCCATGTAAGGAAGAGGGTTGGAAATCCTTACATGCAACCCAACGAAATGAAAATCTACCGTAGGGCGACACCTGCTCGCGTGCGAGAGAGAAAAGGCATCTTTCTCCGCTCCTTAAAACGCCGCCCGGCATACAGAAACGTAGCAAGTGAAGCATTTCCAGGGGGGCAGATAAAAAGAGTGGGGGGAAACTGCTTCACCTCATTTTTTCTTGCACGTCAGGATGCCGTTACGGGCACAGGTCAGGATCGGGGGTTGCCTGGCTGACCTCCACACACACAAGCCGACCAACGCCGCCCGCCACCCTCGCGCCTTGCACGACCCACGTACCCACCCGCCAGCCTCCCCTCCGTTTTCCCGTGATAGCGGGGCAGAGAGAGGGCAGGCGGCGGCGGAGGCCTCCCTCACAGCCGCTGCCGGGCAGGAGGGGAGCGGGCTGGCTCTGCCTCTACGCCCTACCCCGGCGGGAGAAAAAGAAGCGCGGGGCGTGAGAGACAGAGATGTGGCGACAGCACCCGGCACTCACTTTGCCACACCAGGCTCTTCAGCCCCCGGTCCCCGCTCGCAGCCGGCGCCATCTTGCTTCTTCCCCTGCCCCCGCGACGCGACGGGGAGGGGGGGGAAATGCCGCACTCTGAGGGAGAAGGCAAGCGCCGCTGTCCTTCGGCGCGGCGCCCCGCCCTCTTCAGCAAGGCCACGCCCCTAGCCTTGCAGGTCCGCCGCCGCCTTTCCGCTGAGCTTGCGCGCTGGGCGTACGTGCTCCCAGCAGAAACTGGCGAGCGCGGAAAAGGGGCGGGTCCGTCCTCGCGCCGCGATCCTCCTCTGCAGAGCTTAAGGCGCGCCCGGCCCCCATTGGCTTCAGAGGTAGCTTAAGGCGCGCGCCCATATATATAGGAACCAGCTACATCTTGCACCTGATGGACTCTAGCCTATTAAAAAGCAAAATTCGTTAATAAAAACATTTTTTTAAAAAATAAGCATCTCGCGCTGTAATAAATGTCACAGGTGCTGCAAGAATCGTTTTCATTTGATACTATGGGATAGGAAGGAGAGAAAGGTGTAGTTTCAACTGTGACCCATGGAAGGCCACACTCCCAGTTTGTAATCTAGGGCGGGAAAGTCGACACAAGCACTTTGGATCAATAGTATTTATTATAAACGGGGAAAGATCACGCCTTTCCCCAAGCATGCAAAACCCCTTATAGAGCCGTATTCCTAGGCAGGAAGTGATACATGACCCTCCAACCCTTCAATTTTATGTAAACTTATGTAAGTGCAAGGATGCTTCTCATGCCTTCCAACATTTCTCCGATGAAAATAGGGATGCCCTAAGGAAAAGCGGAACATTCCAGGATCAAATCAGAAACCAGGATGGCTTCTGTAAATTCAGGGCTCTCGGATTCACCTACACTTCTCAATTATATTGTTATAACTGCGTTATAAAAATGTGACACCAGAGGGTGCGGTAGAGCAGTGATCTGTTGCCAATGGGATTTTGCATTCAGAGCTTTTACAGTGTTTTCTATAACTTTTAAAAAAAATCAGTATAGATCCAACCTTGGAGAGGGTCTGGCTTCCCTTGTCAAATGCATTTTATGTTTTACTTCTCTTGACGCTAAGATCGATGGGCATTTATTTGCTCCCCTCCATTTTCAGTACGTGAAATTTGTTCCTAAGCCTTGACATGATCTCTTTTTTCTAACTTGGGACAGGGCAGAGCCCAGGGGGACTTGAAAGAGAAGCAAACTGAGCAGTTAGTGCCCATGGTGCTCTTTCAGAATTCCTAACCAGCTCACGGCCCCAAAAAGGCTGACAGTCCCTGTTCCAGATATTAAAAAGTAAGCACAACATTCTTAAAACATTCTCATTTTTCGCAGGTAATTTTTTAGTAGATCCAGGAACAGAACTTGGTTGGTTGGTTTTAAACATTTATATTCTGCTTTCCAGGTTCATTGATTGGTTGGTTGACATCTGTCTGTCTCGGGAGGCATTTGGGGGTGAAGTCAAATTGTCTGAAGGTTACAGTACCTGCTGTGGCTGTAGAGACTGATACTGCAGAGACATGTTTTGGTGCAGCTGGGGCGATGAAGGTTATCCAGTTGTGATGATGCAGATGCACCATGATGTTTCTTCTCTCTGCGCTCCAGTCCCCAAAGTCATTTCAAAGTGTTAATATTATTTTATTTACACCCCACCCATCTGATTGGGCCCAGCCACTCTGGGCAACTTCCAACACACACAATAATAATAATAAAACATCAAACATTAATAGTAACAATCAGATCCTATATAAAAAGTCACAAAACTTTATATTAAATAAAGTAATATTCAATAATCCATTAGAATCCAATAGTAAACAGTAAAATTAAACGTCAGCAAATAATAACTAAGCAGTTTACACTTATCAGTTACAATAAAGAATCACTAATCTGTAATCAATAAAAAATAACAGCAAATCACAATGCATAAAATACCACAAAACATACAAAACCATGTCGAAGGATCAAATGGCGAAACATGGACACACAACTTATAAAATTATTTTTAAGAACTATCCCCGAACTCCGCTCTTCCCAGCTGCTTCTGCTGTTTTCTTTTTTTTTTTTAAATAATATTTATTAAAATTTTTCAAAAATACAAAAAATATCACTTTACGGGACTCCCCCCTTCCCCCACCCCTACCATATTCCCCTTTCATATTGTTGGCCAAACAAGTTCCCCATTCAAATTGAAACTTAATTTGTTTTACAGTAAAAAAAAGAAAAAAAAAAAAAAAAAAACCCAGTGTTCTTTCCCCAAGACCCACCCCATGTCATTCCACAATTTCCATTTTTTAATAAAAGAAGCACCCCAGATAATAGAAACAGAAAAGGTAGAGAATAAAAAAAATATAATGAATAATAGACCAATTCAGCAAAAAATAACCAAGTTGGCAAGCCTTTGGAGTTTTAGTTCTCCCCCCCCTGTCCCCGGTTTAATTTCCCCCTGACCATCAACCCCTGGTGTCTGCCTGGAATTCTTAAGACCATAAATCACAACTTTTCCCCAACTCCTTGCTGGCTTTTTCTTTTTTAAAATTAAAAATAAATTTTTTTGAAAATCAAAATTATTATTATTATCATTATTTTTCAAAACTTTAACTTCAGTCTTTAATAAAACTGTAATAGAACTCCCTCCATTGTTCTTTCCAGGTTGTAGTCTGATTTCCCTTTGTTCCGCTGCTAAAACGTTGTAGTTCGAAAGTTTGGTAAGTCTGCAGGGATGGTTGTTATTCAGGGGCAAAACCTTACGTTCAGTCCCTTCCTTTCTTCAATAGAAAAATCTATTGTCTCCTTTAAAAAAACAAAAAAGAAAACACCCTGAAGACGAGATGTTATTTCCGTTTTGCAGCTTTCCCAGAAGATAACCAGTCCTGTAAAGTTCCATTGGTGTTTTTCCACTTTCCCAATCCTTGTAATGTCCCGAAACTCCTCAAGGGGGATTGTTGTATCTTTGTTTCCTCTAATCCAAAAGTCAATTTGTTATCCATATTCGCCATTTTGTATCCAAATTTTAACAAGTTGTAGCAAATTGTATCAAATTTAACCAGCCAAGTTCTCATAATAAAATCCACTCCGCTTTTCGACTTTGACAGCTATTTTGACAGCTGTCAAGATCTCCGACTCCTTTCACCAGGCTCTCTCTTCAGTCACCCCGGTTCCCAGGGGGGGGGGTTGCATTTCCATTCTCCAGTTCCTCCTCCAGCACAGTTCTTGTAGTTCCCCATCGTGAAATTTTGGATTTTTATCAGCAATGCAAGCCTTTGCTTCTGCTGTTTTCAAAGTCATGGTCTGGGAAAGGCTCCCAGGGCTGGAGGGTGGGGCAAGACAGGTGGGAAATCCATTGCCTGCAGTCTCTCCCCCCTCAGTTCTTCCTCTGGAGCAGAGCAGGTATTTTATAAAGGCTCCCAGGGTAGCAAGGGAGACATTGTAAGAATCTTCTAGCCCATACTAAAATTGCCCTCTGCTGAAATCTGAAATGGCACTTCTACTGTTTGCCAGATTTCTCGTGGCTATTGAACAAAAGGGTTCATTCAGAAAGTATGTCACACACTTAGGGGGAGGGAGTAACAAGACTGTGACATTTTGTGACAAGGAAAGGGAGAGGGAGGCATATTGCTTGACATTTGATTGTGCGTTCACATCCTTGCTCCTTCTCCAGTAAAACTGTTTACTGCATGGGTAGGCAAACTAAGGCCCGGGGGCTGGATCCTGCCCAATCGCCTTCTAAATCCAGTCCGCGGACGGTCCGGGAATCAGTGTGTTTTTACATGAGTAGAATGTGTGCTTTTATTTAAAATGCATCTCTGGGTTATTTGTGGGGCATAGGAATTCGTTGTTGTTTTTCCTTTTTCTTTTCAAAATATAGTCTGGCCCCCCACAAGGTCTGAGGGACAGTGGACCGGCCACCTGCTGAAAAAGTTTGCTGACCCGTGGTTTACTGCATTGTTACCCTATGCCAACCAGTAAGCGCATGTCTTTTTATATGTGAAATCAGCTACTTAGGAGACCATAAATATTTCCCATCGAAAGAGGGAACGAGAGTTAAGCATACTGTACTTCAAGTGGGGAATCGGGAGGTGTAACAGTATTATAGTACAAATCTATGCATATCTATTCAAAAGTACGCCCTATTGAATTCATTTGGACTGCAAGGGAAACATGTAGAGGATTGCAGGCTAAGGAACTGAAGCCACTTCTGGCTAAGAACTTGGATCAATTCTTTTATCACATAATAAAATTATGTGTCGCAGACAGAAGCAGTGGAGTGTAGCATTTGCCTCACTATTCAGCTAACTGTCATAAATAATTGTATTTGATTAAACATAATAGGCAAGAATGCTTAACTGGAGTCAATCAATAATCCAGCTTTTATAGGCTAGCTGTGGCTAGAGGAGGAGCTACAAACTTGGAATGCTTTCACTGCCTCCAAGACTTACTGATTATTTTGGGTGGAAAGGTTATTTTTTTGCTAACTTCTGGCTGGTAATCTCATTATATCTGTAAGTGAACTGGGAATTAGAAGTCCAGCTTGAAGAATGATTGGCAGAAGATGTAAACATTTTATATTTTCTGGATTAATTTTCATCAACATTAAAATGGTAAGTCCAAGCAGTTTATCTCTTAAGCATTTTCAGAAATAACTTGCTGCCTATTGAATTAATAAATTTAAATTTATTCTCAATATTAAAAAAAATACTCCTGTTTTTGAATTGTTTTGCTCTGGCTATGTGCAGCTTGAGTCAAAACATGTTAATTGTAATATCTTGCCAATAAATTACTTAATTATTTATTTTCTATGTATTATTTGGTGCAAACCTCTTGTAAGACCGTGCAACAGGAAAACACATCTTTATTGCCATTTCAAAACCCAGGCAGTTTCAATCCACAAACAGTTTGAAAGGTATATTGCAATTGGCTAAAAGTTTGTTTAATCTGTGTTGCTGGTAATAATGATTAATTTGTAACTCTGAAATCTCTTCTTGCTGTTAGAACCCTGGATGGAAAGCAGAGTTATGTGACCTCAATACATTTATTTGGTGGCTATTTATTTAGGAAGCTGAATAAGAACATTGGTCTGTCTAGCTCAATATTATCTATGCTAAGTGGCAATGGCTCTCACCTGGGATGTTCACAATCCTACCTTGAAATGTCAGGAGTTGAATCTGGGAGCTTCTGCATGCGAAGCATTGAGCCATGGCCCTTCCCATACCTCCTATTAGGTTTTCTCTTGTGGCTTTCCACTCAGCTTGTCAGAAGTAAATTTGATCAGGTAGTTTGCTCCACTGAATCCTGACTCTCAGGTTTTCAACTAGTGCACCTTAGAACCAATGACCTCCAGTGCACATTGCATTCCTTTTCACATCAAAATACACATCTTCTTGCCAGAGATGGGAATCTGCATTTAGATAGGCAGCTACATCAGCAATATGAGATGGAAGTTTTCCTGTGCATGAGGTTTTCTCCTATTAGATTTGATAGATTATGGGGACGAAACTTTAATTGAAAACAATGGGATTTACGTCCAGTTAATGTCTGTCTGTCCACAACTGGAAACTTTCCCTTTCTGGATCAATAGGCAGATTCAGGAGAGAAAGTTGAATTCATAATGTGATCTGCACACCAGTGTCAATAGCTGTCAACGTTTCCCTTTTTTTAAGGGAAATTCCATTATTCCAAATAGGATTCCTTGCAAGAAAAGGGAAAAGTTGACAGTATGCCAGTGTCAAATCTCATCAATAGCTTTGTAGCAGGTGTGGATTTAACAAGCCAGAATAAAATAATATATTATTGTGATCATTCTTTCTGCTTGTTTTGCTCACGAAAATAATGGACTGTAATGCTGCGATCCTAAACTCTAGGTAGTAAATCCCATGGAACATACTAGGAATTACTTACCAGTAAACTGCTTAGGAGCTTGCTGTTAAGGGGGCGGGGGGAATCTGAAAAGAGATTTTCTCTGTGTTACTAATTTTCTACCATCTTTTACAGATTCCTTCAGCGAACACAGGTAAAATCTGACAGGTATTTTTCTCTTGCCATTATTCTTTTTAGTGGGCCCCAGGAAAAAATTAAAGCCCATGTTTGGTAGACATCTTATTGTGCAACACCATGCAACAGTAAGTCCCACTGAGTTCAGTAGGGCTTGCTCCAAAGTATTGGATTGCAGTCAGGCATAGTAATCCAAACACAGGAAGAAGCAGAGTTGTGGCTCCATTATTGCATCTGAAGCACTGTGGGCTAGGACAGACAGTGGGGCAGAGGGATTCGAGACTCTGGCCACTTGGGTTTACACAACTGTTAAAATCCAGCAGGTTTTTGAACCCGGCAGATTTGAAGCCACTAATACGCCCACCCCCAAAACATCCCATTTTGGGTCTCCCCATATTCTCTTACTAGTAGAACTACCTGGATGAAGATGGCTGGGCAAAGTTTGGAGTGGAGTTCCCCCCCCCCACCAGTGGTATTTGACAGAAATATACCTGCACACCATCCTAAACCTTGTTCTCCTGCCCAGTCATGAAAGTGGGGGTTTGGATTATGCTCTTACAGTTTAATAAATATTGTTCCTCTTTGAATAAATATGTATAAATTTATTAGCATAACTATCCAGTGTAAGTAGTCAATAGGTACAAATCATATGGTTAGGATCATGCTGTGAGTCAGTAAAACAGTGGCCATAATCCTAAAGACAAAGGGCGAGGGTGGGAGAGCTATTAAAGGACTAGAAATGGTGCAAAACCAATTTCTCAAGAGACTGTTTTCCTTACCCAAGGGAACAGCAGCCTCACTCTTAAGCACGGAAGCTGGATGGCCAACGTTAACTGCAATAACTGATTGCACCATATTTAATGACTTGTAAAGACTGTCCTCCATGCCTTGTGAGTGCTTGCCAGCCCTGTGCAATGAGGAATTGGAAAACAGCCAATGGTGGAAATCTAACACCCAACATTATTGGAACTCTTATTATTTCCATAAGCTAGAGATTATATCCATGGACAAATGCCAGTTAAGGGATTGGTGCCACTGGACAGAATCACGATGTGATCTGCAAGCAATCAAATCCTCCAAATGCTCTCGTTTGTTCCCCCTTCTAATAACAGTCCATTTTAGAGTCAGTTACTTGTCGAATCTCCAGCCAGCCTCACTTAGATTCGCTTTTACTGAGCTGCATTTTCAAGCTATACCCTCCGCCGACCTAGACGGATGATATAACAGGATACCATAGGAAGGCGGACTCTGTATATGTGGGCAACTGCAGGTGGAAGACATATTGCACTATTTACTATATTGCCCACTATACATTGGACCCAGGAGATGATTTTTCACCTTACTGTCTGTACAGGAAAGATGTCTCTCCCCAGCAGAGAGGATCCTATGGCTTCTTAGCGATGTAAACACTTCAGTGATTCATAAAGTCGCCCTTTTTGCTTTGGGAGCCAAAAAGATCAGAAAGAAGACCCTGGACAATATAGCAGTGAACTGTAAGGGAGATGCAGAGATCTAAACAGAGATCATTATTTGTGGCATGGCAACCCTTTTGCTTGTACTCATTTTTGATTCAGATTTGTCACGGCCAATGGCTAGTACAATAAAGTTATTTGCATTGGACTTAAAGTGTGTAGGTTGCATTAGGTTCCAAAACAATAAAAATTTGCATGTGAAGCTAGTAATTACAAACCCATGAATTAACAGGAATAACTACACAACAAATGCCTTTTAGTTTTATACCAGTTTAACTTCCAGAGCTTTCCTTAAAAAAAAAAAAAAATCCAGGAAACTTGTATTTGTGTTAGAAATACCTAACTTCCTTACAAAATTATAGGCTCCCAAAATTCCATGGGTGTAGGGAATGACTAATAAACTTACTGCTGGTGTTGATATTTCCCCCACCTTTCTAGATTGTAGCCTATGAGTGATAGCCAACTAAATCACAGAGCAGATCACTGAAATCAGTGGTTTAAAAGCCCTTTGATTTCAGTGAGACTACTCTTGAGTATGATTTTAATCGGACAACTCCCAGTGACTATTGCATTGCAAGGTAGGGAGACTGACTGTTCATGTGTATACTTTTGCAGGTTTCACTGTATCCGTTTACGATGTGACATCAAGAAGTGTTCATCTCCAATGGCCCAAATTCCCCGGAGCCTTTTCATATAGAGCCATGGCAACCCCTCTGAACACAGTGGGACACTCCTCGTCAGCCCGTTTCAGTGATGTCACACTTGTAGGTGCTCTTGTATCTCTAGCTCCCAACACAATCCACACTGTGAAAGTGGACGCCATAGACAAGAATGGAGTTATACTGGCTGAGGCTCAGACTATGCAGTTAACGGGTTAGTATGAGATGGTTTAAAACAGAGTTGGGGAGCCTCAGGCCTAGGGGCCTCTCTATCTGGCTTTTGGCCTCTCCATAGGCCACAACCTGTCCTGAGGCCACACCATGACTAGCCCACTGATGAGGCAAGGTGAGGCGACCGCCTTGTGTGGCAGGATTCACAGGGATAGCAGTTCTGGCCTCTAAAGCATGCATTTCCGGCTGCAGGCCAGATCTGCCTCCTCCTCAGGAGTCCAAACCCCATGCAATCTATTGCAATAAGAGAAGCTGATGGTCTCCTCCTGCCCTTGGGGAGCAAATGACTGGTCTGTCCTCTGGGGTCTCCTGGGGGGCTGGACCCTCCTAGCACAGTTCAGAGTGTGCTTCTTTCCCTTACCCCACAACAGCCATTGGGTAAGGTTGATTTGATTCCCCCCTCCTTGTTCATAATGTAGAACTTTGGATGCGGGTGGCACTGTGGTCTAAACCACTGAGCCTCTTGGGCTTGCCGATCAGAAGGTTGGCGGGTTGAATCCCTGAGATGGAGTGAGCTCCTGTTGCTCGGTCCCAGCTCCTGCCAACCTAGCAGTTCGAAACCACAATAGTGCAAGTGGATAAATAGATACCGCTGTGGCGGGAAGGTAAACAGCGTTTCCGTGTGCTCTGGTTTCTGTCACAGTGTCCTGTTATGCCAGAAGTGGTTTAGTCATGCTAGCCACATGACCCAGAAGGCTGTCTGTGGATAAATGCTGGCTCCCTTGGCCTGCAAGCGAGATGAGCGCTGCAACCCCATAGTCGCCTTTGACTGGACTTAACCATCCAGGGGACCTTTACCTTTACCTTTTACCTTTTAATGTAGAACTTACTCACCCCCTTGGCCCTGATGAAGATATTTCCCCTTTGTTCCTGATGTAGATCTTCACTTACCCTTCCTTCCCTGGCATGGGGGCCTCACAATTTTGTGGTTCACCTCAGGTGCCAAAATGTATCAGGATGGCCATCCTTTGCCATCCCTGTTCTACCGCCTTCTTGCTGGCCAGGAAAGAGGGTTTTGTGTGTGTGTGTGTGTGTGTGTGAGAGAGAGAGAGAGAGAGAGAGAGAGAGAGAGAGAGAGAACCTCTGGCTTTTGCATGCCTCAAATGTAGCCTACAGTACAAAGGTAAGTCATGCCCATTACTCTCCCCACTTTTGCTTCTGCACCTGCCTGCTCCTAACATGTGCGGCTTGTAAAGCTGCTCACAAAATAAAGTGGTCTTCCCAGCTGAAAAATGTTTCCCACTCCTGGTTTTAATAAACAGAGTTGATTTACATATTCTTCTATAGTCCCAATAAAAGCTACCAGGCTTTTTCAGTCTTATATTATTATATTCTACTGAATCATTAACAGAAAAATAAAAATAAAAATGCTGCTTTTCTGAATATAGTCAAGCTGCATAAGGCTGAAATCGTATACAGTGGTACCTCGGGTTACATACGTTTCAGGTTACATATGCTTCAGGTTACAGACTCCACTAACCCAGAAATAGTACCTCGGGTTAAGAACTTTGCTTTAGGATGAGAACAGAAATTGTGCGGTGGTGGCACAGCAGCAGCGGGAGGCCCCATTAGCTAAAGTGGTGCTTCAGTTAAGAACAGTTTCAGGTTAAGAATGGACCTCTGGAACGAATTAAGTACGTAAGCAGAGGTACCACTGTATAACAACCATGGAACTCTATGGGATGTTCTTCTAGGTATGCATGCATAGGACCATGCTAAAAATCCTATCAAAGTCAGTGAGACATAAGCAGCCTAACTATGAGCAGGATTGCACCAATGGCACTGTGAAACTTTGCCAGATGTGGGCATTTGATTACAAATCCCTTTTGCACCAGGCTGGGGGAGGGAGTTTGGATTTCGCAGAGGCGTTGCTCTGCCTAGTCCTGCAAGTCTCTGTCTACAGAGTGAGGCTGGCGCCATTCCACTGGTACAGAGCACCCTTTTCTGCCCATTGAATGGACTAGTGGAAGTGCCACAGTGGAAGGTCCCAAAATGGGTTGGAGAGAGGGAGCGACTGAGGCAGTCAGGGATCCATTGGATTCCATGATGGCTCCACTGCTTTCATGTGGTGGATCAGGCCTGATACAGTTCTGATCACTGTGCCAACGTCTGAGAAATGGATAGCAATGCTTCTTTATTAATTTTTTTAAAAGAATGCTTTGCATACTTACACATGGTGGGAAAGGAGGACATATCTGACGAGCTGGCTGAATAGCACTGAATGAAAGAATGTCTTGGCTTAATACAATGGAAATATTGTTCATTAAGAGCTTGTTGTGCTTGCAGAAGAACAGCTCCTGTAATATTGCCAAACTCTCTGAAACCCTATTTTTATTTGTTATGAAATTGCTGGCTGTGTTTCAAAACACAAGCTTACATTTTAGATGCCTTTTAATTTAATTTAATGTTATTTCTTAATTTAGTTAAACAGAGTATAAGTCACTTACAGCCATGTTATAGGCTCTTACTCCTCCTGTTTTGTTTTTAAAGCTCTACTGCAGTACTTCCAGACTGCTTATCTTGAATAATTTTTATCTGAATTAAAAGTGGGGATACTTCAGTAATTTATTTCACTCTTACACTTGGATAGGTTTAGTTCTACATTGTGTAAAAGGTCCCACTTCCAATGTTACTGCATGAGGCACTGTTCTTACAGGGACACAAGCAAATTACCCAGGCCCAGATCAGACTATTTGTCCATGTAGCCCATAATACTTTGACTGACAGTAGCTCTCCAGAGGCTCTTGCAGAGGTCTTTCCCACTATCTGCTGCCTGATTCTTTTTGACTGGGCCTGCGACGTCCTGCATGCAAAGCATGCATTCTACTGTGTCCCTCTTCTAGAACACAACCAACACTTCACTGTGGCTCCACATTGCAGAGGTCATTCCTGGTCAGCAAGCTGTCCTCAGGTAAGCTTGTCTTTCCTACTGAGGTTGTCACTGAGGACCTCCTGAGTGACTTCCAATAATTTCCCAGAACCCAGTTTGAAAACTACTGATGTGTGTAATCTGTTTTAACTATGGATCTGTACATTTCCCAGCCTTCTGGGCTCCAAAGGGGCTAAAGCATATTCCATTGGAGTGCAGCGCAGATGTGACTCCCATCTTCATCCCTGGAACTGCCCAGTGACTTTGTCCAATCCAAATGAATAAATCATCCAGCGATGTACCAGATGCTGCTGTGCCAATGGCCAATACAGTCATACTTGTACAATGGCTCTGTGCCATAAGTTGCAGAGTAACAAAACCTCTGGCTAAATGATGTGTGTGAGTTAGGAACCCTTAGCATGCCTGCAGGTCCTAGCGATGTTTTATTCTATACCGCTCAAGTGCTTTTCCTGTGCTCACCAGGACAAAGAGGAATGCAATTTTTAAGGCACACATTGCCTGTCTTGTTCTCGCACTAGAGACTGCTAAACTAATATGATGTGTTACCAACAGAATAATGAGAAATGAAAAGAGAGCCATCAAAACCATGTCCTTCCGGAGCTGATACTTTGGGAATAAACAGGCACATTCAGCTATGCAAAGTCATGCCCTTGCATGTCAACATGTTATCCCTCTTCTTCTTCTTCTTTTTTTTAAGCTCCTGAGATTCCGACTATTGAACAAGCTTATTCAAAATTGAGTAACAGTATCACAGTGGAATGGGCATCTGTCACGGGGGCTTCAAGTTACCTGCTGACAGCACAGGATGGAGAATCATTCATTGAAACAGTAGTCACAAACTCACCAGGCACTGTGACTGGGCTGAAGGCTGCTACACTGTATAAAATCACAATCCGATCTATAAACACTGGAGGAAGAAGCCAGCCTTCACCTTCAAAGAAAGCAAAGACAGGTATCTTTTCATCTCATTTAGACACCGCATATGTTAGGTATTAAGGATACATTCGCAACCGAGTTGTTTCACATCCTTCCTCGTTCATTTTAATCTGACTTCTTGATTTAGGTTTGGAAGGAAGACTACACTAATAACCTTGACTAACTCTCTGTTTCTTGGAATCAACAGGGAGAATACCTCCTTTTTATCTTTCTAGGTCCCTCATTGGCTTTTGACGCAGGGTCATTACCATGCAAGAAAGAGCCTTTACAGTGGTGGCCCCCCATTTTTGGAATGCTCTCTCCAAGGAAGCACACTTGGTACCTTCACTGTCAGTTTTTATGCACCAGGCTAATACAGTGGTACCCCGGGTTACATACACTTCAGGTTACATACGCTTCAGGTTACAGACTCCGCTAACCCAGAAATAGTGCTTCAGGTTAAGAACTTTGCTTCAGGATAAGAACAGAAATTGTGCTCCTGCGGCGCGGCAGCAGCAGGAGGCCCCATTAGCTAAAGTGGTGCTTCAGGTTAAGAACAGTTTCAGGTTAAGAACAGACCTCCGGAATGAATTAAGTACTTAACCCGAGGTACCACTGTATATATATTTATTATACAGGTCTTTGCAAATTAAGTGACCCTCTACTGTGCTTCTCATATTTTAGTAGGTAGGCTGGGACTTTTCATTATTGTATTGTTGGATGAGGTTTTTAACAATTTTGTATTGGATTTAAATTGTCTGCATTTTAATTGATCTTATCTGTATTCTATCTTCTGACATTGCTTTGAAACTTTGTTTGTAAAAACCAGTGGATGCAGGTAAACAACAACAACTACCTTGCTGGTTCCTCTTCAAAATACTGGTATCTATGGAGCATGAAACTGTCTCCGTTCTACTGTTTCCCTAGGCCTTTCCAGACAGTGGAGTGGTGAATATTATTTAACACTTAGGCACCTGCTCCACCCCATCCCGCTTTAAGCTTTTTAGAAGTCTTTTCTATTGTCTGTGTTGTTCAATTAATAGCCATATGACACTGGAAGAGATTATCTGAATCATCTGAATGTATTTTCCCTATACAGTGGTACCTCGGGTTACATACGCTTCAGGTTACATAAGCTTCAGGTTACAGACTCCGCTAACCCATAAATAGTGCTTCAGGTTAAGAACTTTGCTTCAGGATAAGAACAGCAATCGTGCTCCAGCGGCGCAGCAGCAGCAGGAGGCCCCATTAGCTAAAGTGGTGCTTCAGGTTAAGAACAGTTTCAGGTTAAGAACGGACCTCCAGAATGAATTAAGTACTTAATTAAGTACTCCACTGTATGGACCCTCCTCATGATCTATTTTTGTCTGACGGGGAGGTAGCAGCAATTAAAGTATTGGACCATCCCTGCCATTCATTTTACAAGGAATGTTTACTGAACTGTGGTTATTTGTATGCTTGCTTCACAATTGATAGGTGTATACCATGCATTTATTTTGTACTCGGCAATGCATACCTGAGTACAAATCATCAACTGGGAAACATCTCTAATGATGCAAACATAGAATCATATATTGTCCACATCTGCACAGGCACAAAATCCCACTAAACCTAACGTATCTTTTTGCTTATTCACAGTTCTCGCTGCACCAATCCTGACAGCAAGTTCCCAAAGTTATGACAACATTGTTGTGAGTTGGAGAGCTGTATATATGGCTGTTGGATTCTTTGTGTCTATCATGAGATCTGATGGTTTGGGGAGCATGTTGAAAGAAAACACCACAAACAACTCCCTGATATTTTCCAGTCTAGACCCAGGAACTCTCTATACCATCAAGGCACATGCTTGGGATGCTAATGGGATACCTGGAGATGACTTCACCTACAACCAAAGAACAAGTAAGAGGAAGCTGGAAAGCCAAGCCAACACTTGCTGTCAAGGAGGAGTCAGATAAATGTGACAATCAGTAAAGAAAGGTTTACACCTATGGTACTACTCATGGACTTAAAACAAAAGGGGAAAGAGTTTGAATGACTATTTAGTTTCAAATGTAACTGCGTAAATTTGTCCTGACCATTGGAGACAGTGGCATGAGTGGAATGCCTCTCCTCCCTCTGCACACCACTGCACCCCTCCCATATCTGCTCTGGTGGTTTCCCCAACCCTCTGGAGCAGATTTGTGAGGGCTGCAGGCAGTGCATGGGGGAGAAAAAGGATAGGAAGTTCCACTGTATGAGCATTCTGCTAATATGGGGATTTCATTGGATTTGACCTAATAAAAGAGGAGTTACATATAATCCCTGTGCATTATTAAAATCAAGCATAAAACCATGCACATAAAATCAGCACCAGAAATCCAGATACATGTATACCATTTGTGTCTGAAACACCATTCAGCCTTGTTTTTATTCGAGAGATTTATTTTTTGTTTTGTTTTGTTTTAGGGCCTCATGCACCAGGAGATGTTCAAGTAGTTTTTGACAGTGGAGCGTTGAGAGCTGCTGTTTCGTTCACGCTAGCAGAAGGTGCTTCCAGTTACCTCATTGCAGCCCACAGCGGCACCTCCAAAGTAAACTGCAGTACAATGTCCAGTTCCTGCACTATTCCATCGCTTGAGTGTGGGGTAGAGTATTCCCTGTCTGTTGTAGCAAGCAATGAGGCTGGTTCCAGCACACCTACAGAGGCTGTGACTTTCAGGACTGGTAGGTGATCTTTAGCAGCTCATATGCACTGTTCATGGTGTATGGAGGAGTGTATGCTTTGAAGAATACCACAAGCTTAATACAATTGCCAGTGGATGATAGGTGTCAGGGAAAAGAGATAATAGTTTCTGCTTTCTTTTAAGGAAAATAATTGCATGGGGGAAAAGACAAGTAAATGGTGCACAATAGATGTTTATTAAAAGATGAGTTTAGTAGAGGAAATTGATTTTGAGAAACTTTTCACTATTTGTCTAGTCTAAGGAACAGAAAAAACGAATGTGGAGGGGAAAAGCATTGTTCAGTAGACGAGCCATTATAACTTATTGTAATTTATTATTTCAGTGACTGTGTTTCAGGAAAGGGGAACCTTTGGTCCTCCAGATGTTGCCATCTGGTCCCAGTCCCCTGCTGTATATATAATTGAATATCGGATGCTGGGGACAAACAACAGAGAGAGGGCTATTGTCTTTATATCCTGCTGTTGGGCCTTTGAGAGGCATCTAGCTGGCTACTGTTGGAAATAGTACGCAGGGCTAGACAGACACTTTGTCTTTATCCTATGTTCATAGTGAAGGAGTGAAGGAGATTATTTTAAGTCTGCAAACAGGAAGCAAATCAGGAACCATTTTTGCTGGGTTCATTTGCATGACAGTTTTGAAATGGCTCAGATGTTCACGCTTTCAGTGTATTTCTGAATCTTGCAGTCTCTATGTATGTCTGAGTCTTCAAGCCTGTCTGCACCCTTTCCCTGTTCTGATCATTTTTGTACCAGAAGGTGCTTGCAAGATCAATATGTGCTATCAACTGCACAACAATGTTCAAAAGGTGGGTGCGGAATAAAAGGTACAAGCTCCACCTACTTCTCCACCTTTCAGGTGTTGAGACAGGCTTAGCACACTAATCCGTTTCTCAATACGCAGCCCAGCTTTTTGGTATGTGTGTGTTGATGATTCCCTCCTAACACACAAAATACTCAGCAATGTTGCTGCTGCTTAATGAAATGGTCCTAAATTGAAAAATGAATGCAAATTATAAAGGCAGGCTTGTGATAGATGCCTCTGCTTCTGGGTTAGTGCTGCTGCTTTTGCTCATAAGTGCGATTACTAATATCCCTGGAAAGGGCAGGTATCTTTTCCTTCAAAAGCTTCTACTGATAATTACATCTGCTGTGCAAATTGCACAGCATGGATTGATCTTTGCTGTCACTATAATTAGCTCTATGTGCTCTGGGGCACAGCAAGAGCTGAAACCTTCAGGGCATGTGGACTTATTAGATCAGATGGTCTACAAAAGCATATCCAATCCATTGGTTATGCACCAGTTGGGGATTTCCTAATGGTCTTATTGGAGTTTTCTAATAGCTGCACTATTCAACTATGAGAATCTGAAAATTATTTTTGTTGAAAATTTGACTTTTCAGTCCCTTGTGCTCCAGAAAGTATAATAATTGAAGAGGATGAGCCAGGCTACATGGCAGTGTCATGGTCAGATGTTGACCTGGGTGATTATTACGTGGTCTTTGTGAAAAGCGATGATGGCTTGGAGGTGCACTGCAACACATCACATACCCAGTGTCACTTCCAGTCAGACTGCGGCTTCACCTATTTTATTAGTGTCTTTGCCTATAACAAGGCAGGGCAGAGTCCATTAGGTGACATATTTAACTATACCACAGGTAAGTGCCAGTTTATTTTTTGCATGTATATTTGGTATATCTGCATGGGCATTATATAAAGCTAGAAACAAGCTTTGAGTGGTGAAATAGCTCCGTGCTTGTGCGTTTGTGTATTCACATGTTTTTTAAGATGAAATGGAATATAAGGGATTCGAAGATGAGACAAAGTAGCTTCATCTTTACATAACAGTTAGGGCTGGTGACACGTAGGTGACCCAGCAAAAATTAGCACTCTAAGACAGGGGTTGTCAACCTGGTCCCTAACTGCCCACTAGTGGACATTTCAGGGTTCTAGGTGAGCAGTAGGGGGTTCTACAGCACAAGCTGAATCCTCCTTCCATCGAGCACTGGTGGGCGGTAAGGAAATTTTACCCTCAAGAAATATGCATTAGTGAGAGGTAGGTATAAAAAGGTTGACTACCCCTGCTCTAAAAGCTTCACTATCTGTTCCTGAAGGATGAATGGCTCAGAATAAGAAGCCAAGCTAGTCTCATCTCTCCTCCAGACAACCTGTTTATTCAGCTTTCATCTTGAATTGCTTGCACAAAGCTTACTGTACATGGTGGGTAGATTTTGTCCAGTCTTAAGTGAGCATCCATTCTTCCCATTAATTGTTAGCTCATCCCAGACTTTTTAACACACTTTCCAGACTGCAAAAAGACCATTTTGGGGGAAGTGGATTTGTCCTGCTAGGGTGACAGAATGCTTTCATCCACTTCAATCTGCAAACTTAAAGTACAGTGGTACCTCGGGTTAAGTACTTAATTCGTTCTGGAGGTCCATTCTTAAACTGAAACTGTTCTTAACCTGAAGCACCACTTTAGCTAATGCAAATAAGGAATTGAAAGTGACGTTCAGTGATTGGATAGTTACAGAAAATGGTTACTGTTGTGTTCTAGTGGAGCTCTATATAAGCAGGCTGGCTGAACCCTTCAGTTCAGTTCAGTTCTGGCCTGTGAATAAACAAGAGCTGTTTGAAGAATCACTGTGTTGTCTGATATGTTCACCCACAACTTAACAGGCACCTTCATTACATATCTTTAGGCACCAGGTGAAAATGTTTCTCTTCAGGTGTTTGGCTGATTAACATTCTATGGCCTTCTGTGTGTCAGTGGGAAAGGGTGTTATTGGTTTGTTTTGCTTGTGTTTTCATTTTATTATATATTTTGTGTTGTCATTTTGTATTTCTATGTTGTGAACCGCCCTGTGATCTGCCAGTGAAAGGCGGTATGCAAATTGAATGAATAGTAAAATAAATATTGCTGCATTTCCCCTTTTTTCCCTTTAGCACCTTGCTGCCCCAGTGATGTTAACCCAGTGTTCATTTCCAGTGATACAGTTCAGATTGTTTGGTCTCCTGTCCGTGGTGCTGAAATGTATGAAACCAAAGCTGTGGATTGGACCAACGAATTGCTATGCAATGATACTGCGACAGTTTGCACCCTTTCTGCACTCCAGTGTAACACCCAGTACAATATAACTGTTTATTCATTCAGTGAAATTAGAGGCAGCAATACATCATGCACATCTAAACACGTGGCAACAGGTACTATTTCAGATTACAAGTTTCAATTTACAAGTTAAAAAGTAACTGTACAAGCTGTAAAGGTGAACCAGTACTGCATTGTAACTCATATATTGGAACTATTGGAACTGAACTGAGTATATTTGTCATACTGTTTTGAGTGGAAGGAAATATCTAGTGAAATTTCTGAGTTCAGACTGCTGTTTCAAAATCTGATCTCTGCTTTGTTTTGCATACTCATCAATCTCATGTATGTTTTGCTGGATTGCACCACTCCCAGACTGCACTTCTGGGAGATAAAATATTTAAGTGCTCTCCCATTTAAAATATTTTGCATATATAAAGCTAACATGTCAGGGACATTTTGAGATAGCATTCCCCCAACACACTAGCTCTGAATATGCAGGATGGTTTTGTTTGTGCTGTTCTGACATCTTAAGTGCACTCCAGCTGTGTGTTTTGACTCTGGGATTAACATTTCCAGTAGGCATTTTGATTTGCAAAACTTTAGGTCACTGATTCTTTTAGAGCTGCAATCCTAGCCATTCTTGTAATTTAAATGCTAAGTATGATTTACTGCCAACTTCAAATAAAAATGTTCATTGCTGTTGTTGCTGCTGCTAACAACTGTGTCTCAAAGGAGTTTAAAAAAACCTGACTTTATTCTGTCAAACCAAACAGAACATGGATCTAATGCCTTTGGTTTTTGGGCAGGTCTTTGTACCAAGAATAGGAAACTGACCCTTCAGATGAAGCTGGGCTCCAGTCTCTACCTACCTCTGCTAACATGGCCAATGGTCAGGAATGAAGGAGTCCAACAACTTATAGAAAACCCCCAGTTCCCCATCCTTGCTCTATATATCAGCATTGTACAACTTGTTGCCCTGTGCCCCTGAGTTTGCACATAAAACACTATGGCATTATGGCAGTTAAGCCGCTACTAACCCCTCTAATTTGGTACCCTAAGACCTTTTAGGACTTTCAATTGATTGTGCTATGGAGAATGTATTTATTTCAAGGTTGGTTTTCTAAAGACTGAAAATACACCCACATGCAAATTTAAGTGAAATGTTTTGGGAGGGGAGCAAACCTTGGACAGAGAGGAGACAGCCTTTGTAACACTGGGTTTTTTTAAGATCATAGATTCTTAATAATCCACAGCTGTCTTAGTGCAACATAAAATCCATAAATAAGAATGCAGTTTGAATTTGCTCCATCTAAAATCTTTCAGCTCCATGTAGTCCGGAAATAATAAGTGTCTCAAAGGATGCTCTTTCTGTAATTAGTGTGCACTGGCATGCCAATAATGATGAAGCGATGTACACAGTCACTGCCAAAGGAGAGGCAGGAATTTGGCATTGTGCAAGCTCGGGAAATTCATGCACCATCCATAATCTTCCATGTGGGTCACTGTTCTCTGTCAGCACTGTAGCAAGCACAGAAGCAGGTCACAGCTTGCCTAGTTACAGTGTGCCTTTGGAGACAGGTAAGTTACAATTGCTGAGATGTTATTTACCTTTTAGGTATCGCTCCCTTTTTATAAAAGGGGACAGCAGCTCATCATCTGAGCTGAAGTTTTAACCGAGGTCGCCCATATCCAAATACAACATCTGCTGGCTAACACTGACTTCTCCTTATGTATCACAAAGATAGATTGGGAGTCATAGTACTTGCAGTATGTCAAAGGATATACAAAGTATATACAAATATTTGATCAAATATGGTTAGCGATTGGACCAGCTCATACTGCCTCCTCGGGTACCAGGGGTGGACTTAAGTCTTTCAGATTTCAGTGGCACTCTGTGTGCAGCCATAATTTGGCGCCTCCCATTCTGCTCATGTACTACATTAATTTCAGTGGGTCTAGTCACTAAATCCCACCCAAGATGTATCATGGATCAATGATTAGATTATTAAACAACTTCCAAATTAAATGAAAATTTCTGTGTATTTTTTAAAAAAATCATATAGTTTGCATGGAGATTAAATAAAAATTAGTCTCAGTAATGACTTATGTCTGCCAGCAGGGCCAGCTATTCCACTTGATGCATGTAGGTGGCCATATGGGGCAGAGATGGGGAACCTCCAGATGCCGTTGGAGGCCATCAGTCCCAGCCAGAATGGCCAATGGTCATGGATGATGGGAGTTGTAGTTCTAGGTTCTCCATCCCTGATCTAGGGTGACTGAAGGAAAAAAATATGATGCAGGAAATAAAAAGTGGGGGTGGGGTAGTATTTAACAAATAAATATAAAAAATCAGCACAGTATATTTATTCTCAGTATATTTATGGTGGCAGCTATTCTGCCTGGTGGAACCTTTATCTTTATATCCTTATCAGTGGTTGCTATAGAAATTTGGAAGGCATAAATTATTTACGGTGCTAAGCTCCTTTCTTTTGTTACAGACTGTACTGCAACAGCATACCTGCACCTATTATTTGTCCATGACACCCCACAGAACCCTCGATTTGTTCTCTGTTTACCTGATATATGTCCTTTGTATCTATTAGAAACTGCAATGAATAAGTGAAAAAATATGGTGACCAGTTAAAAGCTTGTGATGCAGGCAGCAATTGGGAATCATTTTAAATTTTAAAGTGCCAAAATACTCCCTCAGAATGTGCATGGAGTAAATACACACACAATCACTTACAAAGTATTTTCTTCTTTCAAGCACCTTGCTGCCCAGTGGATCTCACAGTAACTCAAGTGACACAGTCTGTAACAAACATCAGCTGGTCTATTGGGACCGGCGCAAAGACGTACATAGCAATTTTGGAATCGCACAAAGGACGTGCCAGGTGTCACACACTCCAAAACTATTGCCTCTTGGGATGCATTACATGTGGAACCAACTACAGTGTGTCTGTCAAAGCGATCAGTGAAACAGGCTTAACATCAGATTGCATATACAAAGGATTTTCTTCTAGTAAGTATGTGAAAATGTATTTTTAAGTACCAGCATGGTATTTCTACATTTCCACCCTCAGGTTAAATGCTCAAACTATGCTCATTGGTTTGGATCCTGAAGTTAGACGGAAGCTTGCAGAAGGGGGCTGCCCTCCCTTCCTGCGCGTGCCCCTCTTTCCAGAGGGTTAAGACTCCTGAGTGTGGGGACTATGGAATGCTGTGGAGAACAGAGGAAACAACATTGGGCAAAACAAGGCGAGGCATCTCTTCTTGCTTTGGGCAAGTTTCCTATTTCTACAGCAGAAACCCCCCCATCCCATCCTGCACTGTTCAGAAGGGTCCCATGACACCCTTGAGAGACTTTTCAGAGGGAACCAGAGGGCTGAAAAAGTTCACTTCTGGGAATCTGCTGCTGCTTGCGGTTTTCTGGGCCTAGCCATTCCTAGATTACTGTCCTAAAGGTAAAGGGACCCCTAACCATTAGGTCCAGTCGTGACCGACTCTCGGGTTGCGGCACTCATCTCGCTTTACTGGCCAAGGGAGCTGGCGTACAGCTTCCGGGTCATGTGGTCAGCATGACAAAGCTGCTTCTGGCAAACCAGAGCAGCGCACGGATTTACCTTTTACCATTTACCTTCCCGCCAGAGCGGTACCTATTTATCTACTTGCACTTTGATGTGCTTTCCAACTGCTAGGTTGGCAGGAGCAGGGACCGAGCAATGGGAGTTCACCCCGTCGCGGGGATTCGAACCGCTGACCTTCTGATTGGCAAGTCCTAGGCTCTGTGGTTTAACCCACAGCACCACCCGCGTCCCTTACTGCCCTAGACAACTCCTAAAAGCTTACACTTTGAGAGAACCTACAGTACTTTATTAGGACATTCTGAAAATTTTCTCCCATTTCAATTGATAAAAAAGAAATCTGACCATTTTCTCGTCTATCCTCTAAAAGGAATGACCAAACTGAATTAAGTGTTCTTGGTTGTTTTCCTCCTTTAGGTGCTTGCTGCCCTTCTGGGGTTAAGCTATATAGACTGGGCAACAATGGCATACGAATATATTGGCGGACATCCAAAGGTTCAATCAACTATAGTACAGATCTTTATGGCTCAAAAGGAAATTTCACCTGTACACCAAACACAGACCTGACTTATTGCGATATTACCGAGATACCCTGTGGCGATGTCTATACAGTTGTGGTGTCACCTGTAACTGATAGCGAGGGATCAAAACCTGCATTTTGTCCTAAGAAGATATATTCAGGTACTTGTGTGCCTTTGGCAGTAATGGCAAAAGGGGACAGAAGCTGGGCCTTAAGATAGTGGAAGTGAAGAAAATTAAAACTCTGGAAACTCCTTGAAACAGTCTACACTTGGTGGCTGCTGCACAGAGCTCTTATCACATGAAATCTCCATGCCATTGTCAGCCAGTTTTGGTGATGGGTTATGGTGGCATGGCAACTGTCTCTATCTGAAGGTGTGTGGGAACGATTCCATTTTATTCATCTTAGCCACTGTTGCATCTGATGAAATCAACTCATCCATAAAAGCTTATGCCAAAATAAATGTATTCTACTTTAGGGTCCTGCAAGACTCTTGCTTTTGCATGGATTATGGTTTCTGTGTAGCTACCTTTAAACACAATAGAGCTGCCGATACTGCAGTGGCTAGTGGAGTATTTCTAGAAAATACTTATAGCAGCTTGTCAATGATCCCCTCCCCTCAGTCCAGACATGTGCTTGCCGATCTGTATTATTCAGATTTGTGGGGAAATTGCTAATCATTCTCCATACAGGTAATGTAATATTGGTATTTATTCTGAAAACAGCTATTGTTGCAATTCTACCCATTTAGAAGCATGTTTATTGACTGAATCTTAGTCAAACTCCAATTCATTGCATTTTTGAATTTTCAAGTTAAAACCATCACTTTAAATTAAAACAAATTGGTTATGCTTTTTTCTAAGTTACATTGTGAAATCCTCTTTGGAAAGCACCGTTCAATGACTCTTTCTAGCTGTATATATATGTAATTTTGCATTTCATTTTCTAGTGACATGCTCCGGAAGTTCAGTAGGAATGGGTAAGTGATTGTATCAAATTCCTCTTCTAATAAATCAATATATTTTACCCAAGCTGAAAATTCTTCTAAATATCTTTTGGGATTTTCTATTTTTTTAAAATCAATTTTATCAGAGGCTGAATTGCACTGTTTTATTTTCCATACCTTTTGCAAAGAAATATGTCATAGTCAATAAAGTTTGGGTTGTATCCAACGGTGTCACCCAGATTATAGCAAGGCCTTCATTAGTGGAACAAGAAAGCAATTTTCAGCCATTTAAGGAAATAAGCAGCACCAGCAACAAAACACCAGTCACTTTTGTTTCTAGAGGAATTTGTTCTCAACCTTACACAAGTTTCTCAACTCTGACCATGAAGTAAACATTGATTCACGCAAACTCCACAAGAGATAATTTCCAATCTAAATATTGGTAGATGTCAAAAGCTACCTTATGTCAAGGCTCAAGCTGCAAATGTATTTTCAATACAAGTGTTTCTAGTCAACTAATATTATCATCTTCCTATGCATTTTCCTGAAGATATTCAGGGGTCAAAATAGTCTCCCTGCGCCCCCCCCCCCATCATCAGGAAGGTTGCACGGTCTTCAAGGGAATCAAGTCCCAGCACTTCTCATTTTACAAACTAAAATGCTGGGAAACTACACTTTACCCATGTAGGATTGATGAAAATGAGACGAAGTTTTAAAAATAAAGTCACTCAAGTCTAAATTGCTGTGTTTAAACATTTTGAATAATATTCCAGTGATTTACAGAGGAAAGCGAAGTTCAGAACACTACCAGGTACTACAGGAAAAGAGAGAATGAACCAAGCAGGTAAGATTTATCAGAGTATTATTTCAGTCAGTTTTGTGTTTGGACTGAGATTTAATACTATTGTTGTGGCTTTCAGTTCCTTGGCTAATATACCACTCTGGCTACCATGTCCATCCTTGAGACTGATACAGCTAATGCAACCTCCTTGTTCGCTACCAAGCAGAACCTCTTGTCATTCTACCATCACAACTGGCTCCCATTATTTGTATTGACTCCTGCAGCACCTATTAGATCAGGATGGCTCATCATCAGTCTTGGAGACAGGAGCTTTCTACCCGCTGTGGGATTGCCACAACACAAGGCTGATATCCCTTCTCTTATGGGGAGCCATTACTGACAGCCTTTTCATAATACATGAGACAAACTGCCAGCTCTAAGACAAATGCCACCACAACATGTTCAGGATACAGGTTTTCTCTTTTATGTTTTGGAGGAGGGGCAACTTATTTTCACCATTAAGCTTTATGATCCAACAGCTTGGTAATTATTAGTGAGATGAAAGGGTAAAATGAAGCCCAGAGATAAATAGGCAGTTTTTAAAAATTGTACCATGGTTCCCAAACGGCTTAGCTGTCGAACAAATCAGCTCCCGAACGCCGCAAACCCAGAAGTGTGTTTTCCGGTTTGCAAACGTTTTTTGGAAGCCGAACATCTGATGCGGCTTCCATGGTTTCCGATTGAGTGCAGGAAGCTCCTGCAGCCAACTGGAAGCTGTGCCTTGGTTTTCTAATGGTTTCGGGAGCCGAATGAACTCCCAAAACGGATTAAGTTCGAGAACCAAGGTACCACTGTACTCACAATTGGGAAGCCGGCCTGCCAAATAGTTCTATCATTCCACTGATATGATGGGCAACCTGCTTGGTACACAACGAACTGGTGTTTTTACTGTTTTTGAGTAATAAGCCCAAAATGATTTTTTGCAGCTGGCAATGAACAAGTGGGGATAGCCACAAATAAATTAATCCAGTCTTTATTCCAGAGATTTTATATTTCTTATACAGGTCACTAGAACAAGTCTACCAAACAGAAATGAACTGTTGTGATATGAATTCTCTTTCAATACTGCATTTTGACATTATCTCACAAGTAATCAGTGTTTGAAAAAAATTATCTAGTTTTTCTGTTGCATGAGAGAAATTCTTCATCTCAAGCAATGACCACAGTCTTTGTAAAAAAAAAAGAAAGACACATTATGCATTTTAAAAAAAACACTATGAAGATGCTTTACTTTTCATTTATAAAAAATTATTTGGAAGCTTGCAATTGAAGTTTGCTGCTTGACCTTATTTTTCATCTTCCTGTCTCCTCCCTGATTCAGCCACTTTCACCTTTGTTAGTCTATGGTTGCTTCATAAAGCACAGGGCAGTGGCACAACAGTTTTAATGAAAACCCTGGGGATATCATAGTGAAATAATATTTACATGAGCAATAAAAGCTAGCCAGAAAGTCTATGTAGAGATGGTAGATAGGCTTCTAAATCTTAACAGTGTTCCTATGAGGTAGCACTGACTACAACATAAACCTTAGGAAAGCCTAAACCCCTGCCTTAAATTGCTACCTCCTTGAAAAGCCTACTCTAAATGCAACACTTTCTTTAGTTTCACAAATAAAATGTATTTTAAATGCTTTCCCAGGACAAGAGGTACAAATGGACACAAGTTCTAGAACTGCAACCTTCATGGATGTTCAATGCACATAAATATTTTAGATATAATACACGTTCAAGATCCATCCTTAAGAGCTTCTGCCATACTATTATGCAAAGCACAGCCATGCTAAGTCAAAGATAGAAACCATAATTCCACATCTATAAAACAAAGTAGAATTAGTGGCAGTTTTATTGCCGTATACAAATTTAACCAACATGGCAAACCATGCCAAAAGGATTAGAACAGTTTCAGGACGTATGTACAGATTGTACATTTTGGAAACATTTGAACAATTTAAAAAAATGCACAAACAGATTCGCATCATGAATTTAACTAAACAAATGGGCTGGAAATAGTCAACGCATTTAACGGGATTACAAAGGCACTTCCCTACTCAAAATAGGAAATGACAATCTGCAGCCTAGAGGGAGGTTGAAGAAGAGTGCTTATCAACTACTGCACAATTTCAACTGTAAGAAAAAATAAGCAAGATTTCAAAACATTTATAGGATTCAATGTGATCCACTTCTGAACATTCATACAGTCTCATCTTTGTTTTTAGATTGTTTTTCTTGATTCTCTCGTTCTGTACTTTGGCTCCTCTGATGATCATGTTTGTCTGAGTGGTCCTTATCACTGTGATCGTGTTTATGGGAACGTTCTTTACTTTTGCTACGTTTTCGTGATCTCTCTTTAGTGGGACTAAGGTCTCGTTTTCGGGACTTTTCAGCACTATCAGTTCTTCCTCGGCTTCCACTTCTGCTTCGCTTATTTGATTTCTCTTTGCTTTCACTTTTGTGTTTACTAGACTTCTCTTTACTCCTGCTTCTACTGTGCTTGCCAGCATTCCTACTCACACTTCTGCTCCTATGCTTCCGGTCCCTACTTCGGCTCCTGCTATGCTTCCTGTCTTTCTTGGAATCTCTTTTATCATCCCTATGTTTCCTTTCATCTTTTTCATCTTTATGTCTCCTCTCATCGATTTCACTCTTGCTTTTTCTGTCCTTTGATTTTTCTCTAGAACGATCTCTCTCCCTAGAGCGCTCTCTTTCCCTTTCAACACCTCTCTCTTTCTCATAGTCACGCTCCTTCCTTCTACTACGTTCGTTTTCTTTCTCCCTCTCCCTCTCTCTGTCTCTTCTGTCTCCTTTTCGATCACGACTTCGACTTCTGTGCCTATCTCGGCTTCTACTTCGTCTTCGCTCCAATGCCCGATCAGAACTTCGAGATCTTCGCCTCTCCCTCTCCTTAGCTTCTCGCTCTAGTCTTTGTCTTTCCCTCTCCCGTTCCAATTCTCTATCAAAACTGGATGACCCACGGCCTTCACGATGACGACTTCTGCTTCTTGATCTTCTAGGTGACCTCCTGGGGCTCAAGGACCTTCTTGGAGACCTA
Organism: Podarcis filfolensis; assembly: GCF_964270895.1. NCBI lineage: Eukaryota > Metazoa > Chordata > Lepidosauria > Squamata > Lacertidae > Podarcis > Podarcis filfolensis. Next base: position 20,676,393 of record NC_139609.1, read on the forward strand.
CATGAAAAGAAATGCTTAAGAAATTGAATTTTCCCAACAAGAGTTTCAGCAAACTTTCACGTTGTACTTTGTATACCCTTTTCATTCTATTTCCCTGTTATTATCAAGTGTACCAAATCATCCAATATTTTTAGAGGTCTGCATAAATATTAATAAAGTGCTCTACAGCTGGTGTTAGTATACAGTAGTAGCAAGCAAACTGTACACCATGGTCTGTCGATAGACCACTGGATAGTTTCAGGTAGACTACCTAGCACTTGGTGGTTGCTAGGATTCTTGCAAATACTATTGGCCTAGGTGAAAGCTAGCTCCAGCCAAGCAAAAGCCAAGCATATTCTGGATAATAAACATTAAATGATGCCTTGTTCCAAGTATGCATTTGCATCTCATAATTTTAAAACACACGTGGACCATTACTTATCTGGTAAGGAAAACCATACATGCCTAGAATCAACCCACCCTAGATAAAAGGCTATGTACTTTGCCAGCAGACTCTTACTTTAGCCATATACACTAAGTTAAACAAAACATAGTGTAGCTCATCTGCTATATGGGAATACCACCATTCCTACAGAGGAATTGTAAGGATTATTGAGATAATGTATGTGAAGCTATCTAAAGTACTACATAAATGCTATTACTCATTTAGAAGACCACACTGCAAACATAACTACAAAAAGTTTTGATTATGTGAAATTATAGGATGAGAACGTCTAAATTAAGTAACTTATTTTGTAAAGTTAATGTATAACCTTGAACGTCTACGTTCCGCATGCCTGTCTACTTCTTCTACTCCCTCCTTGCCATCCTTCTTGATTTTTCTAGGCCTGGCTTTAATTTGTTGATCAATGTTCTTTTGTACTGGTACAGGAATCCTTGGAAATAACGTAGAAAACCATTCCAGCTTGGTTAGAAAAGAGCGCAGCATTTCTCCAATGGTCATGACACAGCCGCCACCTGCTTTCACATCAAGGTCCTTCAAAAAACAAACACAAAACAGAACACAAATTCTGAATGTAAGAAACCATCTAGAGTTTCCTTTAGAACAAATGCTACTATACTGATTGCCATCTTTCAAGTCTCAAATATGACGGCTTAGCTGTTTTTGCTGGTAAATAAGTTGCCTAAGAACTTCAACTCTTGTACCTTTGCATTTGGCCCTATGTTATAGAGTGGGAGTTGGACTTAATGCATATGCATGCAGGTGCATACCAATCCTGCAGCCAAATAGTAAAGGGCTCATGCCTCAACAGATTAGTGTAACATTTGCTTACACAGCTGGCTTGTATGCTACCATCTTTTACTGTTATGCCACAAAATGGATCGTAACTTGCTTGACATTAATTCTCATTTTTGAGGATTGTGGTCACAACTGAACAATTGAGGATGACTATTTCCTGTCTAAAAATGACCAGAAAAAGTTGTAGTAGAAAATGGACCCTGCCTAAATCGGAAGCAATAGCAAACCAACTGCCATGAAGCAGTGAGGTTTCTAATTTAGAGTTATGCAAAAAAATAAATAAAGGAACAAATAATTGGAAACGCATAATCCATGATGACCATTGTCTCGGAAAAGGGTCATTACCGCATGAAGGCCTTCTTGCTATGCCCTCTCACAGCTCAGGACATGTTAGTCAGCTATTGTCAGGCCCAAACCTATAGTGCAAGCACACAAGGAAAGTGAGATTTGTTATCTAAAACAGGAAGAGAAAATCTCAATGTAAAATTGCTTGCACTCACACACATTTAAGTGTTCAGATATACAGTATTTCCAAACAAAACTGCTGCACAGAGATCTAAAGAAGAAAATAAAACACTGGCTTAAATGTAGTACCCGAAGTGGTACATACAAAAATTAGAGCATCAGTGAAAAAGTCAAAGCACTAACAACATTTAGCTAGATACATCCAGAGACACAACGCTGAACTGCTTTCACATCTTCAACAGTGGCAAACTGAGAGAAATGTCAATATGTAGAAATGATATTTCTGTGTTACTACAGTTTTAATTAGTTACATGAAAAAGAGGCCAAAGTGATCATAAAGCAGTTAATGAACAGGAACCAAGAATGCCATTCTGTATTACTAGATTATGGGGGAGTCAAAATATATGCCATTAGAGCAAAAACTACAAGCATAAAATATTCATGTAACCTTAAAAAGAGCACTGCGTAGTCTAAGCGAGACATTACGATTGTGTACTGGATCCCTAAAGGTCTTTTTTTGCATGGGATCTAAACATTTACTGTGGCAGTAACTAGCAAACTACACTGCAAGGTATTAGTATGACTCATCAATGACTACTTCTAGAGGCAAAATTCAATAGTTCCTAGAACATAAAATATACTTAGGCCAAAGGCTGAAATCTGAGAAGCAGATTGATTTTTGGTAAAAATGCTGCTGAAAAGAGAATCCACACTAAAAATAGCACATGTGCACTGGAGGAAATTACCCCTTTCAGCAGTTTCTGTATGGCCTTATTATCACTATTTGAAAGTTAAGAGGTTAAAAGCAATTTGCTAGTTCAGTGGCAGTGCTATCAATTGAAAATTTTAGAAAGCAACTACAGACTGTAGCTGTGTTCACATGCTGTTGGACTGCAGATGCCCCATTCAATTCTCCTTCGTCATTGTCCATTTACTTTCACATAAACAAACAAACACCCACCTGATTTTTCAGGTTTCATACTTGGTTAAAAGATAGAGATATTGTCCCATACTGTAGTTATCTTTCTAAGTATGCATTCCATTTGCCCCCAAGCAGTTAGGTTGGTGATACATTCAATTCCAACTTATTTTAAGGGTGTAAGAATGTCCTGTAGTCTCTGTTCATTGCAAGTTTGCAAACCATTAAAGATGAGAAAGGTTTTACTTTTCACATGGTTAAAAACTGTTTTCCAACATACAGAAGTTCATCTCAAAGTTACTTTACTTAAGATTTCAGAAAGAAAAGAAAGTAAATTATTACCCTTGTTGACATACCTCCTCATCATCAAGAAAGGATTCAAACCAGTCCCATAAATCAGTTGGAGGCTGTGTGTACCTTGAAGTACAAAGAGACTGTGTAAATTTAATAACATTTTTTGCAACCAAGTTAGCTGACAGTTAAGTAAATGGCTACTTACCTAATATACATGAATCCAAGGGCCCTAATAAAGGGGGAGTCCGTATGAGTTATCAACCCCATCACTTGCTTACGGGTAAGCTTCAGGGTAAATAGCTTGTACAGGAGGCAAAAGGCTGTAGACACTATACCTCCAGTTCCAACACCACGCACCTTTAGAGATTAGGAGGAAGAGAAATACAACTCATGTAACACTAGAGAGTAAGACACTGAAGAGAAATACTTTTCACTTCAGTACATATAATATTAATGAATTTTTTTCTGCAAGTTTGTAAGGTCAACACTTAAGGAAGGTCATCTCATTCACTTAGAAGTTGCTGAGCAGTGGGTGACTGAACTAACATTTCATGAAGCTGAAGAGCCCCATGCAGACATTAGGCCTACAGTATTTTTGGAGGAGGTATGACTGAATTTAGTCTCCACTTCCAACTATCGAACCAGGAATGCGTGGAAACTTCCCAATGGCCTAAGCTGATTGAGATCTGAATCTTAATTTTTAAAAAATAATAACCAAAGAATTTCAAGTGAAATGAAATAATTGTGAGGCGTGAAAGTTAAGCAGATTTAGCATGGTTTATATATAATATTTTTTGAAATTCAAAACTTTACTTGGGAATTATTTTTGAACTATTTGTGAACATTTTATGATGTAAGAATTCAATAATATGCACTTGTCTTGCATTGTTTAGAATCCAACATTTTCTTTTTCATTCCCTATTACAAGTAGGAAATCAGTCATGCTAACTTCAAAAAAATATGCCCACAATGACCAGTCAGTTAAGGCTTTAGTGGCATAATCTATCAATTAACTTGATTAGAGCTTACAACACTAAAGTTTCTGCTGAGTTCAGTGTTGCATTTTGGAAATGATTAGCTACCATATAAAAAACTTCAGAAGGCACGTACTTCTACTTACCCCTCCGCACATCCCTGTCTGGCCTGCTGTTTTTCTGCTGCCTTTCTCCCAAGGCTCAACATGTGTAACCTGAAAACAATAAAGCAATTAATCAACCCATCATAATTTTAGATTTACATTTTAACTCAGGCTGTACTAAGCAGTGTGTCATTGACACACCCATTCCTATTGCCCCCGCCCTCAGCAAATAGTAAGGACAAATCATTCCTCAACCCCAAGTCCAATACAAAATGAGCTAGAGGTGTACTTGCTAATATCTATTTAAAACTAAGGTCATGTTTCATATACACAATTATTTCAGAGTAAGCTCTGTCAAATATTTTGGACTTGCTTTTAAATAAACGTGCAGGATTTGACTGTCAATCTGGCTTTTACATTTTCAGAATACAAATATAGCACTGCAAATAATATTTATTATTATGGCCTATGAGATAATTGGTAAATTTTGATAGGCTAGAGGTTCCAGGAGACAATAGTCTGTTCTTCAGACAAATCATGCAGTCACCTGGTTATCACTTTTCTACTGTACGCCCTCTAACTACCTTTCCCTACAAAGTGCTCAGCTATTCAATTATTAATACCTACCTTTCATTTTCTATTTCAAGAAAATTACACTAGCTCAGTTACTATGCATTTAATTTTGTTTATCTTATGTCCATCACTTTGGTATTCTATATTAAGTGGTTTATAAATTCTAAACATGAATAATAAATGGCAAGTGTATGGTTGTGCAAAGTAGTGGTGACTTAGGCAAGAAGCCAAGGAATGGAGAAAGTAGTTCTGTTTGCTAGGGGTCCACAAATTTTGGCTGGTCCTAGCAACCAGCTAAAATTAGGCTCTACACTACATGTGTGCCTATGACAAGGGGAGGAATATTTTGTCACTGATGTCATTTTGAACTTCAGAAGTATTCTGAAGCTTGTTCCTATTGCACCAAACTTGAAAAACACCTGACTATTTTCAGAGTCTTTGTAAAAGACAACAAGCCATTCTTCAGAAAGGTCAGAAATTAGGGGCTCCTGCCAATATGCACAATAATCATCAGCCATTAATGGACCCCTGCCATTACCTACAGGGACTTCGAGTTCATTTGTTGAAGAACTGACTCTTGTGTGGACCATGACCATCAAAGCCTATAAGCATTACAATACAGCTTCTTCCCAAGCTGTAGGTCTCCGAGCACAATTCAAAGTGTTGGGGCTGACTTTTAAAGCCCTAAACGGCCTCGGCCCAGTATACCTGAAGGAGCGTCGCCGTCCCTATCGTTCAGCCCAGACACTAAGGTCCACCTCTGAGGGCCTTCTGGCAGTTTCCTCACTGCGAGAAGTGAGGTTACAAGGAACCAGGCAGAGGGCCTTCTCGGTAGTGGCGTCAGCCCTGGGAACGCCCTTCCATCAGGAAATAAACAACTATCTGACTTTTAGAATACAGTAGTACCTCTGGATGCGAACGGGATCTGTTCCGGAGCCACATTCACATCCTGAGTAGAATGTAACACGCGACTGCGCGTCTCGCTGCTTCTGCACATGACGTCATTTTGAGCGTCTGCGCATGCGACGAAACCTGGAAGTAACGCGCTCCATTACTTCCGGGTCCCCGCGGAGCGCAACCCAAAAATACTTAACCTGAAGCTACTTCAACCCGAGATATGACTGTACATCTGAAGGCAACCCTGTTTAGGGAAGTTTTTAATGTTTGATATTTTATCATGTTTCTAATATTCTGTTGGGAGCCACCCAGAGTGGCTGGGGAAACCCAGCCAGATGGATGGGATATGAATAATAATAATAATAATAATAATAATAATAATAATAATAATAATATAGCATGATTTGCTCCAAGATACATGGGAAGAGAACATGTTGTGGCTCTTCACCACCTCATCTCTGTACCGATTTCCAGGCATGAAATTATTGTACAGTGCGTGCTCTTCTCAATCTAGTCCAGGTTTTCTATGCTATCTTCACAGTGGGAAGGGCTCCTACTTCAGTGTTACAGGTGCCATTTTGCTCTGTGCACATATTCAACTGAAAAATAATTAAAAGCTTGGAGAGGACAGAGAGTATGATTCTAAGGCTCACCACTGTTTGTTCACAGTACAGCATGGTTTCACATTACATTGAAACCATCTCCAAGGCTGCAATTCTATCCATGCTAAGAAGCTTGTAAATCTCAGTGTAATAAAGAGCATACATTTGAGTAAACGTGATTGCTCTACATTTCATATGAAAACTATTTCAACTTGTTCTTATTTATTTGAAGTATTTCCAATATACATGATTTACATATGTAAGACAATTTTGACTGACAAATTACAGAAACTTAATAGCTTTCCCCATGTTTCCTATGTTTTAATTTAAGCATGAATGAAACATGTTATTTGAAAATGTTGCTTTAAATTAACTTTGGGGGTAAAGGAGGCAGTATGAAAAAAAACAAAGGAAGGTAAAGGAGGCAGTATGAAAAAAAAACGAAGGAAGGAAAAAATGAGGAAAGCAAATCTTAACCAAATAATAGAAATTGTAAAATAAAATAATAGAATCACAGAGTTGGAAGGATCCCCAAGAATCATCTAGTCCAACCCCATGTGATGCAGGAATATGCACCCATATGAGGATCAAATCCTTGACTTTGGTGTTTTCAGCACCACGCTCTTACCAACCGAGGTAACCAGCATATCAGATATAACTGACATTTCTGGCAAGTATATCTTACATTTTGGTCATATTTGGAAGGGCACCGGTGGCGGGAGGCCTCATTAGGGAAAGCACACCTCAGTTTAAGAATGGTTTTGGTTTAAGGACGGACTTCCGGAACAGATTAAGTTTGTAAACCAAGGTACCACTGTATATTAAGTGGTATAGAAATTAAAGAATCTGTAGTCAATATTTTGCTTAAGGTAGCATTTTTTGAAAGTGAGGTAATTTAAATGTAGATGGACCCTACAAGCTCTAGAAATAAATCATTTGCTAGTTAAAAAGAATGAGGTTTTGTTGCTTTTAAATTAAGTGGTAAAAAGAGTCACACTATGCCACACTATAACCACTGAATGATCAGCAAGAGAAAAAGTCAATGCAATTAACCGAAGGTCGTAATGCCTCCTGGAAAATGCAGATAGATCTGATTTCCCTATATTTGATGTTATGAAGATATGGATTAAGAGAACAGAAGTGGAGAAAAACTTGGAACATAAACACACTTATCTATGAGCTCAATTAATTTAAATTCAATAGCCCAATCTAAGAGCCCACTTGATTTCTGCTTGTGCTCCCCCCCAAAAGTCCTGAGCATATCAAATTATTCTATAACAAAGTACGCTAAGTGATTCCTTAGCAACAATGTAACCTATAGAGAGTTCAAGTCCTTCCTCCTGTATTCCCTCAAGTCCCATACCAAAGTTATTTAAAAAGGACCAGAAAGTACAGAAAAATAAGTGAATTTAAAAGGCAAGTAGCTTGTAGCTATATCTGTCTGTAAGAAAACCCCCCACCAAAATCTAGTTGGGTAGTACTTTTTTTGAGACTACCCAAAATGTCATAAACATGTGGCACTTTTGAGTTCTTCAGAACTGTTCATCAGTTATGATACACAAAAGGGGTGTGGTTGGAGAATAATAAATGGCTACATCATTAGCCCCATTTTTTAACTGTTTACCCCTCCGCCCCCTTTTGTGACAATCTGGTTGGTCCCAAATTACTTACTCCACTGTGAATTTAGGTAATTTTAAGATATCTAAGTGGTGGGCTAGGTTCTGGGTGAAAGATGGGGAAGTTGTGGCTCTCCATATGTTTTTCGACTCCAAAAACACCTGAAAGGCCACAGGCTTCCCATCATTGTGTTTAGCTCTGCAATTCAGGCTCACACCTTAACAGCAACGTTTCAAAGCTTAAACTGGTTCATAGAAAATAAATGACAGTCATAATCTTCCAGGTTACAGAACCCCAATTTAATCAATGAAAGACTCTGTTAGCAGCCATAAGAATGACTGAAAGCAGGGTCACATAGATCAAACTAAACAGCTTTTACTCACAGCATCTGAAATACACAGCATATTAGAATTCCATTTTAAGACGGCCAAAATCAATTAGTAGGCCTCAAATTTTAACTTATTAGCATTAAGATTAGGACAGTGTTATGTTGGTATACAGCCAACGTAACAGAGTATGCAGCGTGCTGGTTACCTCCTGCTGAATTCCTCAACCGCCTGTTTTAGATCTTTGGCTAGGAAAGGACGTGAACATGCTGCCCAGTGCAATCGCCAGTTTTAACACACACGCAGCGCTGGCATTAAGTTTCTAAATTCAACCAACATACAAGTCTGACTGGTAAGATATTGGGGGTGGGGGTGGGAAGAGAGATAGAGATCTGGAGTCTGGATTGAGACAAAGAATTGCATAGCCATTTCCCAAAGAAAAAAGTAGCTACATTACAACTACATCGCCTTCTCTCTGACGATCGTGGGAAGAAATAGGTCAGCATCTCTCATTTTGATGGCGAGACTGGAATAAAATATTCATTATTATTAAAAATAGTATGGGAATGGATTGTGGAAGAGACAGCTGCGAAGAGCCTTATGTTTTTGGGCCCAGGCCAGATGAGATCTGCTCGGCCACGCGGTGATGAGCGAACCAAAGGATTTGAAAACAAGAATCTTGCCGGCTTCCTCCGAAAGGACCTAGTTCCTTCCCGGGTTCCCGGCTCACCTTGAAGTAGATTTCGTCGACCACCTCGTGGTAGGTCTTGAGCTCGTAAAGCTGCACCTTGAAGTAGGGCGAGGAGAGGATGTTGGTGAGGATCATGGGGTTCAGGTTCATGGTCTTCTCGTTCCCCCACAGGGGCAGCACGTTGCCCTGCTTCCCCGAAGCCGCCGGCTTGGGCCCCGCGCTCTGAAGCGGCAGCGGAGGCGACAAAACGGCGCCGGCCTGCGGGAGCGGGAGAGGCGGCTGCTGCTGCTGTTGGCCTCCCGGCTGCTGCTGAGGCGACTGCTGCTGGTGCTGCTGCTGCTGTTGGTGGCAGTTCCCGGCGCCCACGACGGGGCAATTGTTGGCCATGGCGTCGCCGGAGAGGGGCGACTCCCGCTCACACCGAAACAGCGGTCGGCCGAGTAAAGGCCGCAGCGGCGACGAGGCGAGCGGAAGCCTCTCGGGGACAGCGCTGCCGAGCCGAGCTCCGCCAACCGCCAACAAGATGGCGGCCGCTGCGGAAGTGACGGAAGGGCCTTCCCGGGCTCGGGCGGCCAATCAGAGCGGCGGGCGCTGGCGGAAGTGGGCGGTTGGGCTGAGGCTGCGCATACGTTAGGGCGGCGGCAGCAGTGGCGCTTCAGATACGGCTCCGAGAGTACGAAGAGCGGGACTTAAGCGCTTCACCTCAGAGTGGGCCGCACCGTTTCGATATGCGCCCGGGCCAGCTGGGGTGAACGGTGAAAGGCCTCTGGACGAGCCAGTTCCGTTTCGCTGCTCGGAAAATGCCCTTTGGGAAGGAAAAGGAGTGAAAACACCGCTTCTTCCCACAAAACACACACGTTGCTTTTCTTTAAAGTAGAAATTATCAGGAGACGAGAAGCAGGCTGCGGCCTTCGAGTTTTCGAAAGTAGAGGCGCCCCTTGTCCCTTTGCCTAAAATGTCAAGTGTTGGTAGTCTGTTACAAATAGCCTTGTAAAAGCCAAGAGGTGGTCGTGTGGGTTTGTAATAAGAAAAATCCACTCAGTTTGCAGCAAGCCTTTTATTAGGTTAAGTAAAACTTTGCAAAATACTGTGCAAGGTTTATTTGTTTTTGTTTTATAGATCGGTAGGACTCTTCTTCAGGCTGGATTGGAAGGTAAACAGGACCGGGGAGCCTAGCTGATTGTTATTGTTGTTATTATTATTTGTTACATTTGTATACTGCCCTCCATCCAAAGATTCCTGGGTCGTTTTAATTCTGGATGTGGGTGGAGGTAGCAGTCATTCAAAGGAGACTGTTAGGTGCTGTGCAGGTTTCAGAATGCGCTTAAAGCTTCTGTGAAGGTGCATTCAGTAGCCCCATATTTGAAACTATAATTGGTACTTATAAATTGAAAATGTAAAATCCAGCTGTTCCAAGTCTCTTCACTAATAAGTGAAATGCACAGGTTCCTTGGTAGGTGGAAAATGAGAACAAAGACAATCTAGGCAGGTTTATTATTATTATTAAAATATAGAATATAAAAATTAGGTGGTGTGCTAGGCTTACATTTATTTAAGAGCAGCAAAATTGGGCAGTAGATCTATGGTACAACCCTAGGCATATTGACTCAAAAATAGGTCTCATTGAGTTTAAAGGTAAAGGTCCATTCATGGACAACTCTGGAGTTGTGGCACTCATCTCGCTTTATTGGCCGAGGGAGCCAGCATACAGCTTCCGGCTCGTGGCCAGCATGACTAAGCCGCTTGTGGCGAACCAGACCAGCGCACGGAAACGCCGTTTACCTTTCTGCCAGAGTGATACCTATTTATTTACTTGCACTTTGACGTGCTTTCGAACTGCTAGGTTGGCAGGAGCAGGGACCGAGCAACAGCAGCTCACCCCGTCGCAGGGATCCCTTTCGTTGAGTTTACTTGCTCCCAAATAGGGAGATTGCAGCCTAAATCTAGGGACCTTTATTGTGGTGCTTCAAGGTTCATTCTTTTTTCTAATGCTGTGCGAATGGCATATGTTTTTGTGAACTAGAACCCCCTTCGTTGGATGTAGGACATGAAGGTGATGGTTTTCCCCTGCTGCTTGTTCCAACCATAGGAACATAGAAAGCTGCCTTATACCGAGACAGACAATTGATCCACCTTGTTCAGTACAGTATTGTCTACATGGATTTATTTATTTATCTTATTAAATTTCTCTTCCACCCTCCATCACAGGGCAGTTTACAATATAAAAAAGCAAACATACATAATGTAGTGACAAATAAAAACATTGGCCCTCCCCACACAGAATGTCTAGAGATTTGGGGGATTAAACCAGGGACTTGCATACAAATCACATGCTCTGCTACTGAGCTATGGCCCCTTCTCCATCTTGGATTCAGAAGTATGCTTCCTCTGATCTTGATTTCATGTATGTTGGAGTGAACTGTAGTCCAGAGAAACCTAGGCTTCAAAATTATAGCACGATCCTATCCAATCGGAAGCAAGTCCTGTTGAGTTCGGTGGGGCATACTCCCAAATATGTGTGCATAGAATTGAGCTTAAATTCATTAGCCTTTAGTATAGTGCCAGAAGGATCTTTCTTATAGCTAAATAGCTGCTGCAGAATGCCTCCTGATTGCACCGTAAATTTTAAAAAAGCAGAAGAGAAACAAGTATTTTATGTTTTTTAAAAGCAAGGAATAGTGCTGTGCAAATAATGAAGCATTCAGAGCAGAATCCTATCTATTGAACTTGGGGGTGTTATGGAGCAGACTGACAGGAGAAATATTGCCAAATTTCGGGGTTGGGTACAGTGTGTAATGTGAGCCTGCTCACTTACCATTTCTTCTGTCTCACAGTGTGTTTAGAGACAGCGTTTAGCACAATTATTTCAGTTGTCTTGAAAGCTAGACATTTGCCAGTCAGAGACAGCCTCAGCACAGGAAAAAGAAAAATATATTTCCCCTTATTTAGTATTTTGTCAAGAAGCTTCTGGAACATTTTAATGAGACAACCTCATAAAATCATTGAAAAAGCAGAGTTGCCAGTAACGTCAAAACATTTTTTAATAATTTTGTAGTTCATACTAATTAGACTTGCCAACCGTCTGTTCACAGCAGGTGCAATGCCTGAACAGTACTAAAATGTGGTATTATGTGCTGCATGCTGGATTTATTTAAAATTATGGCTATTAATAAAGAACAAATTAACATTTATACCTTAATCTTAAAACATATTTACTCAGAGGCAATGCATATAGATTACAGTATGGCTTACTTCCAAGTGCATGTGCTTAAGAAAGAGCAATCAGCCTTTTCAAGTGTTAAACAATTATGCAATGGGAAATTATGGTAGTAACCAGTGCTTTTTCTCAGCTGGAGTGCTCCGGAGCACAGTTCTGGCACCTCTTGTGGGGAGGGGGGTGCCATTGCGGGCTGGCTCCAGCAACTGCCTACTTACTGCCTTTATGTACTTCTGAGAAGCCCAAAATGAACATTTCAAGGGAACCTGACCTGTGTGTGCAAGTCTACTTTTTAAAAGATCTATGACTCCACCTAGCTCTTAGCTGTGATTGGTCAAGCTACAGGTGGGGCCAATTTGTATTTCCTTTTCTTCGATCTGTCTGACGTGTAGCGGTGGTGGGATTTAGGGTTTTCAGCCAGACCTCTACCATTGCATGAATGCATGCGTGTTTGTGTAAGGGCTCTTCCGAGTTGCTCTAGTCATCTGTCTGAATCTTAAGAGAACTTGGGGGGCCATTTATTTGACCTGCACCAGAATCAAGGGTGACCCCCAAACCAGCTAGAGAGATAGCTTGCTGTAGTTTTTAGCACCTCTGTGGGTGGTGAACGTTCCTGTTGCAAAACCAGCATCTGTTTAGAGCTACCTCGAGCCACCCAGTGACTTATTGTAACAACTTCATGGTGAATTCCAGCACCTGTTTTTCTTGAAAAAGAAGCACTGGTAGTAGCCTCTTTTGCATTATTAACAATAACCAATAAACAAAAGGCTTTAATGTATGCATTAATAACATATTTTATATCAAAAGCTAGAAACTAATCTTGATGTTTGTATCAAGTTTTGCCAACCAATTTCGTGGAGAAAAGATGTGAAGGAAATAAACACATGGGATACCAAAATGCTACCTGTCAAAATGGTGACAATTTTTGTGTTAGATTTCAGACTGAAAGGAAAGCAGGAGCCAAGAATGCTCAGGAATTTCCAAGCTGCAAAATAATTGTTATATAGTATTTCTAAAACATTCCTATCTTTTGTTTTTAGCCTTGGCTATGGATGCAAAAATGCAAAAGGATGAACTGACAAGGACAATTAAATTTATGCCACCACTATACAAACAACGCTACCTGTTTGTTAAACAGTTAGTGAGTAAACATAAACCTAAAAAGGTTTGTACATGTTTCTTAGCAAAATGTGTTCTTTATAGTATGGCTAACTGCTTCAGAATTGTTGGCCTTAGTCTTGCTGTGATGTGACACACTTAAACATAATTGAGCTAGACAGGCACTTCCATGCGGAAATAGTACAAATAAGGAAAACAAATGGGGGTGGGGGTGATCAAAAATAATTTGCTGCATTATTTTAAAGTGTCTCAGCCACTTGGAGACCAATTCCAAACCCTGACTAGGAGCATGAGGGCTTGTAGAGTGGAGCTGTATAGCTAACACTGTAGTCACAGAACCTGTTCTTGTGCCAACCAGGACAGGAGGGGAGGAAAAGTGCTTCTTTGCTGCCCAGATAGAATTTTTCACACGCACATACAATCTCCTTTCCTTCTGTTGTATGCTTGGTACAAAGAGCTTCTGTTAAGCCAAATTTCACTGTTAAGTCCAAATCAGGAAACATGGTTTAAGGTTGGTTAACAGACTTTTTAAGTCATGGTTGCCTAGTTTGGAGTTAACAGAGAACTTTGCCTTAATGCTAACCACAGAGTTTATCCTGCATTAACTGGGTCCTTGGATTCCCCACCCCCCACCCCAGTGGAGTCAGATCTCACATCTTCCCTGCCCTTTGGCAAACTAAGGGTGATACCCAACTAAGTTGTCTGTTTTGAGTATGACTAACCCTCTGTATGTCACCCTAAGTGCAAACAAATTCAGAATTAAGGATCGGTTTCGATTCCTAAGCTACTAATGACTTTAAAGTTGTATCAGTTTTAGTTATGGACTATTAATGTATTTAATTCTAATTGACAGGTGGCAGATTTGGGATGTGCTGAATGCAGGCTACTCTGGATGCTGAAATTCTGCAGCTGCATTGAAGTGCTCGTTGGGCTAGATATTAGTGAAGATGTGATGAAGGAGAATATGTAAGGAGAAAAAATATCCTTTAATTTCTTTTGCAAAAGCTGTTTGCTGTGGCTTGGAAATTTCAGAATATATCTATATCTCAAAATCAGCCATTCAGTTCCTAACACGAGATTGGGGGTTGGCTACAGCAATGGTGAGGAATCTAGCTCATGGGCCACACTGGGCCTTCTCATTTGGCCTGGCGGTGCACTGGGATTCACTGGGATTCACTGGTTCTGATAATCAGGTGATGGTTGAGTCTCGTGGAGCACTGTGCAGCTAGCTTTATCTGTTCCAACCGCGATCAGCCTAATTAAGAAAGCATGTGTTACAGTGCAAACAGTGACAATAACACTGTTTCCCTGGAGTTAGGAAACTGTGTGATCACCATGGTTTGCTCTTCTTCACATGGCTTCATAATTAGTATTTTTCAGAGTCGTTAGCACCTTTTAGGTTTGAAAATATTTCATTTGATTAATATTAATAGTTAACAAATGAATATTTAATATTGTGGTTTCGTTGCTAGTACCAGACTAGGTAGAGTACACAGAATATACCTAAATCGCTTCAATCTAGCAGTGGAAAGAAAAGCAATGTCAACTGAGAAAAAATACTGAAAACTAATCTGAGGATGAATATTATTATGTGTCATATCCTATGCCATAGTATTTTACATTTGGAACAATGTATGTTTCTGGTTGGACCACTCCAATATTATTATTAGCAGTTCTCTAATACATCTGAAAGAGTAGTTAGCTCCTGATAAGCTTTGCTCGGCGTCAGCAAACTGCACTCTTCTCCATTTTCAATTTCTTAAGTTATTTTCCTTTTTAAAAAGCCTTAAATGTTGTTGGGACAGTCACACAAAAAAATTGTACTATTTTTGTTGAAAGTAAGATACTCAGTTTGTGGGAATTATACCCAATAAAAATATCTTCTAGAGTTTATCTTCAGTTGTGTTTTGCCGTCTTCCCATTTTTATCTAGTTTTTAAATAATTTGTTAATGTTATTGTTTAATTTTTTTATGTAAAATGCATAGACATTTTTACTATATTAAATGATGAAAAAGAATAAAATTGAAACATCAAACTTGCACTGAGAATTACTTCTAATTGTGCACAGTTGTTTCTTATGCTGTCAAGTAAGGGCATTAAAATGTGTTTCCTGTGCAGACTGTAGAGCTCCAGCAAATCCAGTATTATATTGTACTGACTTGCCTTCCATTTCAGCTAGAGTCAATTGGAACTTCCTGGTGCACCAGTAGTTAGATGAAGTGGGGGGTAGTATGGGTAAAAGTAAATGTCACCTGAGGTCTTCTATACTGTACAACTTGTTTGCTTGTAGGCATACACTATCTCCCCTTCCTGGTGACTATCTCCAGCCAAGTGAAAGACGTCTGACAGTTATCCTCTATCAGGGTTCAGTTGCTCACAGAGACCCTTGTATGCTGGGCTTTGATATGATAACATGCATTGAAGTGTGAGTATTCTACTGAAATACTTTATTTGGCAATGTTTTTCAGGTTTTGGTTTTAAAAGCATGTCGATTTAAATACATTTTCTACCATATATAACGCACTTTCCTCTTCCCTAGTTCCAAGCAACTTCTCAAAAATAAAGGAGTGTGCCATCTTTTAACTTCTTAAACTTAGGACAATACAAATTAATACAGTTGGGATGGTTGAGACTGTTGTGTGGTGTAGCAATACTTTGGAACAAAGGGCATAGAAATATTCATGGAATATCCAAGGGTTTGGTGAGGTGGAGAACCCATAGCTCAATGGAAGTGTGGATGGGAAGACCTAGGATCCGTAACATAATGCTAGAGTAGGCTTAATTTCTGGAGAAAGACTAAGAGCTCTGCAGGATAATAACATAATAGTCCTGCAGGATCAAACTAAAGGCCCATCTGCTCCAGCATCTTGTTTTCAGTTTCCCCAGATCACTCTGGGAAGTCTGCAAGCAGGACCTGAGTGCAGCAGAATTCTTCCCCACTTGTGATTCTCAGTAGCTGCTGTTCAAAGGCATCCTGCCTTCCAGCAGTAAAGGTATATCACAGTCATTGATAGCCTTATCCTGAGTGAATTTGTCTAATCCTTTTTTAAAGCCATCCAAGTTGGGAGCCATTACAAAATATTGTGGAAGTGGATTCCACAATAACTATATGCTGTGTGTGTTGGGATTAGAGCCCCTCAAGTTCTGGGGGACCTCTGGCTTGATGATTAATTAGCAGAGTTGCAGACCTCTTGCCATAGCGTGCATTCCAAGAAAAAACACTGGACGCAGAAGAGTCGCTAGGAATAATTTACTAAGGCATGAATCATGTGGTTCTTTGTCAAAGCCTTGACAAGGTGCATCTTGGGCATAAAAATCAGTTCAGCATATAAAATCTAACACTATACAAGAATACACTGAGAGTGAGGAAGTAAGAATCCAGGCAGATAGAGAATCAAAAGCAAAGTGTAACTGCTCACTGGGTAGCTGATACATGTTCCCAGTTACCTTGAAGGGAGATGTAGTCAAAACAATATCCACCTTGCTTCTTAGCAGAAATGAAAAGTGCTGAGCAGCTAGAATTATTTCTAGCATGTTCCAGCTTCAGTTTCTATATAGAACATACAAAGCACATACAAAGAATATACTAGAAAAACTTCTGTTTACTTTTATAAACTGGAAAAGATTTCTGTACCTGAGAAACGCCATTAATCCTGACAGTGTGAACTAGGGCTTACGAATCTTCCAACTTTGGTGTCATTTTGGTTGCCCTTTTTTTGAACTTTTCCTGACTCTACAATATCCTTTTTGAGGAGAGGCAAACAGAACTGTACACAGTATTCCAAGTGTGGATGCGCCATAGATTTTGTCCAACAGCACTATGATATTGGCAGTAGGATTGATATTAGCGGTATTATTTTCAATCCCTTTTGTAATGATTCTTAACATAAAATCCACCTTTTTCATATGTACTGCATGCTAGGTCGACATCTTCAAGCTATTCACAGTGACCCAAAGGTCTAGTTCTTGCACAGTCACTGGCAGTTCAGACTTAACTGCCAGATTAACATATATGTGAAATGAGGATTTATTTATTTTTGCCCCAATGGGCATCCATTTACGTACACTTGCTTAAATTCACTGCCATCGTTTGGGGAGGTCCTTTTTGAACTCCTTTTGGTACAATTGATATAATCACCTCACTGCTTACTACTAGCTACAGATAATTTATGAACAAGTTAGAAAGCACAGGCCCCAATACGGATTCTTTGGTACTCCACATCCTTCCATTGGAAGAACTTTCTCTTTATTCCTACTCTACTTCCTGTCTTTAACAGAAACATTATCAAAACCTCTTTGAAAGTCTTAAGTACACTGTCAGTTGTATTGCCTCTATCTATATGTTTGTTTATATTCTAAATTAGATTGATGAAACAGGCCTGGTTCTGCTTCAGAAAGACTTATTCTTCTGTATGTTTTGTAATTCTGCCTTTAATAATGCTGTCCCTCAATTTTCCCAAAACAAATGTTATACTAACTGGCCTGTAAAATCCTAGATCCCATCTGGATCCCTTTAAAAATGGTTTTACATACTTTACATTCCTTAAGTATAGATGGGTGCTTGGTGTGCTCTGGTCCATGGGGTCACGAAAAGTCGGACACGACTGAACGGCTAAACAACAAAAAAATATAGATGGTGATTAAGAACTCTTGGGTGGATTGTCATCCAGACCTGATGATTTGTCAGTTTTTAATAAGATGTAGAACTAGGTAAGGACTGAGATAGGTCTTGGTTAGAGACCATGGAGAACTGCATAGCTGAAATATATATAATACTAGGCTAGTTGGATCAAGTATAAAATAGTGTCATACTTTTAGATAGAAAAACAAAGTTATCTTGAGAAGATATTTTTTATTATATCAGACTTACTGTAGTTGTGCAGCTTTGCTACTTCATTCAAGTATGTACTGTACACAGTTAATCTGCTTGGTAAGAAGATCCTTGTAACCTTCTATCTTCAGAATAGAACACCTGGAGGCAGAAGAGCTGGACAAATTCCCAGAAGTGGTATTTGGTTTTATGTCTCCAGCCATGGTCGTAATAACAACACCAAACTCAGAATTTAATTGTTTGCTTCCAACTGTAACATTATTCAGACACCCAGATCATAAATTTGAATGGAATCGTGCACAATTTAAGAACTGGTAAGTTCATTCCATCTTTTATATGCTTCCAAAAAGTAAAACAAAAACAAAAACAGTGGTGTATATTTTAGTGTAGGCTATGGGGGAATAAAATAAAACCTTGCTATACCCTTCAAAAGCTTTTATGATTTTGAATATACTGTGGTGACTGCCATAGCCTACCTTATATGTTAATCATTTTGGAAATAACAGTAATTAAAGTGAAGGACAACCATTGGTTGTCTAGGCGTAGCTTTTTCCACCCCAATAATCTCACAATATGTAGAATGTAGGTGATACAAGAAATGACAACAATTTCTGATCTATGTATTTTCTTCGTTGTGGGGATTCCATTTTTTTTTAAAGACATGAACACCATTGCAAGGCAATGTAGTAGGTAAAGATACGGAGATTTTTTAGGTGAAGTGGGATTGGTCTCAAAGCAGGAATATCCTCTAATATAGGGATTGTCTCAAAATTCCTGCATAATATTTGCTCCACTCTACCATAGCTCCAAATTTCCTCTTCTCCCCCCATCCTTCAGTGGGATACCAGCTCCACTAAACCTTCACACAAACACATATCTTAATAATGCTTAAGAATTATTAAGAATATTCATGGTCCAGTTTGAGAACTCTCACATTACTATTCTAATGAGGGTGAAGCTTTATGCTCTTTGCTGTCTATTTCATAGTCTAAAGGACAGAACAGGCTCCTGGAAGTCAGTGACGGCTGGGTATATTTCTAATTGACAGAACAAAAGTTTGTTGGCAACAATCATGTGTTGTTTCCAAATTCAGGGTTGGACAGAACAGGAGTTGTTTTTGTCTCACTGGCCTTGTCTGTTGAGCTGGTGAGGAGGTGTCTTTGTTCCTAACAGCTACAATCTCCTGTCACTGCTGCCATTTCTCTACATCTACTTATCCACACAGGCATTGTTAATAGGAAGGAAGAACTGCCTCTCTCACAATAACGGCTTGTACTTGCGATGGGAGATTTAGCAGTACTCACTATACACATGTTTGATGAGCAAGATAGAGCTGTTAGGATTGGTCTTTCAAAGTTACTTGCACAGTTTGGTGTTTTGTCATACATTTAGGGCCCAAGATGTTGCAGCTCGCTACGACTATACAGTGGAGTTTACTGGTTTAGGAGCCCCACCTCCTGAAAAAGATGTTGGAACTTGTACACAGATAGGTGTGTTTGTGAGAAAATACCAGAATGATGGACCTACACATTTTGAGAAATGCAAGGAACATGTTTATAAAACCGTAAGTAGATCTTTTGCTTCTGTAAGGAGGAATAAATTCAGTATAAAGTGGTTACATAGTAAAACATAACACGATAACTGAAATAGAAGTCTGTGTATTGAGTTTGTGCTGAATTGATATCCAATGAACCTTGTGACTGATCAGCAGTCAGTGTCACAATACATACTAGGAAAGAAGTTCTTTTGATTCTGACTTTGAAAACAAATGTGTTATGATTGATGAACACATGGCATGGAGAGGCAACTGGGCATTTAAAATGACAAAAAGAATGAGAATAATGGTTAATTAGCCCTAAAATATTATCAAACATGAAATCCTTTATCCAGGGAGGAAAATGTTACTTAGAATGTTTTCTTCCCAGTTTCAGTGTTTAGTAAGCATTATTGGATATTGAACTGTAGAAGCACACTTGTTTTTAATAACTTAATTAAGCCTTTAGACCCTATGCTGTAATTCCCACCTTTTAACCTTTTTTTAACCTATAATTCCCACTAGTATTAGCTAGATTTAAACCCAGGTCCAAGCCTAACACTTTGTTTGGTGGGCCACTCTGAACTTGGCATTGTAGGAGTATCAACCATATTGCTCAAATTTAATTTAAAATTGTTTTTGTTATATTTCCAATAAGTGGGTAACTTATGGAAGAAAAGCTAACTCAAACTAAGGATTTGTTACTTTAAGGTTGCAAGCCCATTCATACTTACTTAGGAGCTAGTTCTATTAACTTCAGTGCAACTTACTTTTCAGCAGATGTGCAAGGGATTGTATTGTGATAGGGCTCTTGCTAGTTTGCCCAAATTCTACCTAATTTTGCAGGGAGGCTTACTCACACCGCATACTACAGGGCTTGCTTCTGAGGTTTTTTGTTTTTTAAAAGGCACACATACAGATAGATATTATTGAAAATTGAACTGAGGAGTATGTACAACCGTTTTATGGTCAGAAAGCCACATAGTTGTAGGCTATGGTCTATCTTAAAAATCAGCAGAATTATATTTGCATTTGTCAAACAAGTAAGTACAGGCGGTTTCCAGCTTTATTTTGTGTATTGTAAACATGTTAGAAAAGGTTCAGTAGAGCTATGCCTAGTTTAATATTCTGTAACATAAAATGCTGAGTATGTGAAATGCTTTGAACAGTTAGAATGTGCTAACAATAAATAAGCCGCATCTTTGTTTTCCATATCAAAGCTTTTCAAAGCTGAATATCCAAGCCTTAAAGATGAAAAGTATTTGCAGACTGCAGTGGTCAATGAAGTTATTTGGACAGCACAAATAATTGCAAGGAGACTCTGGGACCACGTAAAAACTGAATATAAAAAACCCTGTTATGACTCTGAAACAGAACCCAAATTCCAACCATCTCACCATAGTCTGAAGTATTTCAAGCATCTGCCTTTAACAGAAGCCAACAATAAAGGTTTGCAGCCATTTATTAATGGAAACTCTGTCTACATACCTCTTGCAAACATTTTTTCTTTTCCTAAAGTGAATAAACTTTGTGGAACAGTTGAAACACTAAGCAATCTCATAACTGGCAAAGTCACACTCAGCCATGATGGATCTGCAGTGCTGATTGATGCTGAATATGAAAATGAAGAGATGGAGAATTAGCAAATGCTTTCAAAAATACTTGTTCTTGGTTCTACTTCGCAAACTGGAGGAGTCCAGTGAGCAGAATTCTGCTAGTTGCTGGATTTAAAAACTCAGCAGATTGGACTGGCTACTAAATATTTGGATCAGGTGCCATCTTTTTGTGTCGAGGTGGGCTAGAATAAGATGTTCCTACCTGATTATTTTGATTGAGAAATAAACATGTACCTTCCTCAACCCAACTGCTTACAACAGTAGTTAGTAGAACAGAAGTCAGAAAACAGTTTTCTGTCTGCGAACAGAAAAAGTAATGTTTAAGATGCATTTTTTGTATTGGAAGGTGGTTTTGCAGAAGTTTGTGTACTATATTATGCAACACCACTGTTATCAGTATCTTTATAGTACAAGTTTAGTTGAGAACTAAATTAGTTGCTTAAGTTAATGCTAGGTGTAATGCTCTCTCTGTGTGTGCTTTTAAAATAGTTTTCTTCAGAACCATTCACACTGTTCTATATAGAAATGGGTTTGTAGATGTGGTCCAATAAGGACTTTCAAATAAGATTGTAGAATACTACTTGCTGAACAAAGTTGGAAAATACATTTGCTCAACTCATCCACATACTGATTTTTAACCCCCAAAGTACCAGAATAACCTTGGGGGACTGCTAGGTTTTGATTATAGAAAGGAGCAGCAGGGAGCAGCAGCAATTCTTTTCCTTAGTCTCAACCTTATAATGGTTTTATCAAGAAGGGTGTGACCTCCTTTTTAAATTCTGGCCTCTACTCCTATGAGTTATGTGCAAGATGGCAGACTACTCATTCATCTAGCAGTACTGCAAACACCAGTCATAGGATAGCCTTATTAAAGCCTCAAGTAACTGAAGTTATGCCTTGCTTCCTGCATGTATTACCTGTTCAAGTATGCTTTTCTTTAATTACAATAGTTGGTAAACAGATAGGCATATGAGCAGATGTAGTTGTACATAAATATTGTTCCTGTGTAACAGTAAACAGCCTTTTCTAAACAAATATTAGACAATTCTGTCTCACTAATCTTGCAACAATTTCAACCACAAGGTGGCATGCTTCTCCATAAAGCATTTGCTTGGCATCCTGTCCTCATGTAACAAAAAGGGATGCAGCTTTTTCCAACATCCCTACCACCACCACCTTGGTAAAGAGTCAGAGGACGACTGCAGTGTTGTTTTTATACCAGAGGCAACAGACGTGATTGAGCAAGAGAAGAGATGGTTTGGTACCTTGTTGCTCTTTGACCTTTTCCCTAATTCACTTGTCACATTTAAAAATGCTAGGATAGATTATTGTTTTCCTACTTCTACCTTCTTAGAATGTAATGCTCTCTATTACAGTTGCACTGCAGCAGCTTTCTCCTTGTACTATAACCAGAACACTGCATCACTTCCCAGCCTGGCCCGATTCCAAGCCCTTGCAGAGTGTACAACCGTAGCCACTAATTTTCCCTGGTGTTCTTTGCTATTATAGTGTCACTTCAGAGGAATCATTTTTGGGATGAGAATAGAGAAGAAAACCCAGCACAGTTTCTGCTAGGGCTTACTACATAAAATAGTCACTAAAATGACTTAAATAGTTCAAATAGTTCCTGTTTGCAAAGTTTAGTTTAATCACTTCTTCAGTATTAGGATTGAAGGCAGTCTCTTCCCTGGACAGATAATCAAGTATTCCTTACTACCAATACAAGTAGTAGTTACTGATCATGTTTACAATAAGCCCGTTAAGAGTGGGATGCCAGCTAGATTGCTGATGGAAATGTAGCTGCTCTGCAGAGGAAATGTGAACTTTTCACAGAAATAACGAACGGGAACTTTTCTGCAGGTGGGACTCATAGAGGATGACAAAAGGCAGAATGGGGGGGGGGGCTCTAAAAAGCTGTGGCAAGGCCTCAGAATGGTGCTCTAAAACATGGTTATATGTTTAGTACTTTTTGTCATCAATCAAAGTTTTGTATTGTCTTACTACAATGACAACCACTACAGCAGTTTAGTTAGTGAATACCTAAAGTAAACTGCTTTAATAGTTGTAATGGAAACAAAATAAGATATATATTTTTTGTCCCAAAGAATGATCAGGGTCTAAATGTTATTTAATACTGGAATATTTTGTTTTTCATGCTTTGGAGCTGTCATTTCTCTAGATTTTACAGACTAAATAAATCACTCAACTTGTAATGTTTTAGAACAAAAGTACCTAACAAATCAAAATAGCATAAAAAGCATTTTGAGAAATCACAGCAGTCTGTATCAGTGGAATTAATCATGCTGACAGGGTATAAACACAGGTAGAAAATGTGAACCTAGCACAGGAAGATAAAGCTGACTTTCCAGAATGTCTGCAAGTCAGGCCTCAATACAAAATGCAGTTTAATTTCCTCTAGCCTTTGAATCAGACTACTAAATTGTACAGAGGTTCCAATATAGATGAGCAAAGAAAGCAATGGAGCTAGAGAGGCTTAAATCATTAACTGATTCTCTTCTCTAGGAAAGAGAAGAGCCCTGGTTCTACCAAAAAAAATCTTGGATTTTTAAACTTGTAATAGGTCAGTATTAAACTTAGTACAAGGAATACAAAAGATTTAAGTTTATCAGGAAACCACCTGACCCAAACAACTGAACTATTCCTGTCTTGGGCCTTTTTTCTGCAGGGACGTAACCTAAAAATGAGATACAGTTCCTCCCAAAATTTAGCCTGTATTATTTTGGCATACTGTTTAGTATTAGAAAGAAGGAAGTGGAAAGATAATCTCACTCCTTTTCAAGCTAATAATTTGGTGGAGATGGAATGCCATTCATTTGCTCCTTTTAATTTAATAAAGTGAAATTAGTTACAGTACTATTGCAAACACCCTTTGCATTTGTTGTTTTGATTCTCTGTTCAGAAAAACAGCACATAAAATGCAGGTTGAAGACAAAACTTTTATTGAGTTTGTAAGACCACTTTACATCAAGTATTTTATGGTAAAAAAAAGCAGACTTTACTAAAAAATGTTAATTTTGGGTATCACTGTACAGTTTACACAAAATGAATGCCATATATTAATAGGAAGTTCATTTCCCATGTCTTGGGGACACAAATGGAATCACTTCATTAACATGGCTCAGTTGACTAAAGTGCATAATAGCTGTTTAATGGAACTATCATATGGAATTCAAAAAAAGTACCAGTGTGATGGGTACAAGAGAAATTGCCTTTGTGTAAGGTGTATTAAGTCAGGGAATGCAGGTATTTACACTAGGAGTGACCAACATTGCATTTGAGTAAACAAGCAATACAGAAAGTTTATTGAACGTTGAACATGATAGTTCCTTTGTAGTTAGTGACCTTAGTTTCTTTATCCCTTGTGTTCTTTCTCCCTTATGCCAATTTGTTCTCTCCAAATCACTCATCTTTTAGGACCAACACTTTTTAGAACTAGCATTTTTTCAACATATTTGCACACTATTTTAGTGACTTACTTAAACACACTAAGAGCAAACTCAATTTTACCTAGATCACTGTATGTTTCAAAGTAAGTTTTGTTGTGTATTCTCTTTGCATTATTTTCAAAGCAGCTTAAAAAATTAAATATTTACTTGAACTCAATTAGAACAATTCAGGCTAAATAAAATGTTTTATGAAGCAGTGACAAGTTACTTCCAGGTACCATAATACAGAAGAAATGGTTCTCATTTTAACAATTCACACATATGATTTAAATAATAAGAATGAGTTGCGACCTATCTCCAAGATACAAAATTCCTTCATTTAGCTAAGAACTTAAATCTTTCATTGTTTCTTGAGAAAGATAACAAACACTGACCAACTCCAGGGAATTCATATGAACATCAGTGTTCTGCACAGGTCAAGTAACTCTCATTAGCTTACTCAAAGTTGTTTTGAAGATACTGATTAATTCTAGTGACTACCTTTTTTTGACATCTGAAGTCCACTACTAACTGTCAATATGTTTCTGAATTGTTGGCAGCCTTCACTCCAAATCCCTAAAAAAATCTTTACAAAAATAAAATGGGCTGTTTATGTTGTCAGAAAATGCTTTGTCAAAACTGTTGCATAGGCACATTACATGTTTCATTTGTTCAAATTTATATGTACCAGGAACTATTTATCTGCACAAGTTCCACTGAAATCAATGAGTTCTATCTTAACAGCTAAATGAAATGGACTAAAATGAGATGACTTAAAACAAGCTATGCAGACATTCTGCATGACCTGCACTGCACTATACCACATGTGTGGCAGTTGCAAATACCAATGTGTGTATCAGGTAGAACAGGGCAAATACCTTTTAAATGGAGCAAGTACAGAGGTAAGTTATTTGCTCATATCCATGCCTCATTTACACTGGGCCTGAGTTAGCAATTCTAATTAAAATACAAGACTCTGGTTTCAGATGGGGTGAAGAAAATTATATAAAGTGCTTTTCTTGACAGCTTAAGCATATAGCAGTTATGTTAGCTGTTTAATGGTTGTTCTTAAAGCTTTATAAGAAATCGTTCCGACCTCCTTTTTCCTCAGGAACAAGGCACTCTTTTAAGTGTTAAATGGTTTGATTTAATATTGTATGAGCTAAACAACATACTACTGTATGCTCTAAACTTTTCATTACTGGTTATTATTCAATGAGGTCACCTATGATGTAGTACTTTTGTTTTTCAGTACACACCAAATGTCAGCAAGAATTATCTTTGAATACTATAAAGTTGTACTAAGGGTTCAAATCTTGTCAGCAGTGAGGACTATGTAATACGATACAGATTTAATTTTGTCAAAGCTAGTCACTCATTTTAAATAATAAACTAGTTCTCACATGTGACTTAGCCTTAAAGTTGCACACATTTGTAGCAGTATTTAATCCTATTTCTTTCAAAGCACAGCTGACTGGCTCACTTCCTTAAAGCAGAAGCAGCTGTTCCTATTTTGTAGCAATTCTAGTTTGACAGGAACAATTAAGTCAATACTCGAGAGGCAAGATTCTCACTCCCAGAAAAGGACTGAAATAGATGTTTGACTTTTTAAGGGATTAAAAAGCAACAGCAGCCAGGTTGCAATTAGAGAACATCACTGAATGCATTTCTACATACCGACAATTGATTTCACCATATTAAAGTCAAATCAGATACCATTTGTCCTATCTTCAAAAAAGGTGCTTCGATTGACACATAGAACAATGTAACAAATCTACCAACACATTCACAATGGCTGGCAAAGTACTCGAAGAAGAAAAATTTGCCCTTATACCACAGGTAGATAACAGAAGAGGGCACTTTCAGTATGAGCAACCCAATCTGACAACTCGGGTCAATGGAAACTTGCGTTTTGGAAGCACCCATCTTCAATAATATTGGGAAATAAGCAAGTTCTGGAGTTCCTAGAATTCTGCCACTGTAGTCCAGTTCCTCTAGCGTTTAATCACCACTTGCTCATATGCTCCAGATCCAACCCTGAAAAATTAAAGGCAGTAGAAAATACTGGAACAGAATTTTACACTCTTGAACAGGAGGAAACTTGATATTTATTACAAGAGGCTAATTGCTGCTTTCAAAACACAGCAGCCTACGTGTCTCTGCAATGTGTGATGTTCTTGGCCAAGTGAGTGGTAGCTAATGAAAGGGAAGAGAAAAGTCAAGGCTCAATGTTACCACATCACACATTTTTGTGCTTGATTTGTTTTTGACCGAGAAGACTTGGGTATCTCTTCTAACATCTAGTTCTATGCCTAGTATGTTACCTAATTTGAAACAAATACGCACAAAATAGAATCAATGGTTTAATTACACATGCTTGAATACTGGGAGTTGGATTCTTCAGTTAGTTGCACTTAGACTCCACTGAACTCTGTGGAACACATTAGGTCACGACTAAACTTCAACACTGATTTCAAGGGACTGAAATTCAACCAACATTCTGGATCCAACCCAATTTTTCCATGATTCCCAACCAATAACTCTATGCTGTGGTCTGTGCCAAGGCTTTGATACACATGTAAGCTATTGATAATCACAGACACCATATGTAACACTGAAATCAGATTACAACCACAAAATATTAAAGATATATTAATAAACCATCATTAACAATTCAATCCAGTTTTGGGGAAAAATATAATTTCCTCTTTAGAACACTTTAAACAGCAGCAGGCCCTTTTTTCTAGCAAAAGGTACACTGAAGACACTGCAAGTCATAGACACTCAGTACCTTTAAAATAAATCCATGCATTCAAGTAACTGAAGAAGTCTGCCGAAAGCCTTGATGACAACGGCAAGCAGGACAAATGATTCTGTTGTCATGGAATGTTATCATTGCTTTTCACATCGAATGAGGAATTCATCTCAATCATCAGCCTCCTAATTTTCCTGTTCCCTCCCTCTTCCCCTTTTATATCTTGTGCATTAGACTGTAAGCTTGTGGACATGGACTGTGTTGCTTTTCAGATCTCAGCACGGTGTTTAAAATGTTTTATAAATATGTTAACATTAATGATCAATTTGCATTTCAAAATTCTACTGGTGGTCAGTAAGTATTACAAGCCTGTGGTAGTCAGGTGTCATGAAAGAGCAGTTCAATTTTCAAATTACATACAAACAAAACCAAAAGGATATGTCCAGATGATTTCTGGAGCATGTTTCCAAATTGTAGAATTGCTCAGATGTGGTCTTTGTTACTTATTGTGTAGTAAAGGTAAAGGTAAAGGTACCCCTGCCCGTACGGGCCAGTCGTGTCCAACTCTAGGGTTGCGTGCTCATCTCGCTCTAGAGGCCGTGAGCCGGCACCGTCCGAAGACACTTCCGGGTCACGTGGCCAGCGTGACGAAGCTGCAGCTGGCAAGCCAGCACCAGCGCCGCACACGGAAACGCCGTTACCTTCCCGCTATAAAGCGGTACCTATTTATCTACTTGCACTTAAGAGTGCTTTTGAACTGCTAGGTGGGCAGGAGCTGGGACCGAACGACGGGAGCTCACCCCATCGCGGGGATTCGAACCGCCGACCATACGATCGGCAAGTCCTAGGCACTGAGGTTTTACCCACAGCGCCACCCGCGTCCCTTTATTGTGTAGTAGGTAGGGAAAATAAGTAGAATTAGTATACATACCTATTGGGTAAGTGATGACTTCCAAAAGCAGTGCTCCCTCCAGGGCCTACAAAAAGTCTTAGCCCTTCCTCTGAAAAAGAAAAAGTCAAATTTCATAACATGCAATGTTATCACACTTGACTTGGATCTAAGAATAAGCTTGTAGAACTCCATTTGTGGAATGGACCCTTCCTGCCCCTTTCCCTTGCGGTGCAACTTTCTGCACCCATGAAAACCCCAGTCCCAGGATTCAGAAACCCTTGGGAATGATGTGGGAGACTGCAAGTGGAAAAGGGAGTCAGCAAAAGTTGCCGATCCTCCCTCCCTTCTGTGAGCAGAGTTGTCTTCTGCTCGTGGTAGGATCACTTTGGACCTAACTCATTTGGAATACAGGCCCACTCAGGAATGAGGAAATTTGGAGCCAATAGTTTAATCAGGTTTCCCCCCCACCCCACCCCCTGTGCTTTACAAACCTTCTGCACTTGAGTCCAAACTGAAGTCTTGACTCTGCAATATTTTTTCAACAATATCGTCTGCATCCACTCTGGTGGCATCGACCCTTTTTAGCTGTGATTCCACAGAATCCTGTTTCACTGGGTGCCTATGAAATATTTATATAACATTTAGATCACAGTGCAATTCTAAAATATTTCTGCAGAAGTACCTGAGCAAACTGGGAAAAGTATTTTGCAAGTCTTGTACCTGATGAATTTTTCTGAGGTTGTGTCTTTCACAGGCACTTCCAAATTATCCTCAGTCCTTTTGGTTTCAGCTTCTTCGCATGGCTCCAGAATGCTACCTATACCAGTTGATGTGCTTCCCACAGAAGTATTTCTCTTATGACAGAGATCAGAGAAACTGGATGATCTAGAGTGGCAGGTGCTATACCCTAGAAGAGAATGATTCAGAACTACTATTTTGATGCCAAGGCTTATACTTCACTGAACTGCAGGATTTTGGTTTCCACTTCTACCTTGAATATGACACTCGTGTCAAATATTTGGAATTCATTTGGTTAGTGAGAGAATCAGAAAATAATTTTACTTCCAATACAGTACATCAAAGAGGCAGACACAGTATCAAATAACTTAAAAATAATAATTAAACAATGAGATGCACATGACCATCTATGAACATGACATTTTACAAAGAATAAGGAGTCAGGTCTGTGTTCCCAAGGCAATTCTAATCTAGAAATAGGCACAACGAAGAAAGGAGAAAAATGGAGGCAGGGGAAGACTGTATGGTTATCACAGTTAAGTACACAAGTGTTCAGATTGGGCCAGATTACTGGGTTAAATATATAAATGAGACAATTGAATCTAAGTTTAGGACAGGGGGAGAAAGGGACTTAATAGAATGAGAGGCAATCAGATTGCAGTTTTTACCTATTCTAAGGCAAAGGGGACAGAAGGAAATTCTTCCTCAGAGCTCTGCTGTGAATCTGGAAGTCATTCCTCAGGCATTGCAGTGTAGGTTCATTACCACTTAGGATAGCTAGTTAACAAGCCGAAGCTTGTTTTCTACAGATATCCAGGGAAAAGACTATTGGGGGACTGAGGATAGGCCAAAAGCCTTTGTGGGTCCCCATGGAACATACTGGTTAAGATTATGAAGGGAAAACTTGTTCCTTTCTTGTCCTGTGTGGCTAACTCTCTGCTTAATATACTTCTTCCAGGGAAGGGGCTCAAAGAAATAATTAAAACAGCAATTTGGTTATTAATTTATTTATGTATTATTTGTTGTTGTTGTTGTTGTATACCACCGTATACCCACAGGTCTCAGAGCGTAACATTTTTAAAACAGTCTCTTTGACTACTAATCTCTTCCCCAATTTACTCTGACTGACTTTTCTGTGCATCATGTGTAGCTCCTCAAAAGTCACAATGCCCCGGGGACATCTTTTGGGCTTCCTGATGACTCAACAGTGGTGGCTAACCTTCAACAAGCATAATAATTTGCTTTAAGTGCTTGCATTGCACTAAAGAAATGCAAGTTTGTCTTGCTTCTCTTCGGCTTTGCCACTCTAGTTACAAATTAGTCACTGACATTTCCTTTTAATTGGCATTGCTCCTGGTATTTTAAACAGCAGCCTGACGTATTTGAATTCCCCTTTAAGGAAAGGGCTGTAGCTCAGTGTTAGAGCTTCTGGTTTGCATGAAGGAGTTCCCAAGTTCAACCCCTGTCATCTGGGAATGTACCTTGTCTGAAACCCTGGTGGATAGCTGTCAGTCAGTCAGTAGAGACAATACTGAGCTAGGTGGACGAATGGGTTGACTCGGTCAGTATAAGACAGCTTCCCATGTCCCTTGGAAATAAAGCTTTTCCTATAATGGAGGTTCAGTAGAAAGTGTTAGCCATCTAATTTCACAACGCAGTTAAAAACACAGGAGTAGCATTTTTTAAAGTAATGCCTACCCCTTTGACCATTTTTGTAATTCATGTCAAGGGTGTGCTTTTAAAATGGCTTCCACATAAAATCCTTTGTTGTTGAAATTGTTTTCCTATTTTTACTTATATTGTCTGTAAATCCATCATAGCTTATAAAAAAGCAGGAAATTAATCTCACAGGGTTGTTTTTTTTGCTAAATCTACTGAAGTAATTAATAGTGCACATTAAGAAACCTCCTACCTGAAACTTTTGACTGCTGGCTTGCATAGCTGGAGGTTCTAGAATGCCCACATGCTCCAAGTTCATCTGGGACAGACATGCTCTTGGTTGCGAGATCTGCAAAAAATGAAGATCAAGCAACACTGCTGCCAAATTACTTCCTCAGATTAATCGTCCACATTGAGCAGTGATAGACTTGCTTAAAGCATACACTTTCTTCAGCGGGTAATTCTCAGTAGTTTTAGCCATTACATTATATCAAGGAAGTAACATGCAGATGAAATTATTGCACCAAGTTTTCAAATTATTTGTGTAGTTTTGACTACTTTGTTTTCCTGATATAATTTCCTAAAATGGCCAAGAGCTGAAATGGAGAAAGATTAGAGTTTTTATGTAGGAGACATGGGCTATATAATGATCGAGGGGTAATTTCTGCTGGTTCCTTGATTGGGTGAAGAGAGATTAGCCACATCCCTTTTTATCAGCACAACGCAAATGGCTAGGAAGGCTATATTTTGCACCCATAACATTATCTAATGCAGCAGTGGGAAGCCTCCACTCCTGATCTTAATGAGGCTTGCCAGATCTCTGAATTTGAACCCCATCAAGGTCATTTGGGGCAAAGCATTCTAACTTGGCAGTCACCCTAAAGTCATATGAAGTCAGATGGGAAATCTGTTCTCTCCAACCTTAGCACTAAGCACCACAGAACTAAGATCAGGGAAGAACCTCTTCTTACGGCCAAGATTTGAACTTTGCATCAGATGCTGCCATATTTCAGATTGGACAGAGAGTAAGACACCCTGATCTAACGGATTTTCAGCCATGTGTGGGTCATTTATATGGCCCTGTATTATTATTATTTTTAAAAAGCCAACACCAAACTTGAGATCAGTAATTTCTAATAATGAAGAACTGATCTACATATGCAGAAAAAGCATATAATACTGTTTCTCCTGAGATGGTACAATTCTACTTCTTCCTTCCTATATACAGAAAAGCTGTAAGGTGGTCATTGTGCAACCCCAGTTGGAGGATTTGTTGCGCCACATCACAATGAGAGCCAGTGTGGTGTAGTGGTTAGAGTGCTGGAGTGGGACCTGACAGACCAGGCTTCAAATCCACCCTCTGCCATAAAACTCACTGGGTGACTTTGGGCCAGACACTGTCTCTCAGCCTAAGCTGCCTCAAAGAGTTATTGTGGGGATTAAATAAGGAAGGAGAGAACAGTGTATTCTACCTGGGACATAAATGCAATAAATAAGTAAGTCACAAATTCAGACTTGTAAGAAGTCAGGTTGGTGTATGGGAGCAAAAGAGAAGACAGACAGCACAACACCAGTGGCCATGGCATGCGAGAGAGAAGGTTGGGGCACTGACAGGGAGAGAGTGGCGGCTTCAAACAACAGCAGAGGTTTGAATAAAGCAGGGATGGAAAAATACTGCGGTGAAATAGTGGCAATTTTAAACAATGACATAGATTTGAGTAGAGTGAGCAGGTGCTGACACTGGGTTGGGGAGCGGTTGTTTAAAACAAGGTTTGAGTACAGCAAGAAGTGAGTAGGGAAAGGTTCTGTTGTGTTAGCTTTCTTATGTTAGTTTCTGTGTTGTACCCATCTCTGTTATTTCTCCTTGTTTTACACTAGTTTAAGAAACAAACTCCCCAGTGCTTCTCCATCCCTGCTTTACTCAAACTTCTGCAGTTGTTCGAATAGAATGAGAAGGAAGAGACAGTGCAAGGGAAAAATAGGCTGTTTAAAACTTTCCCCCCTTCCATTCCATAGCAGCCTCATGTGTGAGGCAACATTCCATTGTAGCTTCCCACAATAAAATATTTCATTTCTGCTACCATGTGTTGTCTTCAACATGAATCGTGCAGGTGTGTGTGTGTGTGTGTGTGTGTGTTGGTGAGTGGAGTGAGTAGGAGCACAGCACAGCCCCTAGTAAAAAAACAACACACTTGTATACTGTAATTTCATTTTTAAAAATCAAAGTGGTTTACAGCAATTATCTATACAATAAAACCACATAGAAACTAAAAGCCACAGTTTGCTGGCTACCTATTGCAGAAAGCTTTTTTTCTTAATTGCCTTCATAAGCCTAGCAGCATAAAAAATTCAGCAAATATTTAAATTTATTACAGAAGGCACATATTAAATATCTGTTTGAAAAGTATTTCATAGGATTGGGCCAATGATACTGACACTGAAGGCTCTGTCTTGTGGACATCAGATAAACTTCACCAACTCCAGGAACAACCAGCAAAGTTCCTACAGGTGATCTTGGTAATCAAGCTGGGATTGTAAGTGTTCAAACAGTCAAGAGTGCAGTGGAGTACTGCATATTTGAATACTGCCCCATATTAAGAACAATCTGCACAACTGGTGCTGCAGGGAGGAGGAATCAAACCCTAAACAAGTTAGCTCTCTGTAGATAAGGTTTTCAAGTTGTGGAGAATTCAATCATGTACCGCTCTAGGAGCTCTCAGAAATGATGCAATGCTTTTCCTAAATGTGCATAGTATCCCTGAGGTGCACCTCTTAGTTATACCTGAGCAGGTTTTTTGTAGATAGACTTCGTATGAAAACAATTATGCCAAAGTGCAGTTTTCAGCTTATATTCTAATACCAAGAGATGCCTGTGTTAAGTGGCATTCCCACTTATCTAAATGAAATTATTCTTTTTTATTTTCCCCAGGCTTCTACCATAGCATTGCTCCCTACCTGATATAGTTAGATGTGATGATTTTGTATTCTCTGCTCCTTTTCTGTCTTCATTTAGGGATTCTGTTTCTCCAGCAATTGCTATAGACATTGCTGTGGATGGGGGCCTGAAATGAAACAAACAGACTGAAATTAAAACTGGTCCTATCTGTGTGTGCCTAGGGGAAACAAATATGCATTTCACATATACTGCAAACAAAATCCAACAAATTCATAACATTTCCTCCCAGAATTATACAATATTATCTTTTTCAGTGCCAGGAAGATCCAAATAACTTAATTTGTAGATTTCATCTCTCTAAAAAACCTTTCTATTTAGCATCTTGGAAAAAAGCAGGATTTGCAGAACAGTGGCTATAGCAGTTAGTAGTTCAGCGTCTTATAGTGGTGTTTTTACAGCTGATTCAAGGCTTGTATTGAGTTCAATACTAATTTCAATAAATAGAAGATTTATATTTGCCTTCTCCTTATGTAATATGTCAACCTAACACTTCCTATTGTTTTCTACTAGCATAAAAATCTAAAGCAGTGAGTGTTTTGTGCATGCTATGCCACAGTCTGTAACACCAAACATAGCCATGCAAGGTAACAGAATTATTGCAAACCAAATAAAACAGCAATGTCCTGAACAGTGTGTAAGGCAGATTTAAAGAAAACAGTAAGCCTTTCAAATAAATATATGGCATTATTCCAGGACTGCACAAGGTGTAGTAAAATAAAGTAAAATAAATGTATTCCCGGACTACACAAAGGGTAAAGCCACCAAGTCACATGCAGCCCACTACTCATCTATTGTGGCATGCCAGAAGCCTAACAACCCCCCCCAAGCCACATACGGTACTTGCATGCATGCAGCAAAAATAGGTTTATCAGACTCTTGATAAACCACTATATTGTTCAAAACACTGCTGATGTGTCTCTCATTTGTTTCAATGGGGCTCTGCAAGACCATATGTGCTATTAAAATAGGGTTGTGCAGCTGCAGTGCTTGATGTATGCTCTCAGGCACCCTCATAAAACAGAGAAACCAATTTTAATCATTCTACAAAATACTTTTCTGACTTGGTAAATTAACATCAGAAAGAACCGCCATCTGGATTGTCTAAAATGTATGGCGTACTTGGAAAACAGTTCTTTTAATTTTTAAGAACTGAGCAAAATTGCCCAGCAGTCTTGAAAATATGAAACGCCTTCTATAAAAGCAAGATTTTTTTTTAAAATAGTAAGCTAGCATCAGGCAATTTGTGGGTATCAATGTGGGGAGCAATGTGTCTGGTTCTCATCTCTTGCTCAGCTCCAAGGGGCAATCCAGCCCCAAGGTCCTCCAAGCTGTCCCTGGGCAAAGCCTTGGATCCCAACGCCACCATCTCTACACACTATTATGCACCACAATTTTAGCAAATTCAGATGCAGGCAATGAACTGTTAAGTCCCCTAATAGGCCCTAAAGAAGTCCCTCCATAGATTCCCATATACTAGTAAACTGTTGAAGAAGAGCTCTGCCAAAGCCTATGCTATTGTTCATCCACAGAGATGAGATTAAAGAGGCCTTTCCTCAGGGTCACTGCCAGGCACGGACCCAATAACACAAATTAGCATGTGCTAATTTTTATATATAGATGCAAATTTAAGTCGCTGAGTAAATGAAGATGAGCCCCACCAACAACCCTGTGTTTCCATTAACGTCACCATGTCTGCCAGTGAATCAGGGGGCTTAGCAGTGTCCTCCAGCCCTTGCTGATTTCCAGTTAAGACGCCTTTCAGTGTGCCCACCATACTTTCTATGGTGCCAATGGTCTCAGTATTAAAAGTCCTCTAAAAAAAATCACAGTGCACAAGGAATCGTTTGTTGTTCCTGATCAGTTCCTGGTTGCACTGACTCAGCTTCTCCTACACTGGACATGTGCTCTTAAACATGCCCACACATTTTTATTGGGTGCCACGATTGCATAACCACTCTCTTGTCCTTTCTGAACAGAGGAGAGGTGTAATGAGCAAGTGTAGCAGTGACCGATGTAGATGTCCCCCTCCCCAGTTGTGGTTCTGTTTCTTTATCTGCTCTTTTAGATGTGGCATCTGTTTTATCTTATGCCATATCCCCAGAGCATCCCTTTTGTGACATGTACCCAAGACACATTCTCAAAATTCGAAATGTGTCCCCTGGCCCAAAAAGGTTGATGATCCCTGCTTTTCGGGGGCCAGCACATTTGCTTGTCAGAGCAGTAGTAAAAGAATGTCACCCCGCAAAAACTTTATAGTAATGTTTGCAGAAGAACTAAAGAGACTGGCTTGGAAACTAGCCCTTTGCTAACATAAAGTTAACCATTAAACTCAAGATTTTAGTGATATGAGTTCCAGCAACTCTTTATCAAGGAACTATTGTGTACTCAGTTATTATACAGTTCATCAATCATGTTGGAATGAAGATGATATTGGAAAATAAGTGCTCACCTCAGCACATTGTGTTCCAGTGCAAAATCTAAATGGTAATTCTATTTTAAAATAATAGGATAGCTTTTAGTGGCCTCAAAGGAATCTCTGTCATAAGGTAACACAGATAACATTCAGTACCAGTGATGGTTGTAGACAAGCTAATAAATCTGACCCAAATTAAATAAAGGAGTGTGCGATCTAGAAAGCTTCAGCAAACAGTTACTCACTAAACTGGCTATCCATACAAGATGCCTTTCAAGCTGAACCAAACTAAGATTTCAATTTTTAATGGTATTATTTGCATTCTAAATGAGAGGTAGTGGTTTAAAATTAAGTAGTTAACAGAATCACACGCTTAACATAGGAATGATGCAATGACACAGAAGCTCTTAAAGTGAGAGCTTACAAATTAGTTCACCACTATAGCATCACATAGCACAGAGGGTATAAGTAACAGCCCAACTGTTTAGGATCGGGTGTGCGCTCAATAATGACATTAATATAATTCTTCAACTTGTTTTTACAGTGGTACCTCGGGTTACATACGCTTCAGGTTACAGACTCCGCTAACCCAGAAATAGTACCTCGGGTTAAGAACTTTGATTCAGGATGAGAACAGAAATCGTGCTCTGGCAGCGCAGCAGCAGCAGGAGGAGGCTCCATTAGCT
Source organism: Podarcis filfolensis (assembly GCF_964270895.1). Lineage (NCBI taxonomy): Eukaryota > Metazoa > Chordata > Lepidosauria > Squamata > Lacertidae > Podarcis > Podarcis filfolensis. The sequence continues at coordinate 20,712,958 of NC_139609.1, forward strand.
AAAGTGGTGCTTCAGGTTAAGAACAGTTTCAGGTTAAGAACGGACCTCCGGAACAAATTAAGTACTTAACCTGAGGTACCACTGTATTCCACTATTTTTGTAGAAAAAAACCATTTATTTGTTTATTTGAAAGTTTTGTACTGCGGACAAAAACTCAATGCAGCTAACAAAAATCAGTTTAAATTAGCTTCAAGAGCTTCTTCACACATTATAGGCAATAAGCAATGCTAGCCAGAGTACTAAGTTACCTGTTTATTTCAATGGATTTACTCCAAGTGGGACATCTAAGGTATTTTAAAACTATTTGCCTAAAAAAGCAGGACCATTGGAAATACATGTTTGCAAATGTGGCCATCAAGCCAAGGGTTGCCCCATGTCTTGTGGGAAACAAGCTTACACCTGATCTTACTATTACAACAACTCAACAACTTGTATTATCTTCATATAACATTTTCACAAAATTGATTTTACAGAACTCCCAACAAGCTCTGAGCTTTTCATTGTTCTTCATAGCTTTCTGGGGGACTAATAGAATTTAAGGCTGCAAAAAATTGTCTTCTGAGCACTTCTTCTGCTTGAGGCAAAAGTGACATCTGTTTATAATACTCTAGCACCAATACATTCTCGTTTAAACTTATCTTGCCCAGAAACACCAACTCACAAGAGAAGCATTTTTTAAAAAAGAACCTTACTTATGATTAAGAATTTATGCTGTACTACAACACCCTTTTTAAAAAAACAACAACACCCACTGCCTACGTTTAACTTTTGCAGCATGGCTGATGGAAATGAAAGCTTCCCAGCTGCATTGCTACAATTAGACCACTCACCAAGCTGCATGACTCATCGCAAAATACCTCATTAGTCTAGAAATCCATCCTAACCACATTTTTCCTTTTGGTGCAGTACACATAAATAGTCTGCTGGAATAGGCATGCGCAGACACAGGACCCTTTAACACTCCTGAAGCTGAAGACCAACACAGTAAAAATTACAGCATCATTAATCCCATGCACTTTGTTTTATATCCTTATTTCTAGGCATGCATTTGTTTTGCTGAGGCTCACTTTAAGAGTCTCACTTTATTTTAAGAAGTATTTAACACCATTTACACTTTCCAGAGATTAGAATTCATCTAATTTGTATTCAAGAATTTGTACACTATTTAAACTGCTTTTTTTGTCCCAGGGATGGGGACAGGGACTGGAGTTTTGAGACAACTGCTGTGATTCAGAATCCTGAATGTGAAAGACCTGTGCAAGTTCCAACATTTTTGTTCAAATTCTATAGACATGCTAAACCAATCCTGATTCCATCTAACTCTCCATAGCCTAATGTGTTCTTCCATGAAGATAGGCTAGCAACTAGAAAGTGTATAACCAAACCCCCCTCCCTCACAATTTATGCAGGGTTTATGTTCCAGGGATTGGTCTAAAGCCAAAATTATGTATAGTCAAAACATATTGGGTGCAATGGTGGATGCGATTTTCAAAGGCTTTTCCCCCGGACACCTGCCCGTTTATTTTCAAAAAATTTTTCCATGTGCGTAAAGGTGAATGTCCACATGTTAAATGCATGCAAACTGTGCGCTTACTGTACACAATACACAGTGTACACTGATCAAATATTGTATTTCCAATCCATTTTTTTGCATTGGTAATTTACTCTGCACCTGTACATTCCTTTTGCCTCTTGCATACATAGATTAATACAAGACTTCTTGATTTATAAAAAAAACATATAGCATTATCTATTATTGCCCAAATAGTCTATCTCCCCTGCCCTGCAAATGGGTGAACAGCGCAACTGCATGCAAAGTGATGAGCTATATCAAAGATTATTGAAGTAGGCACCAAGGACTGCTGATACCCAATAACCTTTACAACTTGGTTAACAACTCTTTCTCAGAGTATGATTTGTACAATTTATTCAAGCATTCCAAAACCCTAATTATTAACAATACCTACAATTTCGCCTGCTGTGCCATATGTAAACTTACGTTTTGAAGCATGGGTCTCCAGACATTAGCTGCATGCTGATCAAGACCTGTAAGTTAGGAAAAACAAACAAAAATAAAATCAAATTCAAATACCAAAAAGCATGAAATGGGAAAATCCGTGTCATACATCTTATATGTGAGTGGCTTAACTCACATGGTTACTGTGAAGATGAATGGCACAATTAACAGTAAAGCTATCTGCCAACTAAAAATATTAATGGAAGTTAATAATTATAGTTAGTCTGACAGAAGACAGCTTTTTAAAAGACAGAATGGGCAAACATGCTGTCCATAAAAGCAATCCTATAATTTATATTACAACTAGACATTTCAGAAGGAAAATAATTGCAACAGGCAAATATTACACTTCCATAACAAATTTATTTGGCAAGGTTCAGCAGTAAGGAAGTGGAAAGTGTTTTTACCTTTTCCTTGATGACTATATTACAAGCCATGACTGATAGCAAAACTAGCAAATTCTCCCTAATATTGGGCAAACTAAAAAGCTACCTTGAAAATTAATTCTCTAATTAGCTTAGATTATCTTATTTGCATGGCTGCATTTACATAAAACACATTTAATTATTTTCCTCCAGTGGATTTGAACTGCATTGTACTTGAACATCAATTTCCAAACTTCTACTGGAGTACTGTATTATGACAACCTAATTGCTTGATTTCTTACCAGCTATCGTGTCAATGTTTCAAAAAAAGTTACAGCTTTGGTAATTGAATGCGATCCTTTGCTTTCCCATTTAACATTAAGGAAAAATACTATTCTAAAAACAATGAAAAACAGAGAAAAAACACACACAATTACTTTGAGAATTGAATTATCCTGCCTTGTGTTTTTGGTATCATAACCTTCCAGTAAACAGCGACGAGTGGTATTTCCTGATCCAGCAAACTCTGCCAAGTTGAGGTCTGCAAAACCCAGCTATTGACAAAAGATGAAAAGTCAGCAATTACAGAACCATCAAGGGAAACAAACAGTTTAGGCATCAAAGCATTTGTACTTTAAGAAAGAAGAAGTTTCTCATAAAATGACAAAAGGAAAATCAGGACACAGTTTTCTTAGTGCTACACAACTATTCCTTTTAAACAGTATTTGCAACATCCAGTATCCTTAAGGACAGGAACTATAAATCTGCACAGTTCTTTAAATTAAAATTACATATGTGTAAGTAAAAGGAGAGGAAGTATTGTATTGATATGGTTGTGTCTTTACCTTTGCATAGGCCTTCCCACCTTTTAATTCCTGCAAGAATAACCAATGGTTATGGTTTAGTAATCACTATTTTCTGATGAAAAATGTCAAAGAGCTAACACACAGCATGTGACATAAACATTTAACACACAGCAAGCAATACTACTGAATACTGAGGAAGTTTTATAAGATGTTATGGGTTTCCCTAAGTCAAGAAAAAACACATTTTGAGCCCTAAAATATTATCAATGCTATCAATAGTAATCAAAGGTAATTAAGGTGTGTAGCTCTTTTCCTTTACAGGCGCAGTAGATCAAGATAATCAGAGAAGACCTTGCTAATGGTGCTGTGACCAGTGGAATGTCGTCTAGTGGGAATACAAAAGCAGGCTATCTCTGTAGTTGCACATCCCCTCTGGGAGCCATCGACTGTTGGGTGCCTGTTTACACAGGCTGTCTCTGATCATTAGCACTGACCCAATTGCCCTGGGTTATTGATATCTATAGTGTTTCCTTTTATATACCTTTGTTTCTATTATTTTTTTTAGAAAAAGCATTTCTAAACTGCTCTGCAATTACTTGTTAATGCTAAGCAATATAAAAATATTACTAAATAAGTAAGACAAATTAATAGTTGCTTCTCATCTTTGATTATTCAGTGTTTTTGACCGTGATATTTACAGAGAATTCTGTTAATTATATTTGGTGAGATCAATAGAAATAATATAATTAGAGTCTGGATGTACAATAAGTAAACAGCGTTACGTTGCCACTTATTTAGAGGCACATGGCCACAGCATAAACTAAAAGGCAAATATCAGAAGAAGAGAATGGTCATTTTTACCTTCCGAACAGACACTCTGCAGATGCAGGGGTCCAAGACCCCTGTAGTGGCACTTGCACTCATTTTACACATAAATAAGAACCTCTTTTTCCAATGGACACAGTTTGCCTGCACCACTTCCCTGTGAATAAAAAAGGAAAATACTGAACATTGACAAGAAAAACTGAACGTTTTCTACAGAGGTAGGGTTGCCATATGTGCTCTTTTTCCAGGACACACCCTCTTTTTCATGGGTATGTAAAATGAGAGTAGTCATAGAAATCCATAAGTAAAAGTAGAAGTTGGCAAATGTGTCCTCCTTTTTGCTCTGTGGCAGGACTTAATTTTAGTTTTGACCAAACCAAGTTTCTCATTATGTATGGACTAGGGAAAATGGTTTAAAAACAAACTCTGCTTAGTTTAGCAAACCATCTTCATAACCCATGTGTTGAAGCTGACTGTTATGAAACTTAACAGAAGTTGTTTTAAACCACAATCATGATTTCATACACAGTTAGGTTTTATAGAATGTGCAACTTAGCTCTGCTGAAGTCCTCCCAGGTGCACAGGAGGGAAACATGGGAAGGGGAGGGCAGGAACCCAGGGTGCATAGTGGCTCCTTTCTGTTCATGCACGTAGCACTAAACCATGGTTAAGCATTACAGGATAACAAAACCAATTTATACTCATGGCTCCCTCACAAATGAACCAGCATGACATCTTACTCAACTGTAGCAACTAGACTATAAGAACTGGTTGGCCCTTTGCCAAACTTTTGAGTTGTTTTCTGATCTCCTCTGCTATTGTATGTTTTCCCCAAACAATGGCTTTTAGTTCTTGTTCTGCTGTATTGTATTGTATTGTATTTTGATTTTATGACTATGAACCATATTTGGGGACTTGTGTGGAGCTAAAAGCTATGGAAATTATTTTTATAAATAAATTCACACTTAACAATGTTAAGGTATGAATAACTACAATGTGAAGATTTTGCATTACTCTCTTCACTTTCATGTATTGATTCCTCCCAGCTTACATATCAAATCTTGAAAACAGAACTTATTTAGATTTGATTTGCCACCAAAAATAAGCATTATTAAGATGAACCTCTCAACATTGTTCTCAAAGACCTTCATAGACTCAATGACATGTACTCTTAGATTAATCACCCATGTCATTTTGGAGTAGACAATCTCTTATCTTTTGCTTATTCTCTGTACTCCAAACTGAGAAATTACAGTGGTGCCTCGCAAGACGAAAATAATCCGTTCCGCGAGTCTCTTCGTCCAGCGGTTTTCTCCTCTAGCAAAGCAACCCTATTAGCGGCTTAGCGGCTTAGCGCTATTAGCGGCTTAGCCGCTATTAAAGGCTTAGCAGCTTAGCGGCTAAAAGGCTATTAGCGGCTTAGAAAAAGGGGGGGGGGGAGCGAAAAAAATCGCAAGACTCGCAAGACGTTTTCGTCTTGTGAAGCAAGCCCATAGGGAAATTCGTCTTGCGAAGCGCATCGAAAAACGGAAAACCCTTTCGTCTAGCGGGTTTTTCGTCTTGCGAGGCATTCGTCTTGCGGGGCACCACTGTAATCCACTTTGGGTCCCTATTTACACACAATACAAACAATATAAGAATTTGTGCCCACGGGACTTGATTGCTGTACCTGAACACCCAGAGTTAGTATTTCAGAAATCCATGGCTTCATCACTGGTGTGCTAACATGGTGTACACAGCAGTTGAGGGACTGGTTTCAATATGGAATGTTGCATGACCAGGTTTTTCTTATAAGCCCAGCATCATGTTTAAATCAGGCAGTGATTTAAATCCCAAGTTATTAAATCACTGCTAGGTTTGCTCTAGAAATAATGACAGACCCACAGGTAATGTATGCAACTTTAATTTACTGTTATTTGATCTTTTTGGATTCCTGACACCCTTTTCGAAATGCTGAATAAATAATTCTGACTGAAGTTTGTGAGCAACCACATACAACAAAATAATGCACAAGTGCATCCACCCATAACAATATATTGATTCATCCCCACAACCAAGCTCATGACCTTCCTCTATGGAGTTCAGACAGAGACTGAGAAATGAAGATGTCCAGATAAAGTATTGGAGGAAAGTCACGACAGTTTAGAAAAAGGGGTGGGGGAGAATGCCTCAAAATAAAAGATCTCTGGGCTTGGCAGTCAGTCACTAACAAACTGATATAATGAGGCTGCTGAAATCTAGGTTATAACAAGCCACAATTTCAGAATCTTCAGTTAACAAAGGTGACAGCTAGTATTGAGGTTAAGAAAAAAATGCAGAGCTTTGTGTGTGCACAGAATGCTTTGGTGAATTCTTTTACCCTGCAAAACCTCCTGAGCACATTTCTCCCTTGTGTGCCATAAAGAGGTGTTATTCTGTAGGCTCTATTTGAAATTTACTTTGCAGTCTGAGGAAAGGAAGGAACAATGCCGTGGACTGGCTGGATGCAGAGGAATAGTGGGAGGCACCAGCTAGGGAATACCCAAGGGAAAAATGGTCAGAGCCAGGGGATTTGTGGTGGGATGATGATGGTCAGAGGGAGAAGGCGGAGCAGGCTATGAGGTGGAGTTGTTGGAAGCTGAAGAGGTAACAGTTTAGTGAGCAGGAAGAGGCTGTCACAGAAGTCCAGAACCAGAGGAAGAAGTGGAGGCTAGAAAGGAGGGGGGCCAAGAGACAGAGATGACGAAGGCTGTTGATGAAGCCAGGGAGCCGCCCCCCTTCCTGTGACCAGCTCCCCTCCTCCCTGGTCTCCCAGAACCCACAGAGCTATGAAGAGGGTGAAGCAAAGACAGACAAGGTGAATGAGCCTCAGATTGCTTGGGAAGGAAATGGAGGAGGAGTCTTAAGAAGGAGTGGAAAGGTGGGGACCTTCTGTCCTCAAAACTGCCTCACTGGGGCAAGATCTACTGGGAAGAGTTGCTGGGCTTATTATAAAGAGTTAACTTTATTGACATCTTGTGAGTTATTACTTACCTGACCCTGCCACCCACCTTTGACAGTACTGTATGCCATAGATTCCTGACAGAAGTTGAAAGAACTGGCTTGGGTTACTCTATCCTAGAGCAAATATTTCTATTGCAAGAAAAATATGTTGGCTTATATTCAATGCTACACACATGTAAATGGGAAACTTGCAATGGAGAAAACAAAAAAAGCAGACCTAGTCTTAAGATGCTGCAGAGTACTAGACTTTTAATTATGGACCCAAGTAATTTTTCTGTTGATTTCAAAGGGCCTCTAAGTATGACTAATGCTGGCTATTACCCAGGTTCTCTATATCTTTAACGTATAATTCTCACAACCATTTTAGCATTGTATCTGCTGCTCAGTTGAAAACTGAAACAGAACACCAGGTTTTCCTCACAATCAGCTAAAAGACATAGCCAAACAAAAGCACTAGGCCAGTGGTTTTCAACCAGTGTGCCATGGCACCCTGGGGTGCCTTGAATAATGGTCAGGGGTGCCGTGGGCAACACTGGCCTCTGTCCCTCTTTCTCTCCCTCTCTCCTCTGATGCGCTCTTATGCCTGCCTCCCAAAGGCTTGCACAGCTGTTTGCTGCAGCAGCCCTGGCTACAAGCTCCACAGGCGAATGGTGCCTCTGGGGCTGGCCAGGGGGTGCTGGCTGCCAGGAGCTAAGGTGGCATCAGAGTAAGCAAGTGGGTGAGGGAGCTCAGCCAGCCAGCCCTTGCTGTTGGGAATGGACAGACAACTGTGAGGCTGGGCAAGTAGGCAGGTGCTGCACTAGGCTTTCTTTTGCTTGCTGTGTGCAAGGCCTGCTTGGGAGCTGAATGCCCGGTGCTGAAGGAGAGCATTTCCCCATGCAGACCCAGCAGCGCCTGCTGCCTCCCAAGGTAAGTGCTGGCTTCACATTCTCCTTTGGCTAGTCTCCTTTGGGCCACTAAGACTGGGGGGTATCCTCTTCCCAGGCCCCTGTGGAGCAGTGTGAGGAGGCAGCTTTCTTTGGTGCCGGGGGCAGCAGCAGCTCAGAGACCAGGGATGGCAAGAGCGGGTGCCCAGAGGACTCCCATGGAGAAAGGAGACGAGACTGTGGGAACACTCCACAAAGGAGGGTGTTTGAAAAAGGGTGAGAGGCTGCCAGCTCTGCAGACAAGGGGTGACATAACTGGGCTCCTGAGCCCAACAGGGGTGCCGCAGAAAAAAGGTAGTTGGTCAAGGAAGCTGTGGACTCAAAAAGGTTGAAAATCTCTGCACTAGGCTAAAACTTTCAAGGCAAGCTTTAATACCTGCAAGACTATGTATTTAACCAAGGCACTTAAACATCCCATTGCATTCCACTAATGAAATTCCAGTCTACATTCTGTCTTCCTGAGACAGAAAAAAGTTCACCAAATACAAACTGAGTTGTTTGCTTCATTGCTTTGAGAATTTGTCCCAACTGAAAATCTGTCTATGAATTCTTAAATAAAAACAAATGTGGTACTACAGTAATTTCACAAACAATTTAATATTTACCTACAGCTAAAAAGCATTCAGAGAAAGATAGCAAATAGAACACTGCATGCAACTAAGTACAGTGGACCCTCTGGATACGAATTTAATTCGTTCTAGGGGTCCGTGCGCATCCCGAAAAATCCGTAACCAGAGGCGCCGCTTCTGTGCATGCGCGAGCGTCGAAGCCTGGAAAAATACTTCCGGGTTTGCCGCTTTCGCAACCTGAAGATTACGTATCCAGAGAGGTACGTAACCCGAGGGTCCACTGTAGTCAGAAGTTTAACATTGTAGGATTTTCTAAAAATTTCTCCCAGCCCACCCAAAAATATTTCACACATTGATTGGTTACCATGGAAAGTGAACAGAGATGACAGTCTACTTGGCAACTGTGCTGCACAACAAGTTGATGAAAATGTTCCACTGTGAGTCAACTTCATATGAGCCTTAGGGAGTAATTTTGTCATGTACTATGAGTAGTGTTGTTGTTTTTTAAAATGCCCAACTACTGCATTAAGAAAGAAGAAATTCCTATCTGTATTATGAAGTAGCAGTTTCATAGCTATGCTGCAAAAAAAGCCCTTTAGGGCATGCCTACCAGGATTTCCCTTTCTCCCAGCAGGTCCTCATGCAATTTTGGAGTTTGGAGGAACTTTACAAAGGCAGGCTTCCCTCTTCTTTCAAATATATTAGAAGAAGAAGAAGATGATGACGACGACACAACAGTGGTTGTATCCTTCCTCCCAAGAGGGAGAGACAGAACATTGTCTCCAATGTCACATTGACTTTTAGAAGCATTCAGAGCCCAATGCCTTGAAAGCGCTTTCAAACCAGTAAAACGTATTGTAGCTTTTCAAATCTCCAAGGTTCAGTGTACATGCAAGGAGCCTTCACTAGTCTCCAGGCTTAGGAGAAAAGCAGGAACTTTCCCTGTTTCTAAGCTCTCACCTGGTAAAATATGTGCTTGCCAATGGCTAGTGAAGTTATGGACTCTTGCAAAGGCTGCCCATTGGCTATATATTGCTGTGATTTCCCAGGCAATTGGCCATTCGTTATGTGGCAGGCTATAAAATCAGGAAGCTTATCATCCCCCTAGCGGGCAACTGTATGTAGCTGATGGTTTGGACAGTGGGTTGACATAGGCTTGACTTTAGTTACTTGATATATTCACCTTTTCTGTAAACTTTTTAAAAATTTAAGCTAGGCTCCAGAATTTAAGTTTAGAGAATGGGGGAAGATAACTTTATAATGAATTATAATTAATGCACAGATTCCACACAAACGTGCACACTGAGATTCTGATTTACAGCACATGTAAGTTCAAACATTTTGCTAGAAATATTCTAAACAAAACAGTAGAAGCAAACAGTGTTGCCAACTTCCTAAATTTGCAAATCACAATTTGCCTAGTCACCTGGTGTAAATATAAACTGCCCAAGGCAAACAGGCCTATTCCAGAGGCTGTCCTTTGTAGTGCAAAGCTTATAGCTTCTTTTCAGTGGGAATTCGGGCAGTGAAGAAGAAATAGTTAAGTTTGCATATGCTCAGTTCTGCACTGCTTTTAGTACCCTTGCTGGAATGGCTGAAACCTTCTGCTTTGTTTTACAAACAGTGTGGCTTTCCTACTACTGGATTTTGTATTTGATTGAGACTCTGTAATTGGATGAGTCAGCTTCATTATTTGTGCTAGTTTAGAACTGTGGGGTTATCTTGTTTACTTGGATGCAGTTTATTTCCAGTCCTGTTCCTATGAATATTTACTTGGAAATAATGTCCACTATGTTTAACAACAGTTTTTTTTCCTTTTTTTATATAAAAAACCCCTGTACATATGCTGTGCACCATTCACTCAAGCAAGTCCCACTGAACACAATCTGGTTTACTAATTTATATTCTTATACTGCTCTTACTCATATCAGATTTCCACCGGAACTGTACATCATAAAACAAAAAACCAGAAGAGAAATACAGGTAAAATGGCCTCATACTTTATCTTGTTAGTCTGGGATTGCTGTAGTGCAATATTTCCTGTATTTCACTGAAGTTAGCTCTCTTCTTTAGCCATCTACATTTGTTTCTGCAAATGATAGAGCCCTCTTTCTACATATGCTTCCCTAAACCCTTCTCCACTGGTACCAAACTTCTTGTTTAACCTAATATTATTTTATCTCCATGCAGCTTCTTCTCTCAGAAATACCATTCCATCTGCCAATATATTTTCTTCCTCTGCACTAACTTTCAAGTGCCTCCTTAAAACACATCTGTTCACCTTGATTTATTTCAAATTCCCCTTTATTTCCCTCCCTGCCTAATGTGTCTTATTTTTATTCTTAGACTGCGAGTCTGCAGGTGGGGCCTGTGGCTTTTTATTTTATTCCTGCGACTAGGAATGCTAAACCCTTTATAAAACAAAAACATGATTCTGTCACAGGCAACCCAGTCCACCTGACACACCATTTTCCACCATGCACAATATGCAGTGACCCATGTATTTCTCACAAACATAAGAAGCAGAAAATAAGTAAATAAATCAAATAAAACATTAAGCTAGAATATGCAGTGTCCCAACAACACTTCTGGTCAACTAGAGGAAAAGACAATTAGAAATAGTCATTGTATAAACCTTCTTGGCTGAGGTAATTAAAAAGTAAATAAATAGGCTGTTCAACTGATTCAGCTCAACGTGGGAGATTGCAAAGGCAGCTGTCTTTAAAACTAAGGGAGTTCTAAGTGCTTCAATCAGTAGTGTGTGAAAAATTGTCATTTGTTATTGATGAAGTAACTCATCCAGAGGACTGTTAAAATATAGGCAGAGACCGGTTTGCATGGCACTTACATTCCGGACCCCCCCCCAATGTTGACGGGGCCCATGTAAGGCTGCCCTACCCTGTTCTGTCCCCTTTTTGTGACATTTTTGGGTCACTTCTGGGTTTGGCATGAAGTGCACGATCGCGCACATATCGGACGCACATAAAACAATTGCTGCCTGTACAGAAGGAAGGACTTTGAATGTATCGAACTGGAGAATGAAAATTAGCCAGTTTCATTACAGAGTGGAATGCCAAATGTATTTTCACACCTACAGAATTAAAAGCAAATAATTGTCAAGCCTGTTATAAACAAGAACCCAGTGTCAGTGTCTGGAGCTTATCAGTACAGGTCATACTAAAAAGGAAGTTCAGCACATAAACATTATTTGATATTAGGGATTTACAAACACTTTTTAGCATTTATATCCCGCCAGCACTGAAACTGCTACATAATTTTTGTATGCTGGCACTCAGCATCTCATTCTGCTTCATTAATCCACCAGTATCCTGCAAAAAGAACTGAGGCCGCAGTTTTGTTGCATATGGTCAGGGGGAATTCTGCCAAGTCCCCACAGCTGGATTTCCTCTGCTGCACTAAACGAATCAAAGTCATTTGCCAGTAAAATGTGCCTCTAACACAGGAAATAGCATGAAACTTCATACTTTTACAATAAAAAATGTGTTGCGGTTCTAAATGGAACTATATATTTATAAAGTATGCTGCATCTCATGTACATAGTGTTGGGGTGGGGGGAAGGAATGCTCCGCCAAAAAAGAATATGGCACAGAGTGATTAGCTATTTCTAAATACTTCTATATACACAGAAAAGAGAAGAGCTGCATGAATAATAATAATAATAATAATAATAATAATAATAATGATGTCCATCCCTCCAAAATTAAGGGGGATTAAATGTGTGCACATACACACACAGGCCTATTTTGAGATAGCAGGGATTTCAGGTTCACCTTAATACACCCTGAGATTAGGGCTGCAACACTGAATACACTTTGCAGCCAAAGCCATACAGCACAAACGTTACAGATTCATTTTCTCAACTTGGTCGTTAGCATTACATCTGGGGAAAAGGTAATGTTTACTTCTCATTTCTTTTCGCAAACTCTCATTACAGGCTACCTCTTAAACTTATAGAAGACATTTACTGGGGAGTAAGTAACATTGAACTTAGCAGGAACTCCCCCACGGATTACACTGTAAGAATGGCAAAATAATGGATTTTTCCAATCCTGCCATGTACAATTTAATTTATAGCTACATAGCACATTTGAAATTAGCTGGGAAGAGTTTGAATCCAATTAATTAACACACAACATAGTGCCGTGATTTTGTTTAAGATTTAGTTTGCCAGGAAACATGTACTGCTACGCTGCGGCTAAATCATAAAATTTAATAGTATGATGGCACTGCAGAATACTAGGGGCTAACAGCTTCCAACATTACTTTTCCCCACTAGCAATGTTAATTTGCATGGAGAAAGGCAACCAGGTAATGGCGTAAGGCCAACATCTTTGAATGTCAAATGTCTGAAATCTATGAAGGGCAGAAAAATCACCCCCTCCACAGTCAACAAATCTGCTCTGGAGCATTGGGGAATACTCATAACAGATTTAGAGGGTGCATGAGGGAGGAGAGAAGGAAGCATTCTGTTACGCAAGGAGAAATCCTTGTGCTCAGTGGTATGTTGAATATCAACCCACAGTGTGCATGCAGCCCAATGGCAACTGCCTTCTTCCACATTAAACTCATTGTTCTCAGAAGCTAGTAACAGACACACACACACGCCTTAATATTGCAAGGAACTAGATAGAGCAGCAGCATTCCAATAAACAAGAAAAGAAGGGTGGTGAAATATATCATGGAAACTTCTAAGATCAGGGGTCAGCAACCTTTTTCAGCCGTTGGCCGGTCCACCGTTCCTCAGACCATGCGGTAGGCCAGACTATATTTTGAAAAAAATAATGAACGAATTCCTATGCCCCACAAATAACCCAAAGATGCATTTTAAATAAAAGCACACATTCTACTCATGTAAAAACATGCTGATTCCCGGACCGTCCGTGGGCCGGATTGAGAAGGCGATTGGGCCGCATCCGGCCCACGGGCCTTAGGTTGCCTACCCTTGTTTTAGATGAATAATTCCATAGTGAGACGTACAGCACATTGAACAAACTTGGGCACTCTCTCTTAAACCATCCCTTTCCTCACAGGGCACCACAAAGAAACATCAGGTGCACATTATTATAAGAAATATATAAAATTATACTTTTCAGACACAGAAAAGACCCATAATTTAATGATTCATAATTTTTATACAGCTGAATGTTTCTAGCACAGGTTCTTCTATCACAGCTACTCTAACACTATTTAAAATTTCAAAGTATATTAAATGTCTTCCAGGTTCTTATACTACATTAACTGTCCTTAACCTTTACCTTACCTTACTATGCTATACAAAATCCCAAGCTTGTAAGATTTATCAGAATTCTGGTTATCGATACTAAATTAAATAGCATGCTTGAGATGTATGTCACAAAGTATGCCACCTCATATAAACTCAGTAAGAGAGGGCAAATGAGACCATTCTGCAAATAGAAAAGTGATGTGTGTTACAATTCTATCCATTGCTAAACATTTATTTTGAAACTGGGTTTCTCAAGTCCACTTTCAAAATGCAGCACACTAGACCACAATGAATTAAAAAAAACTTGTAATGGTAATAGCCTAAGAATAGCTAGCTCATATTTACCAAACTCAAGCATATTCACTCATTAGTGAATATTCCAATTCTTGGAAATAATCATTATAAACTACAAAGCCATGTAACTGCATGTTTGTGCTGTTTATAGCTGTCACCTCCACTAAAACTTCAGATTTGGAACATTGCTGTGATATATACAACACATACACACACAAAGTAATTGTCTGTGTTTGCATGTCATAAGGCAGGGTTTTGAGCTTATCATGGTTTATTGTGCACAAGCAGCATGCTGGCTGCCTGATTGTTCCCACTTCACTCCTTTCCTGGTGCAAACAGGACAAACTAGGAAACTCTCATAAAGCTTGCTAGCCAAACTTAAACCATGCATTGTTACTGGATTGTTGAACCTGGCTTTTTTGGGACCAACAAGATCCTGGGTTCAGATGTAACAAGAGTTTCTCCTGCTTTTAAGAGAAGAGGAGTGAAGTAGGAGCATAAATAATAAATTGTGATAAGCTAGAAACCCTGGCTTATCATGATATATGATCACATCATCAATACAATACTGTAAAACTGGATGTGACAGTATGTATTCAAAGCATTTATACCCCACTCTTCATTCAGAAAGGCTCACAGAATGTCTTATGGATCAATAAAAACAACACAGTTGCTCCCCTGAGGCTTACAATGTAAATACAGTATGAACAACATAAAAGGAAAATGGGATGGGGAGGAAAGAAGAAAAGAAGCAAATTCACATGCAAAATTATTGATATTGCAAGGTTCTAATTATGATAAGCTCTGATGGAAAGGGCTACAGGCCTTGATAGTCAAGGTTCACATACACTTCTGGGCAACACACAGAAGCTACAATTACGTGTTAATCCATGCTTCACTTTAGATCACCCTTTCACACTTTGTGGTCCCCAAGTTAATCCTGCCATTATCAGATCCAGAGGCACTCTCAGTCAAACACGGGAAAACTGACACCCTCAGTATAATGCAATTACAAATCTCTCTTTTTTCCAATACTGTAATATGATGCCCTGGTGAGATCACAACTGGAACTATCTCCACATGTGGAACAACAGCAGGCTCACCTAGGCTTATGGAGTACATCTTCAAAGTAGAAAAAGGCAACTAGAATGATTCAGGAAATAAACAGCATTTTGTATTGCTGAATGTTAAGAAGGCTCTTTCTTGTAATTTACAAATGTCACACTAAAGTGGGGAGAAATGCTATGCAGGATCAAGAAAATTGTGACCATGATGAACCAAAAGTGATTTTAAACAAGTCCAAGAGCTTGGTTACATTCAGTGGGATTTTTGCCCTTTTGTTTTTGAACAGCAAATTCCTATGTCATAACCCAAACTATTTTTGAGAACTCAGTTTCAAAAGCTGTTAGCCATAATAAGCACTGATAAATGACTACGTGTGCATGTGTATTTGCACTTGAGCACACTGTTTAAGAAACAAAAGCCCTGAACCCCCTTGGGCACACAGAAACAGCTGTGTATTTCTTTGTATGCTGGTCTGAAGTTAGAACTTATAAGAACCACTGCATACAGATTTGCCTTTAAGAGGTTAGAAAGCAAAGGAAGATACCTTATTATAAACTCAAGAAATCTCCATAGCACAGCTGTTGGAAGGAAGAACCTCACAGGGTTTCAAAACACTGGTTTCTCAACTGAGATGAAGTAGTGATATTATTTTAATGAATTGTAAAAAGTCTCCCCTTCCTCTGAAGCTTCAGGCACTGCGACAACCAGCGAGAGGAGTTATGGATTTCATTAAATATGCATTTGGGGGTAAATCTGTGGATGACTTTTGTATTACACCTAGGACAACTTCACCCAGTACATTTGACATTTCTCTGCATATTCAATCACAGTGATAAAATTTACTTTAAAAAAACAAAAATTGAAGGACTGATAATTGCTTCTGTGATCATCATGGAAACTAGGCTACCACGTAGCCTGTCTGCATGAACCTCCTCCCATGTGGGTCTGCCAATTTTCAACATATCATTGCAAAATGCAGAAACAGAGGGAGGAACTGCATATAAACATCACTGGAACTGTGTAGAGAATTGCTTCCAACACAAAAGAAAGGCACATAAAGTAGCCTCAAGGTGGTTCACGCCAGCATCCTAGTAGCATTTTGTGTAATGTGTGACTGGTCCACTGGCTGAAATAATACCTTTCTCCACTTCCTTAGGGACGATCAGACAAGCTTACGTGTCAGGCTAAAATCTGAGATTTTTACTTTATCTTTTTCTGTAGCGTACTGCATTACTTTGTATAATTACGTACTCCAGCTGGAGCTATCTACTTTGCTGGCACCTTCGTGCAACACAATGATCATTCCTAGTCTCTGCAAATAGCATAAAATAGAGATAGTTGTGTGAGACGGTAGTAAGAGCCTAGTCTTGGGCGTTGGACCTTC
Source organism: Podarcis filfolensis (assembly GCF_964270895.1). Lineage (NCBI taxonomy): Eukaryota > Metazoa > Chordata > Lepidosauria > Squamata > Lacertidae > Podarcis > Podarcis filfolensis. The sequence continues at coordinate 20,729,436 of NC_139609.1, forward strand.
TGGCTCCTTTCTAGTTCCCTCCCAGAAATTCCACTGTACTTTATAGGGCTGTTCTGTAATAGGTCTACTGAAGGAATACTTTGAGACTGGATATTATTAAGCAATCCCTAACACTAGGTCTCAACATTTGTGAGGGAGGTTTCCAGTTCTGTGTTGTCTGGATCAGTAACAGAACTGCTAGGTTGTGTAGGAAGGAAAACAGTAAGTTGGTGAGATTTATGGAGTAGTTTCCAATTCCGTTAAAGGAAATTAGATGCTAGATTCAATGCAATGCATGTGTGTGTGTGTGTGTCTGTGTGTGTATGCATGCGTTGCATCTAATCTCCTTTAACAGAATTGGAAACTACTCCATAAATCTCACCAATTTCAGCCCTCAATTTAGCGACTATCTATCTATCTATCTATCTATCTATCTATCTATCTATCTATCTATCTCAAACACAATAGGATTGAGGGGCTCAAATCTGCCTGGAAACAGTACCTTTTGATCTGGAAGCCTCACACGGAATCCCATCCATTTTGGGGCAAATGCATTATTTTGGTTACCCAACGGTGTAACCAGAGACACTGACTTCACTACTGCATTACACGTGCATCATGCAGTTAGAAGAGAACTCAGCCCTGGCACCGAAAATAGGCATTTGGCGGGTGGGAGTGGGAATGGGAGCTCAAGATGGTTTTGAGGTGGAAACAAGTTCATTCCCCACCGGGTCTCTTAAGGACTGGGAAAGGACACGTTTTGCAGGAGGAGGATCAAAACCGAAACACGTCTACAGCATTTACGACTACACTCCCTGCCCGCGCAAAATGAGCGTGTCTCCTGCGCCTCTGAACACTTAACAGGTGTGTTGCGGCTACGAGGGAAGCGGGGCAGCCCCGCTCCTGTGCCGGGGCGCGTCCGCACTATAACGGGGCTGAGCGGCGACATCTCTCCGCCTGCCATTTGCCACCGCTCCGACCAGGTTAGGGCTTCTCAAAACGAGGGGTTGTGGCAGCGGCGGCCGAGGCTGTTAGCTCCCCCTTTTACCTGGACGACTCTCCGCTGAAGCTGCCGCCGTCCTGCAACCGCACCTTGCAGAAGAGGATCCCGTTGACGAAGGGCACCGAGGAGAGCTCGTCCAGCTCCAGCTCCACGCGGAATTTGAACTTCTTCTTCTTCATCATCATGAAGGCCATGAAGCGGGGCGGCGGGAAGCAGCCGAGAGGAGGGAGGAAGGAAGAAGTAAACAAGGCGGCGGGGGGAGGGGGAGAAGAAGCCTCCCCACCCCACCGGCGGGCTAACCCCCTGCCGGCTCCTCCATTACCACAGCCGCGCCGTTTCCTCCTTCGACCCTTGTGACCAAGCGCAAGAGGAGGCGGCGGCGAGGAGAAAGAGGAGGAGGAGGAGGAACAGTGGGGAGAAAAGGGGAGGGCGGCGGAGGGGAAGAGAAACGCTAGAAACGCTCCCGCCCGCGCGCGCTGTCTTCGCCTCAGGCAGGCGGCGCTGCCACGCAGCGGCACCCCGCCGCTCTCGCCTTGTTGAGCCCGCCCGCCCGCCGTTCAAAAATAAAAAAAGACCGCCTCCCCTCCTGAAGCCACAGAGGCGAGTCCGCCAGCCGCTTTCAGGGCAGCGTGGCTATCTTATGTGCCAGCGCGGCCAGTGGTTAGGGGCAGGGCCGGCCCGAGACGTTTTGGGCGCCTGAGGCGAACGACAAAATGGCGGGGGTTCCCCAACCCCCTCAGGGCTGCCTTGTGGCCCTGCAGACCGTGCGAACTTCCACCAGCCCCAGACCAGCATGGCCAGGGGTTAGGGGGCAGGGCCGGCCCCCAGGACTTTTTTTTTTGCACAGAATGATTTCCCCCTAGGGTATGAGGAGTGATTGAAGATATACATCAGGGACAAGGGGTGGGGAATAAAGATCTACATTGGGAACTGCTGGTCGTGTGGGTCCTGCCGCCCGTGGCAGTTGCCCTCAGCTTGCCGCATGGCTAGGTATGGTGAGAATCCAGTAGCACCTGAAGAGCCACAGGTGCCCCAGCCTCGCCCTAACAACTTGCCATCCCCTGGAAAGTTAAGAACAGATTAAAGATAATAGTACAAAGAGGGCAACCCTGTAGCGCAAGCCAAATCATGTCTACTCAGAAGTCAGCCCCACAGTGTTCAATGGGGCTTACTCCCATTGTATGTATTTAGGTGTTAAGAGGGCAGGCTTATTGGTGAAAACAACCCATGCCCAATTTAGGTTGGCCATTGAGCTGTTATTAAAGCGCTGTCAGAAAAGTGGCAACCCTACAAAGCATAAGAGGAGGAGGGACAATTTCTACCTTACACAACCTCATCCTTTCCCTGATCACGTCTCACATTGCTCTAAAATAGTTGCTACCACCAACCCTTCCACTCTTACAGTGATTAATGTGATGTGGTTCATTCCTTTTATCACTTTTTAGCCACCCTGATTGCCAAGGAGCATAAAACAATATACCGTATCTCCTCACCTTCTTTACAGTTGATATGTGCTTGTGTTATTGGATCAGTGACCTGGAGAAACTTCTTTCACACCCTTCTGTGCCCTTCTTGGCCAAAAACCGTTGCGCAGGATAGATTTCTAAATGTATTAAGGACCTTCAATTGAGGAGAAGTTTCTTAAAATAGCAAGAGGATTACTGTCTTGAGCACGCTCAGCAAAAAAAATGTAGTAATATTAAGACTGCTGATATCGTTAGTCACTTGATTTAACAGATTGCCTAAATGCAGAAAAACCAAAGATGTATTTGCCAAATATAATGCGGTACCAATTACTTCAATTTATTTATCACCTTTGATCCATGGAGCTCAAGGCAGTGTACGTGGCTCGTCTCCATCAATTTTGACTTTACAACAAACCTTTGAAGTAGGTTAAGAAGAAAGACAGTGACTGGCTCAAGGTCACCCAAGGGAGCTTAATGGCTGAACAGAGATTTGAAACAAGGGTCTCTCCCTCCTGTCCTAGTTCAACACTGCATCAGACTAGCAAGTGTAATGGTATTTCATCACATGGGTGGCTTTAGGTTTTGGGGACATTTGGCCTTCAGTGGGGCTTTTCTCCATTGGTGTGCCAATCCTTACAGCAACCAAGGAGGTGAGGCAAGTGTGGAGGTTACTCTCCTCACTCAGAGAGGGAGATGACCAGGCAGTGACAGCAAGAAGGATCAGTGGGGTAGGGTGCGGGTTAGAGATTGTCCTTATTTACATTAGGACTTAAAATACAATGTGGTTGTCGTCCCCCCCCGTTTCAAGTTGCTTTTTCACTTTGCTGCACACACCAGAGAGGGAGTAGGGATGTCTTTACCTGATTTCCTGATGTTTCCTTCTGCCAAACTGGTATTCACTGAAGCTGTCATCTCTGCATGCACGACGACTGTCCCATACGTACACACCTCATCTTAACCGCAGCTTACATTTTCAAATCTGCATTAAATATTTTGCTATTCAGTATATTATAAAAGTGGTTGGTGGTGGTGGTTTTTTAAACCTCCGTTCATAAGCCTGATGTTATAGCTCCCTCTACTGTGTTCACAGTATCACTACAAATGTTCAAGAAGAATAAAATACATAAAAAGTATTAACAAAATATATTTTATGTATTTTATAATATATAGATATTGAATATTTGTAACTAACAATTCAGTCCTATAAAAGTCCACTCAAAAGTTAGGTCTACTGAGTTTGGTGGCACTTGGGATTTAGGACTGGAGCTGAAATCAGAGACACACAAATTTGTTTTGCCAAGCACTTCTTCAGTGGCTCAGGGATTTCCTTTCCCTCATCTTAGAAATATTATTCTGTTCACCCATCAACTCTGAAGCTCCTGTCAATCATCACTAATAAATATTTTATGAATTAATCATTTTATAGTTTGCTTTTTGCTTTGTAAAGGGCAGACTTTCACACATGCTTTATTCAGTGATACTGAGTCATTGAGAGGGGTCATGATGAATTGTGAATCATAAAGCCTAATCACTATTTCTATGCATTAGTTTAGGAACACATAGTTGTTGCTGCTAAAGTGTTAGAGGACAGTGGTGTTGAGTGTATATCCCCACTTTCATTCATATACATACACACATCATGGCACATTATGTTTGAGCATGGGGGGGCACCACACTAGGCTGGACGGAGTGCTAGGATGTCTTGTAGGAAACAGTTTCCTGGCACTGGTCACATGTCACCTGGAGTGACTCAATCTTTATTTTGGGGTGCAAAACATTTTCCTTATTGATATATAGTGATACCTCGGTTTAAGAACAGTCCTGTTTAAGAACAATTTGGTTTATGAACTCTGCATAAATGGAAATAGTGTCCCAGTTTGAGAACTTTATCTTGGTCTAAGAATGGAATCCAAACGGTGGAAGGGAACCGGCAGCGGGAGGCCTCATTAGGGAAAGCACGCCTCAGTTTAAGAACAGTTTTGGTTTAAGAACGAACTTGCGGAATGGATTAAGTTCATAAACCGAGGTACTACTGTACATAGGAACCATATTTGGCTTGGGGGGCATCACACTTAAGAGTCACTTGTGCAAAAACAAAGTGAACATGATCTCCCAGTTATCTACTCTCTTGGCTGCATCATGTGTTAAATGAATGAATGAATGTTGTTTGGTGTGGAAAGAATGCTGGTGCTGTGCATCTCAAAAGAGGCGGTCTCCCAGTCATGGAGACATAGCCCAAAGCTGCTTTTTGCCCCTGGTTCAAGGGTATATATGCTTATTCTTCAGACAGCAGGTGTAGCTGTGTTGAATAAGGAACTGGGAACTAGCAACAAAGTTTAGCTTCATGTCAACTTAGGTCCCATGCCTTCTATTGTTATAGGATCAATGCCTGTCATCCTTACCTGTGCTATGATATTTGTGGGGAAACAGAGGCCAAGGTCCAGTCTGCCCCTGCCTCCTCTCCTAGGCTCCATGCACTCTGTCAGCGATCAACTAGTCTGTTCTGATGAACACCACCTTGTATACTACAGTGGTACCTCGGGTTACATACACTTCAGGTTACAGACTCCTCTAACCCAGAAATAGTGCTTCAGGTTAAGAACTATGCGTCAGGATAAGAACAGAAATTGGGCTCCGGCAGCGCAGCAGCAGCAGGAAGCCCCGTTAGCTAAAGTGGTGCTACAGGTTAAGAACAGTTTCAGCTTAAGTACGGACCTCCGGAATGAATTAAGTACTTAACCCGAGGTACCACTGTATTTGAAAAATAACCAAGCGCAATATAACTATGGTGATGGTATAACTTTCTTGGAGTCAGTAGGAAAAAGATTAACTGACAGGATGTGGCTTTTGGAACATAAAACATTACCAATTATTTGAAATGATACACCTGGTGCAGAAGTTACATGGTATGGAGTAGCTATTTTGCCTTTTCTCTCTGAAGCTATTATATTAAATAAGTTTGCATTCCCTTTGAAAATGAACTATAAATACACTGATGTAAGTGGGTAGAATTCTAGAAGACTGCAGTAGCCTGTCATGCATTTTCCTTTGTACCACAATCAGATTTGGTGCTGGAGGGTGGGATCCTGCACACATATACTACCACTGGCTTTAGTGTGTTGGAAAGGCTTGCCAAATGATCAGATACAACCCCATTTTGCCACTCTTGTGCCCTTTAACAGAACTACAACCTGAAATACATAAATCAACAGCTAGAGATTTTCACAACACGAAAATAAACATCACCTGTTAATATTTGCATATTAAGGTGCCATTATGAGCAGTTTAAGTTGGCAACCTTTCTTACACACTGGGAGGTAAATGGGTACATGGCTCCTCTGAAAGTCTAAGCCCCATTACTGTATTCAATTTTGTTCTGGAGGTGAACAACAGAAACCTTTTAATAAGCTATATTAAGCAGGAGTGTACATGTCTTAGAAAAAAAGCTATAAATAGAGTCAGATGTGGGTGGCATTGAGGCAAATGGGAATCACACTAATTAAAGGACTGTGTTAGACAATGCATGTATATATAACATCTTAATATTGTTGACACCAATATCAATGCATCACATTGAGTGAAAGCGCAACAGTTCCAAATTAAATATGGTTAATGGTAAATGCATATGTAGCTCACGTGTAACACAAATGTTACCCTACTTCTGGAGAACCAGACAATGAGAGAAGCAGAAGTTCCATTTTAAAAAATTATCTAGTGCTCTATACATCAGCCAATTTCCTTTATGAAAATCTGGTAAAAGTTTCCTTATATACAATTGATTTGTAGTCTTAGCTATGTGCTCCACCCGCCCCCCCAAACTGGACAGATACAGAGGTGGACAGGACTTTTCACCCTGAATATCTGTGGAGAAAAGCTAATGTTTGATATTATTGTTTATTTATTTTAATATTTATTATAATATGTTATTTATTAATTAGATGATGTGATCTCCTAAGCCCACACTCCCAGCATGTTCGCAGTCCTGTCTCAGAGATGTCTACGCTGACTTAGTCATGTCCACAGAACGGAATATGGCAGGATCTCCAACAATGTGCTCTACAAGGAGCTGACTTCAGGCACTGGGCCCGTTGGCAGACCAAATCTGGGTTACTTACAAACATGACATGAAGGCTGGCAACATCAGCCCTTGCAGATGACCACAGTGCCTGGAGACAATCAGTCAGCTCATGTCAGCAGTGACCAGAGAAGGAATGATCATTGGGAGGAGCGCAGAGAGAAGAAATGACATGGTGCATCTGCAGTAGCACAACTGGATGCCTTCATCTGCCCCAGGTGCAACAAAACATGTCTCTCCCATATTGGTCTCAACAGCCACAGCAGGTGCTGCAACCTTCCAACAGTTTGACTTCATTCCCAAAGGCACACTCCTCCAATATCTCCTGAGACAGATGGATGCAAACCATGGAAGATTTATACCCAGCCTTTCAATCAAGTGGTTCTTAAGGTGGCTTACAAGCAACAGGTAATACTATTAAAAAACCAACACCCCACAAACACAATACAAAACTGCCCCTAAGTCCTTTGGCTGGGGCCACAGCATGAATCCCCTTTAGCAGGGGGTAACTGGAGCAAAATATAATTTCTTGAATAGGTGAAGAAGCAAACTACCTATAGCTGCAACTTCTCCAACCAATGGATGAGACCAGTTTGGTCTATTTGACAAATTCCACCTGCTAAAATCTCCTCTTCTATATTAAAGGTACATGAGAAGCACCCTGTTTTTGCATCTGGCAATAAGGTAAACTGAAGCAAAAGAGAATGTGGTTTCTGTACCTTTAATAGTTTAGTTCTGTACCTTTAATAGTTTAGTGAAGCCTGTTAAAATTCCTTCTTCCACACAGCTGTTAAGGGTGCAGGAACCCTGCTCTCTGTAGCTTCTGGCCACCCTATTCAGAAGTGCAAAAAACAGGCACCTAGTTGGGAGTGCCAAGAACTTAGAATCATAGAATTGCAGAGTTGGAAGGGGCCCAGAGGGTCATCTAGTCTCAACACATGGTCTCCTATCCAATGTGAAACCATACCGGGCACTGCTTAGCTTTGCAAATGTGCTAGCAGTTTTACTGCTGCCAGCAGCATGGTCTGCAAAATCACATTTGGATGACTCACTCAGTTTATGGAGCCAAACCAGTCATAGGTTCGGCTGACAAAAGACTTACAAAATAGTATAGCTGTCTTGGAATGGCACTTTATCTTGCCTGTTTAACAAAGGCAGGATGGACAGGTCGAGGCTTTAAAGCCCCCTTAAGTACATTTTGTAAAGGACTCTGGAAATCTCAGGGCTCTCCATAATCAACCAATCAATAGGTGAAATGCTCTAATTAGATTAGGTACCATGCCAGCATACAGGAGGTCAAGCAGTGGTGTAATAACTGAGGAGGAATGTAGGGAATGTAGCTGTAGGACATATTTTCATAGATGGAGCAATGACATCATCTGCTAGAGATCTAAGATAATTGACAGATCTTTTTTGATCTGGTAAGTGCACGAGGTGATAATGAGGCTTTCAGGTTTTACTGTACTATTGTTTGTGGCATCTTAGCATTGAGAAAATCAGAGAATCAATTAGGGCTTCCTGTATTGATTTCCCTTGGGCTGTGACTATCATGGTGAGCTCCTTCATCTAAAAAACAAAAACAAAAAACAAAACCAGCTGTGTTTTCTCTGTTTAATAGATACATTCAACAGACAAAAAGAGAATGGCCTAGGAATTTAGGGGTGTGTGTGTAGGAGTCTCCATACAATTAACATGGATATCTGTCTTTCCTTGCTGATCTTTTGCCATGGCAAGCCAAGCATGAAATTATATGCCCTTGGTTTTTGACATGAAAGCTTGCGACAATATTTTATTGTTTAATACACATACAACAAACTACTTATTTTTTAAAATATACATTTCTTTTTATCACATATTTATCCCTTTTGTTTCCACAATATCATTTTATTAAGCCACCTTATATCTGATATCGCATTTGTACTTCTGTATAATGTTTGGAAGAGCTCATAGTTTGTCAACTGTAGGAAATAATAATAATGATATCTATCATCTTTTAGGCAGTGGTACGAATGTTGAGAGAACAAAGCTCCTGCCCATAGACTTAACAAGCTAAGAGTTATGGTATAAAAAGGAAAAGAGATGGTTAAGGAACAGGAAAAGAACCAGATTCAGGCACTTATTCTGTTACAATTACATAACTGTTTCATGAGCAGGTGCAATGGTCATTGAGGCAATTCTAGGAGAGGCAGAGCCATTAACAGTTGGTCCCATAGACTGTACTATCTCACTTTTCCCTCTGTTGCAATCAGCTAGAATGACTAATAATCAACAATTATGGGAGAGAAGCAGCCAAGTGGCAGTTGATCCCAATCAAACATTCCAGATGCTATATTTTCCTTTAAAAAAAAGAAAGCAATTTGCACTTGTAGCTTTCTGTTTTCCCAGCAGTCATACTTGAATGACTTCAAAACACAGTGTTTGTTTTAATGTAGCTAAGAAACTGTCAAAGGTAACAAATTTGACTATGCAATTTATTGTTCAAGCAGAAATGATGAGCTAGCACAGGATGTCTGAATGACTCACTAGCTCAGTATCTGTATTAAAACAGCTTATGCAATCACACACTATGACCACTCTTTGGTTGATTTTAAACAACATATGAATAGCAGAATAGCTGGGTGAAAGATTTGCATAAAAATAGTTATGTAGGCCTCTCTAATACATACCACTATGTTGTGTGAACAGTCAAGATACAAAACTGGCTATATAAATGGAAGTCAGCCAGGTCCACTTGTACAATTTTGTTATTATTTAAGAAATGGTTGATGTGATGTGATCTGTGTACTGGTACCATAATAAGCACTTGTTCTATACTTCACACATATTATAGTCCATATGTATTTTTCCTACATGGAGATCCTGTGATCCATTTCACAAATTGTACAAGGAGCTAGGTTTGCTTGTTAAGCTCACATTCAAGAGGGAGTTGTAGTTCATTCTGTCCCTTTGAAGAGTGTGTGATTCATGTGTTTGCCATGTCTATTCTACATTTGTCAATGTACTTAAAACACCTTAGTGACATGTATTTTTTTATATAAAGGCTAAGCAAGTTTGAAAAAGCAACTTTGAAGTGTGGTGACTACATTCCTCAGCTATTTATATTGTTTGCCCCCTATTTGTTCCCGTTGCCTTGGACTAAACTGCCCATTATGTAATATATGCAAATTCATGCAACTGTAGTCTGTCAGACACTTTTAAAGAGGAAGCCCCATTTCCAGAGGAGGGCACAGAGTGGCGAAATGGCAGGTGGGGAGGTGGTGTTTAACTCTTCCCGGATCAGCATTTGTCTGTTCCAAATTGTGCAGCTTTTCTGAGGAAAGATCATTTGTCTGTTGGCACCGGGGCCCCACCACACATGAGGCAAGGTGAAGCGACTGCCTCAGGTGCCAGGATCCACAGGGGCAGCAGATATTGATGTAGCTCCATATTTTCCCCTTGTTCCTGATATAGATCTTCACTCATCCCTTCTTCCCTGGCGGTGGAGGGGGCCAATTTCGGCACCAAAATGTCTTGGGCTGACCCTGGTTGGCACAATACATAATTAAGACAGTTATAGGTTACTTGCAATGACACTTAGCTTTAATTCAGAACATTCCAACTTCAGCTTTTAAGAGATTTCCTGATGTAGATGTTGGAAACAAACTATATCTTTTGAAAAACGATTTTGCCCTGACTGAAGTCCCTTGGGTGTTGACGTTGCCTTAGAAACCATATTTTGTCGATACAGTAACGGACTTAGCAGTGAAAGCTGTTAATGTAGCTGGCATTCTATTTCCACCTAAAGTGCAGAAAAAAAATCAGGACACTTTAAACATATCTAGAGACTTGTAATTTAAATTCCTTAATCTGGATACATCACCGTTCAGTCTAATGAAATTATCATGGGTTAAAAAAAAAGACTACAGTTGCTCAGAAACAAGGGGGAATGCTTTTAAATGATTAGAATCACTTTTCTGCCTAAAATTGTCTTCCTCCAAAAAGGACCATGTGTGGATTACAAGAGATACCATCTAACACAGCACACTGATTTTAATGTAATGAAGAATGCTTACTTTCTGGTGAGTTGCGGCCGTTAGATGAGCACACCTGAGAATTGCAGCAAAATGTTGCAGTGCGAAGTGCTCCTGTTCAGTTTCAGTCAACCAGCCTTGCCCTTTTCTAGAAATTACACTATTCCATCCCCCCCCTTCCCTCTTGTTTTCATTTCCCCAAGAGCCAGCCAGCATTCTGTGGGTCCTGAGCATGCCCCTGATTGGCAGCCAACAATAGTATGTGCCCCATCTACTTGGAGGAAACATTGACTATAGGATTTTGAGCTTTTTATGCTTCTCCTAGCTGGTACCTGCTTTCTTCCGATAGGGGAGGAGGTTGTTTTTACACTTGTTACTGCCACTTTAAACACCAATATAGCTTTTAGAGAGCAATTAGTTACCCTATTAAAACTCTTCTACCAGATTGACCTCATATTTATTCCACCCCAGTTAAGCCTTACCAGTGCTGTAACTGAGGACTTTTGTTAAAGTCTGTTTTGATCCCTACCAACTTATTGAAGTGCAGATCTGTTTAGCATTCTAAACTGCCTCTCATTTCTTCTGCCTTAATATTGTAAACACGTTCTTCCCATGTCTCTTTACTCTAAGCCAAGTGATTCAGCTGCCCCAGCAAGTCTTCTGGCCACCAAGCTACACTTCATTTTTTTCAGATCTTCTTTCTAAGGTCTCTTCCTCTGCTGTCTTCTTCTTTTGGTTATCTTGCTGGTGGTTGCTGGCATCCGTCTCCAACTAACACAGACTGATCTTGACTGAATAGCACCCAGCTATATATTCACTTCTTGTGCCCCACCTAGTTGAGCACCAGCCAATCACACTGCCTAACTAAGAATTCTAAACCTGTAACCACCAATCAGAATATGCATAGGTTCTAGCCTTCTTTTGCATTTTGAGTGTTCTAGCTCCAACCTCTTTCCTCAACTGTCAGTTAAGGATCCCAGTGACAGTTAAACCAACTTTCACCTGACCAGACAGAAGACTTCTATCATCAAACACATTACAATGTCCATTGCAATGCAAATGACTGACTATATTACACAGTACCCATTAAAACACATTTTAAACAAGCAGGGCTTATTCACAGTGCTAAAAAGAAATTTCAGAAATGCAATGTATCTGTGAGTGGGCAGTAGTATATCAAGCACACAACAAAAGTTAGCTGCAGTGACAGGCACTTGTACTCTTACTAGCTCAGGTCTTATTTCATGCAGATGTGTATTTCTCCCCAAGTTTGTAGACATTTTAAAAATTACCCTGCCAAGGCAAAGGAAGTCCACCTTTATATTATACCCATATTGTAGGGGTGGGTGCTGCAGCTGAGAGAAGATGGATAACATCAGGGGTAGCTAATGTGGTCCCCCACCCAGGGCTTTTGAACCATAACTTCCATCATGATGACTGCTGGCAATCAAAGTTTTAGCCCACAACATCAGATTGGCTACCCTGGAGTCATATCAACCCTATATTGCTATATCCATAGTGTGGGTTTGGGGTGAGCTGATATAGGACAGCATGTGACGCACTCCTGCAATGTAGTCCGATGTTGTTATGCAGTCTCCTGGTGTGCTGAGTTTTCTAAGGAAATGCACTGGAATGGGTGTGAAGTTGATTATAACACCAGCACAGAGATAGGTGGGGGTGATCAATGCCTTTTTCCACCCATGCAACCCTGAAACCACCAGTGGCAGGTTTGAGACTTTGGTTTGTTAAACAGTGCTTTAAAGTGCTTTAGCAGAAGTAGTCTGCACAGCACCCCTCTGCACATGCAGTGCCGGATTTATGTATAAGCTAAACAAGGTATAGCTTAGGGCCCCACTCTCTTTGGGGGGCCCCAAAAAATTAAAGAAAAAAATGTACCATTTCCAAAATAAAAGATAAAAACAAATAAAATAAAACCTACATACAGCACGTGTTTTGTGCTGTGTAGGCTCCTATGATGTAAGTCATGGCCCACGCCTGCTAGCCTGCTCCCTAAAATATCACTGGTTTGCTCATTTCTATATATAGGATGCCTACATTCTGCATGGACTGGTTGCATGGCAACATATGCAAATGGCTTCAGATACCTATTAGGTCCATAAATTACCATACTGTACAGCATATATTCAACACAAAAACCAGCGACAATTTGTTGTTGACAAAGAACAGCTGGACATATAAAGGGCCCCATTACCTTAAGTAGCTTAGGGCCTCATCACACCTAAATCCGGCCCTGTGCACATGGATGGATGGATGAGCTCATCCTGCCACTGCTCTTGGCCAGGCAGCTGCAGGGATTGGCCTGGCCTGATCAGGAGACTAGAACAGCAATGGCAACTGTTTGCTATGGAAGGAAGTGGAAAAGTCTTCAACCAGCTATAGGCATACGGTGACTGAAAGCTTGGGTGGTCAAAATTGAGTAGTGGGAAATGGGGAAGTACTTGCTCCATTTGCTTCCCATTAGTCATCCCTGAGCCTACCAGAAGCAGGAAGAGGCAAGCTCGACTAGGAGTAAGCGAAATTCTTCATGCACTTAAGGTACTTTATTCTCTTTTGCAAACACCCAGGTCTCCCATACTGTGTAAGTTTCCAGATGTCATTAAATGTGACTTTAAGCAGTACTGGTGGGCAAACACAGAAGGGAAATACACAGATGTGTGCACTTAACAGCACATACTACTGCACAGTTTCAAGTTTTCCTTAGGAAAAAACCCAAATATAGTTTTAACAGCATGTGCACGCACACCTGCAAATTTTGTGAGCTGGTTTGTTGTTGGGGGTGGAGAAGGAGGCCCATTAGAACCTCTGGCAAATCAGTATATTGCAGCCTAACCCACCTCTCAATATGGTTGTAAAGAATGATGAGAATTAATGGGAATTAATCGTACAATTTTATTGAGAATAAGCCCCACTGTAAGGCTGGCTTCTGAGTACAGTATGCTTAAAATTAGGCTATAAAGCATTTTGCATGCAGATACTTTTTACCTGGAACAGCTACTATACTTATATAAAGTATAGATTACAAGCCTCCACTGAAGTTCATTCCATTCAAAACTAAAGACTCCACCAGGATTCATTTCGGCACTTGTTTGCATGACTAGGCACACCCAAATGCTTAATTATGCAAACCGACAAGTTTGGTTTTTACTGACAAGGAATTACAGGGTGTACCGCATGCACACCCTATGCACATTGTTTTGTAAAGTACTGTGCACAGAATGATGTGTGCCCGGTGTGCAAGAAATACCTTCCTACATATATTGGAGAGAACTAGAACTGCAAGATTTCAGGGATGAGTATAGCTGGGTAGTAAGTTTATGAATGGTAGTTAAAGCTTGTGTTGCCAATGCTGATTCTTTCAATCATTAAATGTTATGTAGAAACCCAACTATGAAGCTTTCCAGAAAGGAAGGTGAAGCAATTGGGTGGGGAAGCATCCCCCACCGAGAAAAGTTGGGAACCTTTAGTATAGCCATTCTGCTTCAAGGTTCACACTTCAACATTTACAGCGCAGTTCTATACACGTCTACTTAAAAGGAAGTCCCAAAGTTCAATGAGATTCATTTGTTAAAATGATTTATATACTGACTTTAAATAATAATTATCAAGGTGGTAATAACACAATAACTAAGGCTACTCACTAGAACACATTAAATACTGTTACGAGTATAAACATTTACATCTGCCAAATCTTTGGAACAAACATGGAAGGCGAGGATGAACAGCTATGTTTTTACAGGCCATGTGGTTGATACCTGCAGCATATCTCAGGTTCGTGTATATAGAACTGCAGTGTTGTTTACATATATAAATAATCCACTCCAAACTTTCTACTACTGTCATAATTAGGATGACTCACTTCCGACAGAATGCTCATGGTACATGACAAGTATTATTATTATTATTATTAATAATAATAATAATAATAATAATAATAATATTAATTTGCAGTGTCCTTCATCAGAAGATCACAGGATGGTTCGCAACATAAAAATAAAACATGAGAACACAAAATACGCAGTAAAACAAAAAAACAGAAACAAATCAATGACATCCCCCCAAACACATTTAAAAGCCTTTAGAATGTTAATCAGCTGAAGGCCTGATTATAAAGAAATGTTTTTGCCTAGCACCTAAAGATATGTAATGAAGGCATCAGGCAAACCTCCCTGGAGAGAGCATTCCACAAATGGTGAGCTACTCCAGATAAGGCCCATTCTTGTGTGGACACCCTCTGAATCTCACATGGAGAAGGGCCTCAGATGATCACAGGTTTTGGGATGGTCCATGTGGGGAGAGGTGGTCCTTGAGGTATTGCCATCCCGAGCCGCTCAAAGTTTCATAGGTCAAATTGGGCCCAGAAACGAATTGACAGCCAGTGCAATCTGGCTGGGATCAGTGTGTTATGTTCAAACCGTCTCTACACTCAACAGGTGTAGGTTTCTCCATCACTGCATTTCCATGTGTGTTGTGAGGGGCACAGGTTAAGTCCCACCTGGAAGCCCTCTGAAGGTTGCAGCTGTTTGGACTAGATAACTCTCTTCCCACACTACAATTCTATGATTCTAAGTGGCTGGCTAGGAAGCGTCTTTAGGATCACAATCTCTGAATGTAACCACAGGCATGGTTTTTTGGGGAGGGGTGGGCAGAGTGCCAGTTCAGCAAAGCCCTATTATGCGCGGTTGGATCGACGCCCGAGTAAACGAGCACAGGATCGGGCGTCTCAAACAGCAGCATAACCTTTTCCCCCTTCCAAGCCGATCAGGGAACTTAGTCACGAACTTCCAGATCGTCTGCCTGGGCGCAGTTCTCTTCCGCCCTCCAAACCCAGCTCCTTCCTTTCTGCAGTGGGAAGGTAAAGAAGACCCAAGTCCCACCCAGGCCGTGACCATGCAAGGCCAGGACGCCCAATGAGAAGGAGAAACCCGCGCTTCGCCTCCCTGCTCTCTCTCTGGGC